>NW_024412438.1:1122037-1127794 GCF_014898765.1 Herpailurus yagouaroundi | reverse complement strand
CCTCGTACTTGAAGACGGCCCCCCAGCCCCCTGCAGGGACGGGCTCCTTGCCCAGAAGGTCCTGGGCAGGGGAGCAGCAGAGGACGTGGGAGCGGACCCCGGGAGCCAGAGTCCAGGGGGCCAACGCCCAGGCGGGAGGCCTGAGCCACACCCTTGGTGTTCCCCACCGTGTCGCAGGTGGTAGTGGAAGAGGTGAGGTTAGCAGGTGTGCTCTTTACTCAGAGACAAAAAGAAGGATCTTCTGCCAGAAGTCGGTTTTGGCATCGCATTCTCGGATTCAGTGTCCCTGTAGGATGTCCCTGGCAGGCCTGGGCTTCAGCTGGCGGGGAGGCCTGGGTGCGTCGGGGGTCACGGCTGAGAAAGGGCAGGGCGGACGCAGACCCAGATGTCTGTCACTAGGCACCGGGATGAGAGGGAGGAGCAGGCGGGAAGAGCCCCCGGGGCCGCCCTGGCCTCCAGATGTGGGATATGCCACTGTGCGGATGGGCGCCGAAGCCTGAGCTCTGGAAGGTGGGGCCACCCCTCCAACTGATCTAGAGACAAGGGCTGTGCCCACCTCAGCCAGACAACGGTCCCATCGGACAGACATTTGTAAACAGCAGGGATGTGAACTAAGGGACCCGGTAGGCTGTCCATCACAGGGATCCACAGCCGGGACGGGTGTCGGGACAAGACTGGCTGCTGACCACTTCCGGGCGGACAGAGAAGTCACAGGTGTGGAGGGTCAGCGAGCCCCTGACTTTCTCTTCATGGAAAGATCTGGTAAGTGCCCCACCTGACCATAGCTCCTCATAAGCTTGCCAGGAGCCTTTCCGCCCAGCCTCCGGCCGTGCTGGTTTCAGGATCTCTGTGCAGCCAGCCCGGGGGTACCCCTCCCCACCGTCTGGCCTCTCGGCCGGCCTCCTTGTCCTCTAAGAAGCCCCGGGCTCGGGCCGGGGCACTTTATAAAGGCGAGCTCGAGTCTGATGCCAACTTTGTGGGAAAAGCGAATCTCCGCACGGGACACCAGGTCTGCGCCTCGGGGGTAGTTACCCGGCTCTCGTGATGTCGCCCGCTTTATTTCCCTTTAACTTCTGGTTGGGCAAGTTCAGTTGCTACGTAGGAGCACCCCTACGTAGAGGAGACCTTGCAGAAACGGGACGGGAAGGGAGAAGTAGGGAGAGGTGGTCGTATTGATTACAGAGCAGGGGGCACGGAAGGCTACATACAGCTGAAGCTGCCTGGGTTCTTTCCGAGAAGCCCCTCGCATCCCATCTCTCTGGGGCCCGTCTCCAGTACACGAGAAATTCCAGTGATTTCTTCCTGGTCACTATCTTCCCCAAGTTCTTCTTTTAATATGCAAACCGTGCTGGGAAGATGAGAGGAAGCCACACCATGTCTCTGCCTGGCAACTGTCCTAATAGGTTTGTAAACGTGCAGGCAAAGTGCCGGGTAAACGGGTCAGACGGAGCCGGGAGCTCACCTCGGCAAATGTGCTTTGGCATTTAAGGCCAAGCGCTTTAAATCAGTCTGAGCCTCCAAGGGCAGGAGTGGAGAGTCAGGAGACGGTAGCCAAAAGCTACCTTCTTGACCGGAAGAGACCCTCGTGGGACTCTTTGCCGTGAATGACGCGGAGGAAACAGCGTAGGCCATCTTTCCACTTCAGTTCAACTCAACAAAGATCTATTTGATTCTGCCACAAGTGAGGCACTGTGCTGGGGGGAAATGGGGACGAGAAGGCATACGGCAGGCCTCGTTCCCAGGCAGCACCAAACACACAGACACACAAAGCAGAGTAACAGGAGAGTTGAAAGGGGGGGGGGGGGGCAGCCCACGGAGCTGGAGGGCTCGGGGAGGGGCGCGGCGGGAAGGGATCTGGAGGCAGCCCGGAGTGAGATAAACAGGTTGCGTGTGAAGGCACCGGTACAAACAGATGGGAGATCCCAGGATGCTTTGGGAAACACCGGGGGCCGGGTCTGGGTGGAGCGTGGGACAGGTGGGGGGGGGGGGGGGGGTTAGTGGAAATAAGGGTGGGAGAGAAGATTGGGACCCTGGGAGCAAGACCAAGGTCAGGGGAGGCGGGGCCATAATCAGCAACACGTCTGCGGTTCCTTCCGTTTCTGTCGCGGAGCACCGACCCCTAGCCACCCACTAGAATGATCATTCCAGGCGCGCTTCTGGGAAGAGCCTGTGATTCCTTCTTCCGGGGACAATCTCCTCCGTTCCCAGCACCCCTCCCACCCGAGACACACGCACTGCATAACAACACTAAAGGTCTGCCTGCCGCCCCGTCTTGCTCAGTCATTAGGCACCCCGACCAGGCTCCCGTCGTTGGGACTCATTCTCCGGCCCAGCACCTGCCTCGCTGCTGCTACCTCAGGTCTGTGACTCCAACCCTCCTGTGGGGTCGGGCAACTATAGCAGGTGGGTGTTTGAGGAGTGCCTGTGCCCTCGGAGTCAGAGGCACACAGTTTCCCTTTCCTAGGGAAGGAACCCCCAAGTTGTCAGGAAAAGCAAGACATCCGATCTCCCCAAGGAGAGGTTTCCTGGCCACCTTTTTTTTTTGCATAAGTTAATCCAAGTCGGTTTCTATTACTGGCTACCAAGGACTTCAGTGGGTTCATTGGAAAGATCTTTGTTAGAAAGCAAATCACTTGCTTGAGAGGTCAAGCTTGGTTGGAGGTCAGTGTTGGCTAGGACACAGTGGGGCTGGGTGGTGGCCGGGCAGGGCTGGGGTGGCAGGTTAGATGACGTTTGAGGCCCCTTCTAGGAGGTCAGAGGTGCCCCTTCTAGTCAATGATGCTGGCCAGCCTCCTCCCTCTTCTCCCCCAAAATGAGAAGAAAAACCAGGAAATAAGGACTCCTCACGAATTTCCAGCTCCCTTGCGGGAAGGACAGGCATAAATCCCAGCAGAGTCCCTCACCCAGCAAACCACCAGGGCGGGGGGAGGGGCAGGAGCTGCCACACTTCCCTCCCCCCCCCCCCCCCCCCCCAGTGGCGGCTGGTGCTTCAGATCTGCTGGAGCAAAGGCCGGGGGGGCCCTTGCTGGAGCAGGGCGCTCCGGCTACACAGATGATGACAAGTGGAAGTAGGAAGTCTGTGGCCTCGGCCCGGCGGCATCCTGCCGTGATTGTGAAGACAGAGTCCCCCTCCCCCCACGCAGGCTGCATAATATCCCCTCCAGACATCCACCCCCTGAGCCCAGAACCTACAGATGCTACGTTATATGACAAAAAGGCTTTGCCGATGTGATTCGTTGAAGGATCTTGCAAGGGGGAGGATGACCCCGGCCGGCCCGGACGGGCCTGATGTCACCGCAGGGTCCTCCTAAAGGGGACTCCGCAGAGATCAGAATCAAAGAAGGCCAAGTGATGATGGAAGCAGAGGGAAGCGGGATCAGAGGCGGCAGAGGCCACGCCACGGGCTCTTTGAAGATGGAAGGCGAGTCCGCAAACCGAACACACACCTGCGTCCCTCAGCAGCCGGCAACCACCTCGGAGCGTGTGAGGATCGGGTGACGGAACACGCGTCACGCAGTCGTGCCGTAAGCGCTCACCGTTACAGTTATCCGCGGGGCTTCTAGAGCTGCAGTAACCACAGCGGTGCCACAAGCCACGTGTGACTCTCGAGCCCCTGAAACGTGGCTGGCTGCATCTTGGTATCTCCCCTGCCGGGTAAGTACTGAAATGTGGCGAGTCTGAACTGAGCTGGCCACGAATAAAGGATACCCAGATTTCAAATACTCCATGCCAAAAAAAAAAAGAATGTAAAATAGCTCAATCATTTTTATGTTGATTACACATTGAGATGTTCAAATTATGGCCGCATGAGATAAGTCAAATGTATTATTAAAAGGAATTTCACCTGTTTCCTTTGACTTTTGCATTACTCTTACCGTAAAGTAGCTATTAGGACATTTGAATTTCTGTGTGTGGCTTTCATTACAGACTTCTACTAGACGGTGTTCTTGGAGATCCTGACCCTCGCTGGGAACCGTCCGTTGACAAGCCCCATGCGTTCGGGGGAAGTGGGACACACTCGGGCACTCGTCTGCTCCTGCTTTTGTATTTCCACGATGCTGACCCAGGGACATTCCCAGGGCACCCTCGAGGCATGACTGCCAAGTGCAGCTACGTGGGTCCCGGGCCAGGACGGAAGGACATAACCACTTCGTCTCTGAGACGCCCGGTGAGCTGGGAGCACCCTACTCGTACGCGGTTCAGCAGGTGCCGGGGGGCCCCCATGGCAGACTGTTCTTTTAATCCCTGCCATCTGCTCCAAAATGTTTACCCAACAGCCTGCCCCAGTGCTGAGATCCCACCAGGTGAGTGATGCTTTAGAAGAGGATGTTTAACCCCGTCTGGAGACGGTGCCTGGGTCTTACAACCGTTAAACCTCAGGAGCCATCAGGCCTCCGCTTGCTGCCTTATCTTTTCTGGCCCCAAGAGGGGCCTGAGACCAGAAAAGGCCTCCCAGCCCCTGTGTCCAGTCTGTCCCTGACGACGCACACACAGCCCCAGGCCAAAGGCCCCGGTGCGCTAACCGCAAAGCACAGCAGAAGTAACGGAACTGGGCGAGCAGGGAGGCTCCAGGGTCCCACGTGGCTCTTGCGACCAGTCCCGGCTGTGGGACCGACGTGGGCCTCGGCTACGGCCCATACTCTTCAGGGTGAGGCTCACCACCCCATGCCTGGAGGTGAGGGGTGTGCGGGCTTCTTTACTTGATGAGCCCACTCCCACACATAGGCCCCAGGAAGCTTCCAGACTGGGTGATGTGCACTTCACCGACTCCCTGCCCCTACCCTGGGACCCCCTCCCCTTCCCATTAAAGTCTGTGTTTCTTCTTTTTTAAATTTTTTAATGTTTACTGATTTTTGAGAGCGAGGGAGAGCATGAGTGGAGGAGGGGCAGAGAGAGAGGGAGACACAGAATCCGAAGCAGGCTCCGAGCTGTCAGCACAGCGCCCGACACGGGGCTCGAACTCGAACTCACAAACATGAGATCATGACCTGAGCCGAGGTCAGCGCTTAACTGACTGAGCCACCCAGGCGCCCCTGAAGTCTGTGTTTCTAATGCACAGAGGATTACCGCAGATCTGACAATTCTCCTTCTGGGTATACACCCGAAAGAACCGAAGGCAGCATCTCCGAACACATGTTTGTACGCCCAAGGTCATAACGTCTGCATGGCAATGTCACTCACTGTCACCAAAAGGTGAAAGCCACTCAAGGGTCCATCGGCAGAGAAACAAATGTGGTCCATCCACGCGATGGAGTGTGATTCAGCCTTAGGAAGGAAAGAAGGATGTTCTGACCCCTGCTACGACACGGATAGACCTCAAGGACATTGTACTCAGTGAAACAAGCCAGGATGACAGCTACGGTACGATCCCACTAGGCGAGGTCCCCAGAGGAGTCAAGTTCCTAGAGACAGAAGGTAGGTCCGAGGTTACAGGGGAGAGGGGAGGGGGCGATGGGGACTTACTGTCCAATGGGCTCAGAGCTTCAGTTTGGGGCGATGAGAAAGTGCTGGAGATTCACGGTGGAGAGGGTCGCACAACACTGTGAAAGCATTTCAGGCCACTGAACTGTGCACTTAACCGTGGCTAAAATGCTAAACTTTATGTGATGGATATTTTACCACAATTTAAAAAAAGACAAAAGTACCTCTGATTAAGAAAAAAAAAAAAGGGGGCCCCTGGGTGGCGCAGTCGGTTAGGCATCCGACTTCAGCCAGGTCACGATCTCGCGGTCCATGAGTTCGAGCCCCGCGTCGGGG
>NW_024412438.1:1045661-1117037 GCF_014898765.1 Herpailurus yagouaroundi | reverse complement strand
TATCTAATCCATCGATCTCAGCCTGACATTTCTTTATTAAATTGCAAATCTGTATCTACGTATCCGTGTCTGCTTCTCACGCGCTCTTTGGACCAGTTGGAACATCTTACTGGTCCCCGCATTAGTTCATGAGTTGGCTGAATAAACTTTTCCACGTGTTTCTTTTCTCTTCCCACGAGAATGCGGCTTCTGTCTGTCTGCAAACTCTGCCCCAGCCGATGTCCACAGGAGACTGCCAAACGCACGGGTCAGACACTTCAGAGAGGCTACGGGAGACAGAGGGCAGGAGGGACGAGCCTGGAGAAAGACTTCGGAGTGGCTGTCACCTCTCCCCCCCCCCCCAACCCGGAACAAGTGTGAGCCTCCCTCCTCCCCCAGCTCGGCCACTCCCCCTGCCCTTGCACAGGCGACGGCAGGAGAGCAGGGCGCTGGGACAGGCCAGGAGGGCCGCAGGTGGAGCACCCCCCCCCCCAGAAGCACAGCAGGCCTCCCGAGGAGCAGGGGGGAAGGCCTGCCATGAGCAGCCGCCATAAACGAAAAGCAGCCTCAGCAAAGAATCAACATGAAGCCGGTCTGATCCCCGGGCGGCACCACCATCCACAAGGCTGGGCAGGGACTGGTCTCCAGTCTACATAGCAAGTGTTTCTTAATAGGGGCAAACACACACACTAGAAGTAAATACCCGTCTCTGCCAAGCGCAAGGTTTTTGTCCTCACGACAACCCATTCTCTGCTTCTCTGACACCAGCCGGGTGCCCTGCGATTCACTTCTTTCTTTTTCTTTAATTTTTCAAATGTTTATTTATTATTGAGAGAGAGAGAGAGAGAGAGAGACAGAGCACGAGTGGGGGAGGGGCAGAGAGAGGAGACCCAGAATCCAAAGCAGGCTCCAGGCTCCGAGCTGTCAGCACAGAGCCCGATGTGGGGCTGGAACCCACGAACCGTGAGATCATAACCTGAGCCGAAGTGGGACGCTTAACCGACTGAGCCATCCAGGCGCCCCATCACTTCGATTCTGACACTAAGTGCACAGAGTGGGTGCACGGAGCTAGTTCCAGACCCCACGAGTGTCGGGGCTCAGTCCCACTAGACCACCCTCGCTTCAGACGCCAGTCTCGAGATTCGGTTCCCGGCTCCCTCACACTTCCGTCCAGCCTGGCTACAAAATCCGGGATTCCCACAACCCCGCCCCCAAACAGGTCCCACAGTTTGCTGAAAAACCCCCGGAACTCAGGGAAGCTCTATATCTGCAATGGCAATTCATTACTGTTAAGTTAACCGAGCAAGGTGGCCATTAGACTGAGGCAGCAGACTGGTTAAGCAAACCCAAATCGAAGCCTGTAAATGCCTCAACGTTAAGAAATCAAAGCCTGAAGGGCACTCAGTCACAGAGAGCCCATGAGCTTTAAGCTCCGGCCAGTCTATAATTTCCTTTCTTGCTTCTGCGCCTTCTCTGTGTGTCTCTCCCCAGCTTCCGCAGAGCGCTCCTTCCCACTTCCAAAGGTTTTTGCTCACACAAACTCTTCCAAGTGTTAATCTGCTTCGGCTCCTCTTTTGCCACAAAGCTCACAAGTGAACGTCAGATGAAGAGGTGCGGAGGGCGAGGTCCGGAGGAGTCCCGCGTGCAGAAGCTTCTGTCCCGTGTACCGCACGGTGCCACCCTCCCAGCACATGGATGTGTGTGCCAACTGGGAGGCTCCCTGAATCCCATCATTTAAGGGTCCTATGGGGGTTTTGTTTCGCAGGCACGATTGGTCAGTCATTGCCCATCGATGATAGACTCAATCTCCAGCCCCTCCCCCTCCCTGCAGGTTGGGGGTGCAGAAGAGGCGGGAAGGTCCAAGCTTCTAGTGGCCAGCTCCCATCCTGAAGCTTTCTAATGTCATCTTATTCCTGTAAACTCTCATGGGTGAAGGGGCTCCTTATGAGTAACAAGAGATACCCCTATGACTCCAGAGAACCCAAAGGTTTTAGCAGCTCTATGCCGGGAACCAGGGACAACAATCAGATATCTTTTTTTTTTTTAAACTATACTACCCCAAGGGATCCAGGCACATCCACCAGAAAGTCAAACATAATAGTTGTGACGGTACATCTAAATGTTATATCGCCCTTTTTAGTGACGAAGATTCTCATACTTCACCCACCCTATGCCGGCCACAGGAGACACATGCGAAACAGAGTGACTCCATGTTCGACAGGAAAAAGGTGGAATGAGATATGTTAAGTGAAGGAGACTTAAAGGCCTAGACTTGAAGTAAAATAAAGGAGATTTCCGAGAACCACGACGTGCAATGAAGACATGTTTGCCATGAACCTAAAGTTTCTGAACAACAGGACAAGTGGCCAAAACACAACTAGGATGGGGATTTTGCCAGTTCCTACTGACCAAGTAAGCACACAGGGAAGTAGAGGACCTCCAGCAAGAGTCATTGCCGGGGTACGGTTGGCAAATATGGAATGAATAAAAAAGAATCCCCTCTGTCTTTTTAACGCCCGTGGAATAGTTTTAAAACTGGATTACATATCAAGCCACCAACACCTTTTTAAGTTCCAAACCCAGAACTTACACATGACTACGTCCTACACCACAATAAAGTAAAACTGGAAATTGGAAAAATATGTAAACTGGGGCGCCTGAGTGGCTCAGTCTGTTAAGCGTCTGACTTCGGCTCAGGTCATGATCTCACGGCTTTGTGGGTTCGAGCCCCGCATCGGGCTCTGTGCTGACAGTGAGGAACCTGCTTGGGAGTCTCTCTCTCCCTCTCTCTCTGCCCCTTGTCCTCTCTATCTCTCTCTCTCTCTCAAAATAAATTAATTTTAAAAAAGAAAAATATGTAGACAAAAAACGCCCAACTACTTGGCATAAAAACACTCTTCAGAATAATTCCCGGATCAAAGAGGAAATCAAAATGGCAATTTTCAGAACCTTTGGAAAATAACAGTGATGAAAATACCGCGTGTCGACCTCAAGTGGAGATAGCCAAATCGGTAATTAGAAGCGACTTCAAAGTGTTCAATAAAAATACTAATTAAAACATTTGTGGAGCGTTACTACGTGACAGGCACTGGGTGGGCTAAGCACTTTTACAAGCAGTTTCTCAATTATGTCTCATAACTGATCCGGAAGGCTCTTACGATCACACAGGAGAGTAAAACCAATGCGAAACAAGCATGTAATTGAAGAGGGTAAAAGAGGAACATTAAATTAAAGCTTAAAAAACAGAAGAAATAAAGCTAATAAAAAATGGACTGAACGGGACAATTAAACCCCAGAGGGCGCCTAGACCCCGGGCATCATGGCTGTGGTGTCTTCTGGAGAAATTGCAGCGTCAGCATTTGCACTCCTTTGCACGACAGCTGTTTCTGAGACTGTGGCAGGCCTTTCTGCGCATGCCTAAGACAGGCTGTAAGTGCAGGGGAATGATCGCTGGGACCCCCCCCCCCACCGCCAGCACACCCCACCTTCCCACACAGTAGCCCTTGACCACTACCTGCCGGAGCTGTGTGCGAATAACCCCACTCCACCATCCCTCGGATGGGATGCCTTTGACACCTGCTTTTACCGCCCAGAGTCCCCGGGGATCACGTTCCAGTCCCAACAATGGTGGCCGACTCAACAACTCCTCCCTTTTGGACTGCCTTTCCCTCCCCAGGGTCACCTCCCCGCTCCCCTCCCGTGTTTCCATGCACCAACCAAATAAACTATTTGAACTCAGCGGCGCCTGGCTGGCTCAGTCGGTTGAGCATGTGACTCCTGATCTCAGGGTTGTGAGTTCAAGCCCCAAACTGGGCGTACAGTTGACTTAAAAACAAAACAAAACAAAAACAACAATAAAAAAAACCCTACTTGAATGCAAATCCTTGTCTTGGGGAAACCCTAACTGCACACCAGATAAATACTCAACACACACCAATAAAAATCTATACCTATAGAAGGAGAAAAAAACAAAAGAAAGAAAGCCAAACTACCCCGAGTTAGGGATGATAGCCACAGATTAAAACTAACGATTATAACCACACAGGTAGGGAGTAACTGTTTTTTTACGTTCTATGTAAAGCTTTTTGCCAGCTTATTTGAAAATCGGAACAAAACGGTAAATTTATGGGGAGCTGTGACTTGTCAAAGCTGAGTCAAAAAAAGGTACGTCTGAAAAAACTGAGAAGCATGGAATAAATTGTAAATCACTGCCAAAGAACTGCATCTTCCAAATATGGTAAGTCTAGGGGCGCCTGGGGGCTTGGTCGGTTGAGCATCTAACTTTGGTTCGGGTCATGATCTCATGGTTCTGTCAGCACAGAGCCCCAATGGGATCCTCTGTCGGCCCCCTCTCTGCCCCTCCCCGACTCACACACACACACTCTCTCTCTCTCTCTCTCAAAAATAAATAAACATTAAAAACTAATCAAATATAGTAGGTCAACACACAGTCCCTGAACATGACAAACAAAATCTGTATTTCAAGCCAGCAGCCAGTTGTTAATGCTAGTGAAAAAAGGAAGTAGCCTCTACAACATTAATAGTTGATGAGATATATTTCAAGTCAAAAATCTGACTAAAATAGCACCAAAAGGAGAAAATTACAGACCAACCTGACTTATGCATATAGATACAAAAATTCTGAATAAAATATTAGCCAATTAAATGCAGCAGGGTGTTGAGAGAATAACATACTGCGATAATGTAGGCTTATTTTTGTAAGAATAATGTAAGGACCAAAATTAGAATGTCTATTAATATGTTATTACCCATAAGGAGGAAAATTAAAAGATTAGCTCAATAGATACTATAAGCATTGCTTACTGATACTAAAAAAGAAAAACCTAAATAACCTACAGATGAAGACATACTTATGTAATAAGAGAAGGACTATCCATTTCAAATCAATAGGCAATGTTGTATTTAAAGACAAAACTTTAGACATGTTCCCAGTACGGTAAAGAGTAATAAACTGTGGGGCGCCTGGGTGGCTCAGTTGGCTGAGCATCGGACTTTGGCTCAGATCATGATCTTGAGGTTCAGGAGTTTGAGCCCTACATCGGGCTAGCTGCTGTCAGCGCAAAGACTGCTTCAGATCCTCTGTCCCCCTGTCTCTGCTCCTCCCCCACTCTCACCCTGTCTCAAAAATAAATTAAAAAAAAAAAAAAAGAGTAAGAAACTGTGGTTGCTACTGCCCCCATCAGGTACACTGTTGTGGTGGTTCCAACCCTATGCAATAAGACAGGAAAAGACATTAAAATGTATGGGTATCCGAAAGGAGGAAGTTGTAACTGCCGTTCACGCAATTGCTATCTGTAAAATCCCAGAATATTTTGAAAATAAATAAAGACCATCCTAATGAAAATGGGCTATTTCCTCAGAGCAGAGGAGTCGGCCACCTTCACTTGCTTTGGTGGAAACTCAAAGGCAGGCAAGGAACAGTGGGAACAGAGGGAAGGATTCAAGTATGTTTGGAGAGGAGGCTGCGGGCAGGCTAACTGGATGCATCCCATGGGATTGGTTTGGGGAGCATATTTGGTTTTCTCTGGTTGGTCCTGAGTTGGAATCAGGGGGAGAAATGGAGCTGGCTGTCACTGGGCAAGTCCTCACTTTGCTGAGGTGATTGCCACAGATGTTTTGGTTTGACTTCTCCGGTCAGCTGCTGCAAAGGTTGTGTGTCACATGGTCATATATGATATGACCGTTGTTCGTTTATATAATTAGTCTTTCATTATCAGCCAAAAAAAAAAAAAAAAAGAAAGAAAGAAAAGAAATGAAAGCCAATGACAAAAGAAGGTAATGAAGTCCACTCGTAACCTGGATTTTTGCTGCTGGAGCATCTTCAAGCTGTTCAGCATCTTGGATTACCTTTCTCATTAATTCAAACAAAACAGCTTGATCCTACACCCCATGTAGAAAACCCAGCATCCAGTTAAATAAGATTCTCAGGGGACTTTATGTTTCTCCCAGTTATCTCTTGCTGCGACTCCTAGATTTCCCTGGATTCTTAGTCTTTGCCCTGAACTTGCCTCCAAAACAATTTTATTCTTCCATCATCCCTTAGCTCCACACCGGATACTGCCCCGTTCCTTCATCCGTGAAAGCACTGTTAGTCCAAACCTGTTGTATACAGCAGACTTCTTACCAAAGCAACTGGGAAAATAAAGAAGCTTCTGTGTGGCACATCAGTGTAGGTGACAACACTGACTAGAAGGCGTCGTTGTCTTAAAGATGCATTTTTGATTCTTCAACATGGGGACTTCCCCACTGGCCACAATCCTTGGGTGCCAGTCTACAATAGCATCTCAGCCGCTTTCTCTCCAGTCCTCCTCCTCCCTCTCCAGACATCCCTCGCTGTCCTCTCCCCTTCCTGCTCTTGACCCCTCGCCCCCTCTCCCAGCCTGCTCGCAGACACTTCAACTTCTTCTCACTTTATAATAATGTCATTCAGGCCTCTTTGAGTCTTGCCAAACCGAATATGAGGCCGTGACTTTCTCAAGCAAAAATGCCCATCAAGGCACTTGCTTAAGACACAGATCCAGGGGCGCCTGGGTGGCGCAGTCGGTTAAGTGTCCGACTTCAGCCAGGTCACGATCTCGCGGTCCGTGAGTTCGAGCCCCGCGTCGGGCTCTGGGCTGGTGGCTCGGAGCCTGGAGCCTGTTTCCGATTCTGTGTCTCCCTCTCTCTCTGCCCCTCCCCCGTTCATGCTCTGTCTCTCTCTGTCCCCAAAATAAATAAACGTTGAAAAAAAAATTTTTTTTAATTAAAAAAAAAAAGACACAGATCCATAAACTCTAAAGATGAGTTATGATATTCATCTAGGAGGCAGAGTTATTTTTTAAATCTACTTTTGTGTGCTCTCTTACACGATATGAATTTGCAAAAATCAACTATATTTTAGTGTAATAATTTATGGCGATAAATTCTGTTTACAATATAAACAATAAAAAAGATGCTCAACAATAAATATAAAAGGTATATTGAACTGATATAAAGAAAGATTATAAACCTATATTGAGGAATATAAAAAAGGTTTAAGAGAGACATACCGTATTTCTGGATGATAAAATTCAATATTGTAAAAATGTCAGTGCTTTCATATTAACTCATAAATTTAATGCAATTTCAATAAAAATCCCAAGGGAATTTTTTTGTTTGCAAATCTACACCGTTATCATAAAGTCCGCCGTGAAGAATAACAAATGAGAATAACCAAGAAAATGTTGAAAAAGAAGAAAGAGAGGTATCTGCATTGTCACCTACGGAAATGTGTTACAGTGTTAAAATCAAACTGTCTAATCTTGTTGCATGAATACGCAGATGCTCATGGAAATTAATAAGATGCCCCATCAGTTGGAATTCGGCTCACCTGCAATGACCAATAAAAATAACAATAGCTTAAACACTATAGAAGTTTATTTTTCTCTTATTTATTAAAGACTAAACAAGGTAAGATAAAACAACCTGCAGCTGGTAGAACGTCATCAAGAACTCCGTCAGCACCAAGACTCCTATTTGGCAATAACGTTCAACAAGTAACTTCTACTCATGGTCCAAGGTGGCTGCCAGCATTCTTGTCATCAGGATGACATTACATTTGTCAGAAAGGAGGAAAAGACATAAAGAAGAGGATGGTCCTGGAAGTTACATACCACACATTGCCTTATATCTCACATAGCCACATGACCGTACCTCCCAGCAAAGGAGATTGGAGGGCATTGTTTCAATTTGGGGGAAACATGTGCCCCACCAAATTAGGAAGTTCTGTTACTAAAGATAAAGGGAAGAAGGGATATTGGAATGCCTCCAGCAGCGAAGCACAGACCAGCATACACTTGTGGGGTGCCTGGGTGGCTCAGTCGATTAAGGTGCCAACTCTTGATTTCAGCTCAGGTCAGGATTTCACAGTTCATGAGACGTAGTTTTGCATCCAGCTCTGCACTAACAGCACGGAGCCTGCTTGGGATTCTCTCTCTCCCTCCCTCTCTCTGCCCCTCCCCTGCTCTCTCTTTCTCTCTCTCTCTTTCTCAAAATAAATAAATAAATGTTAAAAAATGAAATCATGAAAGAGCTAGACAAAAATACACAATCTTGGGTTTGGAAAACTCTTCAACTCTAATGCCAAATATAGAATCCATAATGGAAAAGATAAACAATTTTGACTGCGGGAAAATTTAAAACATCTCTCGGTCCCAAAATGCCACAACTAAAATTAAAGGCAAGGGCCAAATCAGGACAAAACGCACGCAGTACTAACCAGGAGGGGTACATTCTTGTTTTACGAGATCACAAAAGTCAGTAAGAAAAATATGATCACCCTAATCGGACGGAAACGGACAATTCATAGAAGTAAAACGCCGGTGGGCAAAACAGCATTCAACAAGGAGTGACCAAAAAACAAAAGTAAAAAAAAAAAAAAGACTATTTTTAAATAGTCTTATTACATGGGGGGGAGGGGATGAAATAATAGTATCACTCAGTCTTGGGAAGGATAATTGGGGGGTTGAAGTAACACTCACGTGGCTTGTTGGAAAGACATTGGACCATGCCAGTCAAACATTCTGAAATGGTCTTCGGACCCTTGTAATTCCGCCGTTGGGGGTCTAAAGGAAATAATTTGAGATGTGGGCAACGCTGTGGGTACAGGGCTGTTTATTAGAGCGTCGCGTGGATAGTGTAGGAACAGGGTCTCCACCTAGTCTCTGGGGGAGAGAAACTGTGGATGCTACTTCGCCCCACTGGTGACGGGACCGTAAGTGGTGCTGATCGGTTTAACGTCATCTTGAGTCTTGTCCTCCCTTCAAAGGTGCCCCCCAAAAATGCTCGTGTTGGAAAGCGTGAGACGAATATCAGGGTGAACACCCCGGCGATGTGAAAGACTGTCCGCCACGTGAGGGCATGCTGCTGATAGATTTTTCCCACACGAAAAAAGGGCACAGGATTCTACACCCACAGTATAGTCTGATTCTCCGTAACGTCCTCTCCCGGCCTCCGTCCCGGCTCCTGGGCTCCCTCGCGCCTCTCCACTCTAGCCCATGCTTTGTTTCAAGCCCAGCAGCACAGCCCAAGGGTGTCGTTAGGAGCACCCGTTTATTACTGGCCATTGAGTCACAGGGTCCAGTCCACCGCGCAGGGCAGGAAACCACCTGCCAGTTAACATGGGACGTTCCCGGCAACAGGGACTTCCTCACTGGTCGTGCACCTCCGTACATTCTACCGTTTCCCAGTCTTGCAGAGCGTCTTCTCCATTCACTTTCCCTCTACCCCTGGGCCCTCAGGTGCCCCAGTCCCTTGAGCCGCCAGCTCAAAGTTTCCTCCTGCTCTGGTGGGGAGTAACTCATGGCTCTTTTTAGCTTCGCCTCCTCTTTCCAGAAGCCCACCGCGCACAGTATACAGACCGCGAGGCATGTCTCGACATTAAAACAAATCTTCCCTGGGATGAATTCTGTCGTCCTCGTAAAGGCAGAAGCAGCCGTCATCCTGTGCCTGCATGTGTGTAAACGTGGATGTCTTTTCCTTTCCGCTTCATATTTACATGTGCTTCCGGTTACAAAAAAAGACTACAAAGCGTACCCCAAATGTTAACGATGATTAATTCTGATTGTCGAGATTACGAAAGCATTTTCTTTTCTTTCTCTTTTCAATCTCGATCTCAATCTTGATGTTTAGTTTTCAAAAATATTTATATCAGCCATGTGTCTAGATCAAGCATGTGAGAGACAGTAGACAGGGTGAGATCAAAGTTTATTTATTTTGAAAGGGGGGGGGGAGCATGAGCAGGGGAGGGGCAGAGAGAGGGAGAGAGAATCCCAAGCAGGCTCCAGGCTCTGGGCTGTCAGAACAGAGCCCAAGGCGGGCCTCAAACTCACGAACCACGAGACCGTGACCTGAGCCGAAACCAAGAGTCGGTCACTTAACCGACTGAGCCACCCGGGCACCCAAAGCATTTTCTTTTCTTCTCATGTTGATATGGTTCCCAAGTCTTTTGCAATGAGTATATATTAAGTTTATACTTACGAACATTTTATTTTTAGGTAATCAAAGTTACCGACAAAAAATTCTTTTGTTACAGAATTTTACTTCTCAAATTTAAATGTCTTTTACATCGCCTGAGTTCTTTTACCCACCCCTTCCCCTGCACTCACCAATACACTTGAGGAGAAACAGTTTATAAACACTTACAGAGTATAAAATACGCATTTCAAAGATGTGGACAGGCAAAGATGAATAAAAGCAAAAAAGCAACTATTAACTGATGTGCAACACGGATCCTCAGGTTCCGAATGTGGATGGAAACTGTCTAGGATTTATACCACCCATTTTTTTGGGATTTATGCCTTTCGGCAGCCTTTCGGCAGCATTCGATCAAACTTGTAGACGTTTGGCCGGATTCACGGCCCATGAATTTTAAGGTACAATTTGATAAAATCTCTCAATCTTGATGTTTAGTTTTCAAAAATATTTACATCAGCCATGTGTCTAGATCAAGCATGTGAGAGACAGTAGACAGGCTGAGATCAAATATGTGGATGATGCCCATACTCTGGTGGGAGGGAACAGTGGGGTGAATGGTGTCCCCCCACATTCATGTCAACCCAGAACTTCAGAATGCATCCTTATTCGGAAATGGGGTCCTTGCAGATGTGGTTAATGTATTGTGAGCGTAGAAGGGAGTGAATGTGAGACGAAAATGTGGTTAATGAGCAGGAGAGACTATACTGAGAATCAGTTGAATTGACATGAGTACCATCGAGGTAGAGGAAGTGGGACTCAGGCTCAGGTCTGGGAGCCAGTTATGCCCCAACGCTACCATACGCCCTCAAGGAGGAAAGCATAGGGGTTGGCCCTGGCCTCTGGATGAGAGAGCTGAGGCCTCCGGGGTCTGCATCGACGGGTGACCGAAGACCAGGCTCCCGTCACAGAGAAGAAAGAGCAGGGGCGTGGACGGCGTGTCGCTGATGCAGCCAGCGCGGCCAGCTTCTGGGTGCAGCCCGAACATTATTAGCATGGCGTGTGCCAACTTGAAACTAATCCGAGGGCCCATGAATCTGACCCATCCGCCTCACCGCCTGCCTTGCCTGTCTCAGAAAAGATTGTGAATAACTCAGGGTCAGATGCTATTTTTATATTCAATACATTCTGCATGGGAAGTATTCAATGCATAAATGATGATAATGGAAAACCTTCCTCCCTTCATTGGAGGCCCAAGTCAGTGGCCCCAGGACCGGGCAGACAGGGTGCCCAGCTGTGTCGATAAGGCCCTGGAACGCTCTCGACCTTCAGACTCAGATTGAATTACACCTTCCCCGTTCTCCGGCATGCAGACAGCAGATTGTGGGACTTCTTGGCCTCCATGATCCCACGGGCCAATTCTTACAAGAAATCTCCACATACATCTGTCTGTTTCCTACTGTCCTGTCTCTCTGGAGAGCCCCAAAGAATACAGGAGGCTTTAACTGCTTTGAAGAGGAGGGGTACATACAAGAGGAAGGGAAGGAGCTCAGTTCAAGGCAGCCGGGAGGTGCCTTAATTTAGTGTAATTTAATATAAATGACTTTCTGCATCCTGCTTAGCGAGCCTGACCTTCTCTATATTAAGCCAAGAATCTTCCCTCTTGGTCCTGGCTGAGAAAGACAGTGAGGCTGGAGGGGAGCCCAAGAGGCTGCCCAGGAAGGCTGGCTCTTCCCAGACCCTATGCCACCCCCCCCCCGCCCCGCCCCGCCCCGGGGCTGGGAGCCACCCACCCACCTTCCCAGACAGCAAGGCCTTCCCAGTCTCATTGAGCAGCTCTGACATGGGGCGGGCATCTGAGGACCCCCTGAGTCGGAGTGTCCTGGGGTAATTGTCGCAAAGGCACATTTCTTGCCCTGCTGAGTCAGAATTTTGGGGAAGCTGGAAATCATTATTTAAACGCCTCCCCCCCTCCCCCCGCCCCCAGCCAATCTAATGCACACTACGGTGTGAGAGGCACTTGGCTGATGGATGTTGCTGCCATTTATAACCACGACCTCCTCATAGCCTCTCATCCCTGCCAGACTCCAATCTGGGGCGTCAGGAGAGGCCCCAGGAAACGGGGAGAGAGACCTTCGGAGGGAGATAGCCCTGTGTGGACTATCTCTGCTGGGTGCCCTGGAGCCACAGGGGTATGAGAAGGATCTGGAACCACCAGGCCTCTGGCCCATGCTCACCATGGACACTGGCTGTGAATCAGTGCCTGTGGACCTCAGTCCTTATGGCTTGGGGTCTTCTAGGGCTGTCTTCCAGGCAGGGAGAGAGGGCTGGGGCAGGAGAGAACTCCGGGGGCTCCCTGGGGGGATCCTGACCCGCAGAGGCACCGGGCAGTGGCCAGCGGCCCCTCCCATCCCGGGGAACTTGGCCGGGCCTGGTGGGTTAGGGAGGATCTGCCCGCAGGGGTTTCAGGCTTCGCGCTCAGCTCTCTCCAGACACAGGAGCCACAGAGGTGAGGAGGGCAGAAGCCGAAGCCATTCACGGCGAGCCTGGGGCTGGGACGACCTTGGCTGTGGAGGGGACACAGGGGTGGGTAGGTAGGATTAGGATCCACGTGGGGGGGGGATCCCTCCTTTCTGGGGGCAATGCCAGCGCCACCCACGTCTTGGAGAACAGGCTCTGCCCATCACACCAGAGTCCAAGGAGTAGGTGACAGTCCTGGTTAGCTGACTGCTGGAGAGCCTGGCGCCCCGAGGGCACAAGGCCGCTCTTAGCGACGGTCCTCTCCTGGGTCCCTTTCACTAGGTGGAGTGCGGAGGGAGGCTGGGGGAGATGTTTTCCTCAACGGAATGGTCACTCATGTTCGGTTTCCTAAAATCTCACACACTTGTTCTGGATCACTTTTGAAAGCAGAACGGATAAAGGCACAATTGAAATTTAAAAAGAAACTGAACGGTGTGGCCTGTTAAATCATCGGGTGGAGTTGTTGTTTCGTCCGTGTTGCGGATTCAAACGGTGACACGTCAAGTTTCCCCAAGTGGGGAGGGACACACCTGGAGAAGATTAGCAGAAGATGATGTGTCTTGTTTCACATAAATAATTGCGTTGTTATGAAATGGGGAAAATCAGAGAACCCGTGTTAAGTCAAGCGGTTGAGACGTCACTTGACCTCTTCAGTGACAGTTCCCACAACTTTCGGAACAAAAGCTTGGAATACTTGGTAGTTTTCAAACGATCTTAGCTCTAAAAATGCTTTGATCGAGTGAAAGGACCATAGCTCGTTTAATGACAGTCGGCTTTGTGTTTTCACGTATCGGCTCACCTCGCCCTCACAACACCATATTGTCATTGTCTTTGTCATTGCAGTTGAGGAATCCGAGGCTACGAGAGGGCACCGTCCCCAAGACCACACCGCCACCCCCAGAGCCAGAACTCAAACCCAATTCTGTCCCACACTCTGTAATCGTGTGAAGCCCTCTCCTGTGAAGGAAAGAAGGGAGCTCTGCTGATTACAAAGAATGTGGAGCCTTCCTTGAGCCCCACGAACCCTACTTCTCATCCCAGGAGTTCACCCTACCTCTCCCAGGGGGTGAGGCCCCATCCCCCGGCCTCACCCCCCAGTAAATCCAGGGATTCCCAGGAGTTTGTGGATGGGAATTTTAAAATTCAAGGGAAAGTCAGGTGGGAGACCGCAAGCACGATAACGTGGCACATAGTGACATCTACTGGTAGCTTGTGGGATTGCATTCAGTTTTCTTCCATAGGAAATAAATCAGCCAGTTCAGGCTAATTCCACTAGGCTCCCCGGTAAATCCAAATAGGAGAAATTCCCTATTCCCTGTCGCAGAGGGGCGATCTTGGAATCGTCCAAAAACAGTTACAAGCCCAAGTTATGGTCCTGTCTTTGCCGTCATTAGCTGTATAGACTTGGCGTCCTGGCCACAGGAGCCTCGTCTTGAATCACAGGGGTGGGGGGCGCCCACGTCAGAGGCTCTATCCTTGTGTCCCTGAAGCACTAAGGGTACCACCGGGCCATGTCAGAGAGTCAGGGCCAAGACAGGCTCCTCTCTTTGTCTTCTCCTCTTCCTCTGATCTAGACACTCCTCTTTTTGTCTCCTTACATACAAATTTCTAAAATAATATTCTGACTTTGAAAAGAATTCCGCGGATATTTTTAAGTTTCCAAAAATTCTGGTTTTGCCCCGAAGACCTGACCAATCGACAGCAACAACATGTACTGTGCCCCCCCCCCACATTGGAAGGCCCTGTACTGACTCTTTACAAACAGGAGTCCCAGCGCCCTGCTCTTAAAGGACTTACAATTTCATCGTGGAATGAAACAGGTACATTATCTACTCCTTCCCGAACAAAAATGTTTGCCAAAGCAATTGGGATATTTTTTCCATGTGATCGTATCTCTGATTTTATGATCCAAGTCAATGGGAGAGAAAATTCTTTTTACAGTCGGTCTTGCTGGCAGGCATCTTCGCTGCGAAATGAGTGTTTCAGGAGTCTCTCGGGAAGGACCCTTCATGGCGCTGATATCCACTGTTGTCACTATGGAACAGCGCCCTTCTCGTGGGAAGCACGCGGGATTAAGAGACTTCGTGAGCATCATCTACTGTTCTTAAGCAAAGCACAGAAGGCTCTGGGCGTCCCAACCCACAGGACAGGCTATGTATCCACAAGGGAAGGCACGTAGGAGACATCTTTGAATTTCCCATTAGATGAGTCTCCTATTCATCTTCACTTCTGAATGAATGAATCAAGTTTAATATTTAAGCATTTCTATCAGAGTATAGGGAGAAATTTACTTCTTATTGATCCAAATAAAGTAATAAGAATGTTATGAATAATTAGTATTGATTAGGCACTTGCTCTGGCCCAGATCTTCACAACTTCCCCAGAAAGTACCTTCTATTTTCTATCCCCGTTTTACAGAAGAGGAAACTGAGGCACCGGGTCATTACATAACTAAGGAAGTTATGATTGGCTGACACGGTTGATCCAGACTTTCTGCCCTTGGGGAAGTATAAACGGGGGTCACAGCACCCCCCACTGTCCACTGCTTACTCTCAGAGGCTCTGCTGTGGGCAGCTGGCACCCAGCTCTGGGCCCCGGGACTATTTGGACAGTTGAAGAACCCCGCCTTCTGCACAGGGCCAGAAGTGGCATGGTCGGTGCCTGAATATTGCTTAGCATTGCATCCGATAACAAAAAAAAACAACTTTAAAAAGACAGTCAAGTCCTTGGGGCCGGTCTCCGTCTCTTGGCATCCTGCACAAATCTAAATGTGATCACATTAGATTTATCTAATCTAATCCTCCTTTAGGTTAGATAAAGGAGGACTATCTAATCCTTCTCGGGTTGGGCCCACCTGTATGGTGTTCAAGTCGAAGACGTGAGAGTTTCAACACTCCGACAGGCATAAACGAATCGAAGAGTTACTTTACTGTCCCCTTTTTCCTCCATCTGAGAATCGGCTGTAATTTGTGAGGTCTCCAGACCCTGCCTGAAGACGAAGCTTGGAGAGCTCCCTTGCCACGTTCCCCACCTCCCCTTCCAGCCTCTGTCCTGGCGAGGAGCAAGACACCCAGACCCCAGCCCAGCCCCTCGGGCACCACGGGAAAGCTCCCAAGGGGAAGTGTTCTCACCCTTAAAGCATCTTTGCAGCAGCGGGAAGTATAAGCTGGAGACTCCCGATCTCAGCTGGACGACGTCTGGGACCAGCCGAAGGAACATCCTAATCACTGTATTGTCAACCCTTCTTGTAATATGTGTCATTTATCTCCTCTAGGAAAGGTGTGTATACATTTTAATGCACTGCGCTTACGGACAATAAACAAAGTCACAGCTTGCTACCCCCATGGGTTTCCCAGGAGGAAGGGGAAAGCCGTGACCCCATGATGAGCATTAGGGGGGGCTTCAGGCCCATAAAGGGCAACGTGACCAGAGGGCTCCCAAAGGGAAGGCATCTCTGATTTGTGAGGCCCTAAGGCAAGAAAAGTATGCGATCGCAAGATGGCTCCGTCCTTCAAACCCCAGGTACAAAACCGTAGGTGACGCTGAACGAGGACGACATATCTCAGGACTCCAGAATTAGAGAGACGGACTCCGCTTACCAGCCAGAGAAAACGGCAGTTGCAGAAATTCTGGACAGGGAGGATGGGCAGGAAACCTCTGGCCTCCCGTCCGATGCGTTTTTCCCATGCATCCACAATGTCCTTGGCAAATGGTGGGCCTCCTGTTGTGTTGTCCAGAAACTAAGGAGAAAGATGTCTAATTCGACACTGGGGACAAACGCTTACCCCACTCCCCCGCCCCCCGTAGGGGCAGCTACAAACCCCAGGCTGCCTTCAGGCGGGCTCCCTTGTAACCCGCTGAATAGACTACGACTTTCTCAAGGTGTGGATTGGAAAACAAAGCCACCTGTCCACCCCTGTCCTCCGCGCCGGCTCTGAGAGGCCCCACAAACGCCCCGAGGGTCCACGTGTCAGTGTGAGACTCACTGTCAGTGAGATAGGCAGTGTTTCCTGGTCCAACATGACCATCCGAGTCAACGCACTTAGCACTCTCCCTTCACAAGTCCCAGATGGAATGAGGTCTGGCACAGAAGGGGACAAAGTCTTCCGTGCCTCAGGGTGACCCGGTCCAGCCCGAGTGACCCTCAGAGACTCTCTCGTTTGTGGAGGACGTTGCCACGCAGGACCCCTCTGGCCAGAAGGGGGACTGCCTACACGTGGGGACCCCCTTGCTACCCTCACATACCATGGCATTTCTAAGATGATTCAAGTCAAGAAGACAAAAACTTGTTTCCTTTGCTGACACTAAAACACTTCGATGGAACACATGATCTCTAACAGAACATCTGTCATCCCCCTGTCTGGACCAACACAGATCTTCCTCTGTTAGGGTTAGAACCTGGAGAAAAATGACCAGATACAGAAGTAAAGGGGCCAATGTGAGAAGTGCCAGGCAAATTCAATATAACAAGGCTCATTCGGATACAGTCCAGCAAAGATTGAAACGTCGAAGATAAAGAAAAAAAAGGCCTACAGCCATCCAAGGAGAAAACAAACAGACGGGCTATTTAGGCGGAGAAGTAGCAACCTTAAACACAAAAATGTCATCCAGCAGCAGGACAGATAGTAAGTGTGTGTAATGGGAAAGGATAGGGCAGTGAACGTAAGTGTGCTTCACCTGCACTCTTGAGTGAGAAGGAGTCACACACACACACACACACACACACACACACACAATCCTGGGCAAAAGGAATGTTCTAGAACAGCAGTCTGATTCCGTATGTGCAGGGGTCAGACGCAGTCAAACTGGGCAACGTCTTATTTCGGGATCCACAGCTGAGAAGGAGGACCACGGGCCAAACGTGAGGGCACCCAAAATGCAGGACAGTGGTTTCACCTGGGGAAGGAGTGGAGGGGTGCCAGTGGAAGGAACTTGCAGGTGGCAATGGGCTTGGTGGCCACCGCAGTGTTATCCTGTGACACCGCACAGATACCTGTTGTACGCCGTTCTGCGTATAGAGGATGTTCCCAACAAAATTGTAAAACAGACTGAAAAAAGACATCTCAAGTGGAAAACAAAGAAAATACACCAGTGAAAACGTAACTTTTAGCAGACTTAAAGAATATATCAGCTGATGTAATAAAAAAGAATTAAGCATGGGCAATGGTAGGAATATTACAGGCAGTCTATTTCAAGAAAAGACCTGACAAAGCACCAAAAAGAGGGAGAAAAATTACTATGGACAAACTTCATTCATGAAGATAGATGCAAAATTCCTAATTGTTTTTTTTTTTAATAGGCAATCAGCCTAAGAAGTCTATTATTAGAGCTCATCAGATACAGTCAGGTATCGTTAGCATTTATAATAAAAATACATGCATGGTTCGACATTAGCACATCTCTTATTATAATGTATTAAATTCAGAGAAAAGTTTCAGGATAATATCAGTTAAGTGCTGACAATTCATTTGGTCAAATTCAACATATTTTACTGGTAGTAACAAGAAATCAAAACATCAAGGACGCACGAAAGTATACCTCCTTGACAGAATGAAAAAATGTTCACTTCATGGGGCGCCTGGGTGGCTCAGTCGGTTAAGCATCCAACCTCAGCTCAGGACATGATCACATGATTCGTGAGTTCAAGCCCTGCGTTGGGCTCTGTGCTGATGATGGCTCAGAGCCTGGAGACTGCTTCAGATTCTGTGTCTCCCTCTCTCTCTGCCCCTCCCATGCTCATGCTCTGTCTCTCTCTCTGTCTCTCAATAATAAATAAACACTAAAAAAAAAAAAATTAAAAGTCAAACATTAGGGGCATTCCTATTCAAATCTAGTATAATGTAAAGATGTTTGCTATCATGATCATCATTCAAAATTATTAAGAAGTTTTAAGCAAGTATAATAAGGTAAGAAAAAGACAATTAGGAAATATACATAATGGAAGAGAGAAGGCAAAATTATAATTTTTAGCATGACGTAATTACTTTAAAAATCTAGAAAATTATGGGCACCTGGGTGGTTCAGTCAGTTGAGGGTCTGACTCTTGATCTCAGCTCAGGTCTTGATCTCAGGGTTGTGAGTTCAAGTCCTGCATTAGGTTCCCTGCTAGGCATGAAGCCTACTTAATTAAAGAAAAAAATCAAGAAAATTAACTGAAACATAATTAGCACTAAATAGAGAGTTTCTGTGATATGTTCGGTTGCAAAATAAATATACAGGATTTGACAGTGGTGATCACAACCTCAGGTGCCTTCCAGCAGACAACAAAACGAACGGAGTGGACTTCACTCGGTGGGACCTTCGTGAATACCGCAGGCGATGGCTGCACGTCTTGTTCAAGAGGGAAAGTGAGCTCAGGCTTGCTATTCTGATTGTTCAAGAGAATTTGTGAAACCAGTGTTCTGTAACAAATTTCCTCGTTTTTATATGCAGATAACTAACCATAGGTTAGATGTGACCATGGGCCTCCAGTGGGCAACTTTTGATCAGCACTTTCCTGTACGATTCATCTGAAAATATAATGGGAGCAAATGTAAGACAGGACAAAACTTAACTAACTTTTGAATAACTAACCGTTCGAAATAAATCGAATTAAACTTCTCCTTATGTGACACCAAATAACGTCCACAGGATAAAGATTTCAATGTAAAAAATGAAAGTAAACAAGCACAGGGGAAAAATATATAGCTAAGGGAGACCTGGGTGGCTCAGTCGGTCAAGTGTTCAACTTTGGCTCAGGTCATGATCTCACAGTTCGTGGGTTCGAGCTCCGCGTCGGGCTCTGTGCTGACAGCTCGGAGCCCAGAGCCTGCTTCGGATTCTGTGTCTCCCTCTCTTTCTGCCCCTCCCCTGCTCGCTCGCTCTCTCTCTCACTCTCTCTCTCTCTGAAAAATAAGTAAGAAACATTAAAACAAATTTTTAAATAAGAAAATATAAATAGCTAAATATTTATATGACCCTAGGGTGGGTAAGCCTTTCTAAAAATAACCAAAAGGAAAAAAACCCAAAAAACAAAAAACAAACAAAAAAATACAACAAAGACAGAAATCATAAAAGGAAAAGACTGACCTTGATTACAGACACTTTTTAACCATTTCGGGTCAAAAAATAAAAGGTCAGTGGCAAAGTAGGAAAAATATTTAAAACACATAAGACCAATATCCCTTAAAGAGAGAGCCGGATCCTCCAAATCAATATCAAGCACAGGATGTGGAAAATCCAGTCACAAGATAAGAAACGCCCACGGCCAATGAGTACAAGGTAGACATTCGGTCTCACTAGCAATTAAAGAAACACAAATTAAACCAATGACATGGTGCCATTTTCCCCTATTGATTTGACAAAGATTTTTCTTTTTTAAATGTCTTTGGGTCCAGGTTGAAAAGGCATTTACGACCGATGGAAGTATACACAAACAACATGTAGAACGATTTGGCAATATGCGTCAAAAACTCCCACTCAGCAGGTCTATTTCTGGAAGTTTAAGGAAATCAGGATACATACAAGGACTTAGTTGTAACATGCCATTGCTGATATCAGAGCAGAGCACAAAACCAAAGACGGAACAAAGCCAACGCTGAGTGAAAAATAGTTAAATTAGTCCGTCCACACTGTGCGATTCTTGGCCGTGGTTTGAAGTCCAAAGAAGTCTTGAAAAATATTATCTTTATTTATTTATTTTTAAAGATTTTATTTTGAGGGTGGGGCGTCTGAGTGGTTGGGGGTCCGACTCCTGATTTCAGCTACAGTCATGATCTCACGGTTCATGACTTGGAACTCAGCTGTCAGGCTCCCCAATGGCAGTGCAGAGCCTGCTTGGGATTCTCTGCCTCTCTCTCTCTGCCCCTCCCCTGCTTGCTCACGCACATGTGCTCTCTCTCTCTCTCTCTCTCAAAAACAAAAAAATAAACTTTAAAGATTTTATTTTTGTGGGGAGCCTGGGTGGCTCAGTCGGTCAAGCGTCCAACTTCGGCTCAGGTCATGATCTCACAGTTCATGGGTTCGAGCCCCGCGTCGGGCTCTGTGCTGACAGCTCGGAGCCTGGAGCCTGCTTCGGATTCTGTGTCTCCTTCTCTCTCTGCCTCTCCGCTGCTTCGTGCTGTCTGTCTCTCAAAAGTAAATAAATGTAAAAAAAAATTAAAGATTTTATTTTTTTAAGTAATCTCTCCACCCAACGTAGGGCTCGAGCCCATAACCCTGAGATCAAGGGCAGCATCATCCACTGATCCAGCCAGCCAGGCTCCCTGAAAAATACGATACATTGCTAAGGGTTTTTTTTAATTTTTCTTTTTTGAAGTTTATTTATTTATTTGGAGAGAGGCAGAGAGAGAGAATGCAAGCAGAGGAGGGGCAGAGAGAGGGGGAGACAGGGGATCCGAAGCGCGTTCTGTGCTGATCGCAGAGAGCCTGATGGGGGGCTCGAACCACAAACCATGAGATCATGACCTGAGCCGAAGTCAGATGCTTAACCAACTGAGCCACCCAGGCGCCCCTTAAAGTTTATTTTTAATCAGGTTTATTTTAAATTAAAACAAATAAAGTTAAGTTTATTTTTAATTGTATGTTACAGCAACTCCAAACTACAAGGCCTATAGAGAGATCAGAAAGGAAGTTCCCCAAGTGGTTACCTCCGGATTGTGCACTTGACAATTATTGTGTTCCGAATTTCCTTATTAACATCGTGTTTGTCCATAACGGACACACCATTTTGATTTTAAAAAGAGGAAAACTTTACTTTTAACTAAAAGATGGAGGAAGTTGGGGTTCTCAGGTAGACTCATTGATTATTATGCAACTTAGTTGTATTAGACATAGTTCATAGTGTTTAGCTTGCTGTGTGTGTATATAAATATATGTACCGTATATAATCAGCAGGCTTACCTTCCTTTTTTTTTTTTTTTTTTAAGTTTATTTTGAGAGACAGAGAGAGCCGGGGAGGAGCAGAGGGAGAGAGGGAGAGGGAGAATCCCAGGCAGGCTCCATGCTGCCAGACCGAAGCCCAAGGTGGGGCTTGAACTCACGAACCGTGAGATCATGACCCGAGCCGAAACCAAGAGTCAGACGCTTAACCGACTGAGCCACCCAGGCGCCCCGGCAGGCTTCCCTTCCTACTTCAGCTTTACTTAGACTGCTTTTATTTTTTTTTTAATATTTTTATTTATTTTTGAGACAGAGAGAGAGCACAAGCAGCGGAGAGGCAGAGAGAGAGGGAGACACAGAATCCGAGGCAGGTTCCAGGCTCTAGGCTGTCAGCACAGAGCCCGATGCGGGGCTCGAACTCACGGGCCGCGAGATCATGACCTGAGCCGAAGTCAGACGCTCAACCAACTGAGCCACCCAGGCGCCCCCACTCAGACTGCTTTTAAAGCAGAGTCGTGTGCTGAACACCGGTCAAGAGAACCACTCCAGGAACACGCAAACTGTCAGGAGACGGCTGAGGCAGGCTTTCATTCCACACTCTGAAAAACTAAAATTTTATTGCAGATAATCCACAAAGTGGGTTTTCTGCATGTGGTTTATCAGAATTGCCTGTAAGTGCCTGGTTTCATCCACAGCAACTTAATACAGTTAATGGACCTTATACAAATATTTATAGGCCCAGAGAGAGATTTATTGACAGACTTGGCCTTCCTCCCAGGCCCGGTTAACAGTCAGATCCTGCCAGCCCTTCAAACACACCGAGAAGCCGGAGAGATTTTGCCAGTGACTTGGGCATGGAAAAGTGTGGGGCTGCGAAGGATGTGATGTGCCACAGATGAATGCGAGAGTGTATTCATAAATAAAATGCCAGTGCCCAAAATAAACTGAGAGGGACGTCCAGAAGCTACAAATTAAGAGCCCGCGCTCTAAAAACAAAGCGGCGTTTCTCTGACCTGACTGACCGCTTCCTGTCCCCTTTGCCCGCCACCGTCCACCTAGTCTCTCCCACGGGGCAGGCACCCACCCCGTGTTGCGAGGGACATCTGGAATTTCGTGGCTGTCCTGGGACTCTCCCACCAAGACTTCTGACGTCTCAAACTTGACGTGTCCACTCAACACCCTGTCCTCCCCCACTTTCCTACTCCTTCCCTCAGTCTTCCCGGCTCGGGGAAGGGGTCACATCCCCCTGGCTGCCCCGGCCAAAAGCCAGCCTTCGTCGGGGGGTTCCCTTTTCCTGCCCCCGACCCCAAATGCTTCAGTAAGCCCTGTCGGTTCTGTCTCCAGAACACAAAACGATGTGCCGAAGCCACTCTCTGTTCACGGTCCCGGGTACCGCAATCCTGACTGCATTCGTCACCTCTCATCCTCATGACTGCAATAACCTCCGGGTGGGTCTTTCTAGAACCTGCTGTCCCCTGGGTTGGCAGAGGGATCTTTTTCAATGTAACTTACATGTGCTGAGATCCCTCCAATGGCTTCCTGTTGCACTTGGGAAAGCCCTGAACTTCTCACCATTGGTCCACAGGATCTACGGAGGCCCCTCCTCTGCTCCCCATTTCCTCGCAAATTATTCTGGGATTCCAAGTTCATCCTACCTGAGGGCCGCGGCACTTTTCTGTTTCCTTTTCCTGAAAGTCCTCCCACCTCACTTCCACCCCATTCGATGGGAATTGGAATTTTAAAACAGTGAGGAATTAGGAATATGCATTGAGGGCACCCACCGTGTAACCAGCAGTCAGCAGCCCTGGAGACCGGCCATCCAGTATTTTCAAGAGAGGACACCGCCTCCATGCCACGGTGGTCACGACTGCGGCCAACAACAGCTGAGGTGGTTCCTTGACCCACGGTCTCCTCTTCTCTGGGACCCTTCCCCACACGCACCTTCTCTCTTGGAAATCTAAAACCCGGACATGAAGATCCATAAACTGGGGGTCCCCGGAGCCAGCCACCTGCTGTGGAGGTCCCCGAGCTGTCCAATTTCTGGCACCAGACGTCCCCATTCAGCTTTTTTCCTTGGAGTTTATGAACTTCCCAGTACTTTTTGGAATAAGTCCTCTAGCTAAAGTTGGGTTCTGTGACTTACAACTGAAATCATCTTTGAGGAAAACCATCGAAGGACCCCATCTTAACTGCCTCGTCTGCTTCCTGAAACTCAGCCTCACGGGACCCTTCTCTTTCCAGTGGCTCTCGGTTACTAAGGGGTCTGTGGGATCGAGGGGCACCAGGGTGGCTCAGTCAGTTAAGCGCCTGGCTTCAGCTCAGGTCATGATCTCACAGTTCATGGGTTCGAGCCCCACATCAGGCTCTGTGCTGATAGCTCAGAGCCTGGAACCTGCTTCGGATTCTACATCTCCCTCTCTCTCTACCTCTCCCCTGCCTCACACTCTGTCTCTCTCTCCCTCTCAAAAATAAATAAACATTTTTAAAAGTTAAAAAAAAAAAAGAATCACTTCACTAGGAATAGTATTTTTGTGCCCTCCCTCTGCCCCTGTGCACACACACCACCATTAATTCCCACCGCTGTCATTGGCTCACCCGCATCCCTGTAATAATAAAGTAAAGCTAGTTCCTCCCCCCTGGGGTTTATTATGCTGAGAAAACACACGCGCGTGCATGCATGCATGCACACAGACACATGCATCCGTAACAATTACAGGCAGTTACACTTATGAGTCATTAAAAGCTTCCCCATCAGAGCTCTTCCCCGGGACAAACATTTTAAAGTTTCCTAGATTACAGTTGATCTCACACAAGTGGGTTTTAAATGCTTCCCTTCGTGGGGAGGCATTCCTGGACCCTGGAGGAGATGAGGAAACTGCCAAGCCTTATCAGCGGCAGCCCTAGCAAGGATGTCCTCGTGGGTTCTTTCCTGGGAAGATTATCACAGTGACTAATCTCATCCACTTTTTGTTGTCAATTTCAGAAGCTGACATTTTTGGCCTTGTTCCCGGATTCCAGGGTTACTGTCAATCCGAAACCTGCGGCTTCTCATATACTGACTCTACCTTCTCATTAGGAAAGAGGTGTAAAAGCGCTGGGAGTGTCCTGGGCGCCTTCTCCCAGCTAAGGTAGAGTGTGCCCAGGAAAAGAAAAGAGAGCAGGTGGAAAGAAGAAAGACGTGTGGATGCAGTAGAGAAAGCAGCATAGACGCAGAGGCAGGTCAGGACTGGACAGAGAGGAGCCCTCATTCCCAACCAGTGCCCGGCTCAGGATTGCCCACCAGCCCCTAAGGCTTCGCTTCCTGGCGGCAGCTTCCATTTTGGTTGCGTATTTGCTTTTCAGTAGAGTCAACAGGGTCTGGGGCAGGGTTCTCCTGGGCGCTGGGCATCGCTGATACTTGGGGCCACATGCACCTTTGCCAAGGGGGCCATCCTGAGTTTGTGGGTTCCTTAGCAGCACCCCTGGCCTCTGCCCACTAGATGCCGGTAACGCCTCCCGCTTATGACAACTGAAAATGTACCCAGAGTCGGGGACAAAATTGCCCCTGGCTGAGAACCACCCAGAGAGGAAAGTTTCCCCTGGACAGATTTACGTTCCGACTCTCACTCCATCCCTTACAAGCCCATGACCTTGAAAACACCCACTGTTTATTTGAGGCTTGTCTGCAGTAACATTTATCTCGAAAAGTTGTTTTGGGGAGTGAAACGAAGGGAGAAGCATATAGGTTCACAATAGGTTCTCAACAAATATTTGCTCCCTCCCAACTCCAGCCTCATTTACTTAACAAATATTTACTGAGTACATAGGCTGTGAGCGAAGGATATAAACACGACACAGTTCTGGTCTTCCAGGAGCTAACCCACTCGGGGACAAGAACGGGAGAAGCACTCAGGCTTAGAAACAGCAGGGCTGGGGCACCCGGGTGGCCCCATCAGTTAAGCATCCCGCTTCGGCTCAGGTCATGATCTCACACTTGGTGAGTTCGAGCCTCACATTGGGCTCTTTGCTGACAGGGTGCAGCCTGCTTCAGATTCTGTGTCTCCCTCTCTCTCTCTCTCTCTCTGCCCCTCCCCTGCGTGCGTGTTCTCTCTCTCTCTCTCAAAAATAAACATTTAAAAAGTGAAAAAAGAGGGGCTCCTGGCTGGCTCAGTCGGTTGAGCGTCCGACTTTGGCTCGGGTCATGATCTCACGGTCTGTGAGTTCAAGCCTGTGCTGACAGCTCAAAGCCTGGAGCCTGTTTCAGATTGTGTCTCCATCTCTCTCTGAACGTCCCCTGTTCATGCTCTCTCTCTCTCTGTCTCAAAAATCAATAAAGGTTAAAAGATTTTTTTTTTTAATTTTTTTTTCAACGTTTTATTTATTTTTGAGACAGAGAGAGACAGAGCATGAACGGGGGAGGGGCAGAGAGAGAGGGAGACACAGAATCGGAAGCAGGCTCCAGGCTCTGAGCCATCAGCCCAGAGCCCGATGCGGGGCTCGAACTCACGGACCGCGAGATCACGAGATCCCGCGAGATCGCGAGATCGTGACCTGGCTGAAGTCGGCCGCTTAACCGACTGCACCACCCAGGCGCCCCAAGAATTTTTTTTTTAATTAAAAAAGAAAAGGAAAGAAAGAAAAGGGAAGGGAGGAGAAGAAAAATGAAGGCTGGGAGAGCTGGGAGCTAGAGCAGTCGGGAGCCGTTGATTCCAGACGAGCTGCGGACTCCGCAACCACAATGGCGAGGTGCCAGGAGGCCCCGGGGACATTAGAATGTGGAACCGGCAGCAGTCAGCGAGGGATTAGATGAGGAGGTGGGTAGTGAGCGAAGAAGGAGGAATGGGGGTGGGGGGGGGGGGCAGTATAAGCTTCTGGCTTAGGAATCTAGCTGGATCCTGAGGGCATTTAGAAATGACAGGCCCCCAGAAACTGCTCCTTTCCTATTCCGCGCCTGACGCCACAGGCGCTGGGCAAAAGAGCCCACTCTCCCAGCTCCCCCTGGACGGAATGGGACCCGACTCAATTCGGCCCTCCGAGGGCCGGGCGTGGCCCGCTCGGCAGCCCAGTGACAGGTGTCCCCTGTCGGGCTCCGCTCGGTTCTGGGAAGGCCCCGGAACACGAAAGCAATGGGGAAGCATCGATGTTCCTAGGGAGCTCACAGGCCACACGCCAGAGACCCGCACATGGAGAGGCACGGGGATGGTGTGCCCCGCGCTGTGTGCACGAGAACCACATCGGAGAACGTCTCACGAAGAAGCTCATCCGGGGGCGCCTGGGTGGCGCAGTCGGTTAAGCGTCCGACTTCAGCCAGGTCACGATCTCGCGGTCCGTGAGTTCGAGCCCCGCGTCGGGCTCTGGGCTGATGGCTCGGAGCCTGGAGCCTGTTTCCGATTCTGTGTCTCCCTCTCTCTCTGCCCCTTCCCTGTTCATGCTCTGTCTCTCTCTGTCCCAAAAATAAAAAATACACGTTGAAAAAAAAAATTTTTTTTTTAATTAAAAAAAAAAAAAAAAAAGAAGCTCATCCGGAAAGGGGTGGCCGTGAGAGAGACAAGGAAGGAGAAGAGTGAATTGGCCGGAGTATCAACAGCTGCAAAGGCATGGCTGTGGGGCGCGGGGAGGTAGAAGGTGATGCTAGCCGCGCAGGCAAGGGCCGGAGCATAAAAGGCATAGGGCGCTAAGGATTATCCAGGGGGTAATGAGCCACTGAGTGATTTTACGCAGGCAAGTTTCAGACGAAGCTCCCAGAGTTTGCCCAGTATTGGAGGAAAGCAGATAAGCCAACAAACATCTCAGTGCCTCGTGTTAAAACATAAACCAAGGCATGCCAAACGTTTTAAGAGTTTGAGTAAGGGGCGCCCTGGGTGGCTCCGTCAGGTAACCGATGGACTTGGGCTAGGGTCACGGTCTCACAGTCTGTGGGTTCGAGCCCCGCGTAGGGCTCTGTGCTGACGGCTCAGAACCAGGAGTCTGCTTCGGATTCTGTGTCTCCCCCTCTCTCTGCCCCTCCCCTGCTTGCACTCTGTCTCTCTCTCCCCCCGCCCCCAAAATAAATAAACATTAAAAAAAAAAAAAGATTTTCAGTAAAAAGTAATTCCAGGCGGGCAGCGTGAAACTGGCTGAGGCACGTTCTGCCAACAGGAGCCTGGGGAGAGGCGTTCACAGACAAGAGGCGGTAACAAAGCAAGGACGGTATTTGGTTGGCTATAGCTTAAGCTGTTGCATTACTCGGAGGGGTCCCTGGGTGGCTCAGTTGGTTGAGCTTCCGACTTCGGCTCAGGTCATGATCTCAGTCGGGTTCCTGAGCTCGAGCCCTGCATTAGGCTCGATGCTGGCAGCGTGGAGCCCGCTTTGGATCCTCTGTCTCCCTGGCCCTCTGCCCCTCCCCCGCTCATGCTCTTTCTCCCGAAAAATAAATCTTAAAAAAACATTTTTAAAAAGCTGTTGCGTTATTTGGGAAAGCCTACATGGCTGTTTGTGATCGGTTGTTCGTAAGTTTTGAGTTCCTAACCTTGAGGCACTGACCGGCATAGCTTGGGGTTTGCTTAGACAGGGTATTAGAGGCACTAGAACTGGCCTCCTTGTTTTGTTTTTTTTTTTTTCAACGTTTATTTATTTTTGGGACAGAGAGAGACAGAGCATGAACGGGGGAGGGGCAGAGAGAGAGGGAGACACAGAATCGGAAACAGGCTCCAGGCTCTGAGCCATCAGCTCAGAGCCCGACGCGGGGCTCGAACTCACGGACCGCGAGATCGTGACCTGGCTGATGTCGGACGCTTAACCGACTGCGCCACCCAGGCGCCCCATGGCCTCCTTGTTTAACGAACACTCGTATGAACCAAGCTCTGCGCCAGTCTCGTCCGACGGATGGGCCAGCGAAGCGCTCCTGACGACTCTAAGGGCACTGTGCTCCAGCCAGTGTCACGTGGGGGCGTCAGCACCTTCCCAGCTGTGTCCTCTGTAAGACACGGTGAGTCTCTGGAAGCCAGGACATGTGTCGCCCTTGTACCCCCAGTCTGGCTGAGGGCCTGGCACAGAGTGGCTAACATGTTGGCTGACGGCCTGAATGAATGAATGAATGACCTACCGGGCTGCTTGTTCCTGAATGTCCTGCCTTCTAAGGTCCCGTTGGCCATCTCACCGCATCTAAAGGACGCAGGCAGCCCCTAGAAGGGGGTGACTTTGGCCCCAGGAGATCCGGGTTGTGCTGCTGTCTCATGCTAACGATGACCTTGGGCAAAGCGCCTACGTTCTGAGTCAGGGTTCTCACCCGTGAAAACGGGATTTGAAACAAAATCCTCGCGTCTCAAAACAACGTGTGAAAGAACTTCATACCACTGCTCAAACCTACGTTGTATACATCGTATATCATCCTCTCCTTTACAAATAAGCCTGTGCTCAAAAGTCAGGAAACCGTAGGCTGAGTTTAAGGCCTTGGATTACAGGCCAGCGGAAACGCCGACGTTAAAGGTGCTTGTCAACTCGCCTTCACGGTGGGCTGCTGACGACCGCAAGTGAGATCCTGGCTGTTCCTGGCGGGCTCCACTCGGTCGCACTCCCCTTCCGGCGCCTCCTTCAACACGCCAGGCTCGCCCGTACCTCAGGGCCTTTGCCCTGCTGTTCGCTCTCTCCCGGACACCTGTGTCAACAGCGTCTCATCCTCACTTCCTTCAGGCCTCTGCTCGGAAGCCGCCCCCAAGATGCCTTCCCTGGGGGCGCCCGGGGGGCTCGGTCGGTTGAGCGACCGACTCCGGGTTTGGGCTCAGGTCATGGTCTCACGGTCCGTGAGTTCGAGCCCCGCATCGGGCTCCGTGCTGGCAGTGTGGAGCCTGCTTGGGATTCTCTTTCCCTCTCTCTCTGCCCCTCCTGTGCTCTCTCTCAAAATAAATAAACTTAAAACGAATACTTTATAAAAAAAAAAAAAAAACCAACAAAAAGCTGCCGTCCCTCAGTGCCCCATCTACAGGAGCACCACCTCCCCTCCTCCCTGCCGTGGCTTCCCTCTTCTTAGCCCACCTTTCTTTTCCTTCCGGTAATCCCCACAATCGTGTTTACTCCGTGGCCTCCCGTGAAAACACAAGCCCCGTGGAGAGAGTGCCTCACGTAGAGCGGCCTCCCCAACACCCAGGACGGCGGCTGGCACACAGGGGACACTCCGCGCCTCGTGCCGGGTCGTTTGCTCAATGAAGGGCGTGGGGCGCATAAGGAAGTTTTTCGCTGTCGTCACCTGTCATCGCGTGGAATCCAGAAGGACTTGCAAAATGAAACACAGCAGAATCAGACCAGACCTGTCCTCGCCAGTAACAAGCTATTTGGCCTTGGAAAGTCACGGTTTCTGAGCGTCAATGTTCTTCCCCGTAAAAGAGCAGTGAGGCCCTCCACTTCCCCGTGTCACAAATCACAGGACTGCTGTGGAACTTAGCGGGGTCTCACACAGCATTTTATCAACAGGGTATGTTTCTGACTTTACCGTTAACTCTCCAGGCGCATGGACCTAGTCTTACTCGTCTATTATAGGACTCGGCACGGGCCAGGATCTATAAATAATTGTGAAAAAATAGGGAGCAAAGGTGAAAAACTTCCTTTGAGAAATGAACCGAGCTTCAAACAGTCATGCTCCAAATGATCTTTACATAGCCACTGTGTCATTTCGTTTCCTATGGCAGACAAAACCATCGGCAATGTGTCTGAGCAGCTAGGAATATTCCGTCGGTCTGGGTTTTGTTTAGGACAAAGAATACAAACGCTTGTTTTTACTAAACGAATGGTTCTCCCGGGTCAGCGCGGAAAAAGTGCTTATGCCATTCTGATGCTTCGACCCAGGCAGAAGACACGCTCCCACGACAGAGCGCCGGCCCCGTGAGTGACACCTCCACACGATGGGGTCATAAGTGCCAACCGAGGGGCATGAGCCGAACCTCCGCTGCTTAGTCAACTGTCAAGACGGAACCAGGCCTCTGAAAATTCTGCACGTACATTTTCACATATAGCCACTGCCTTTTCAAAGAACCAGATCAACGTTAGAAGGAATAAAGTCACAGTAACGGGCAGTTTAGACAATTATTTGGTATAAGTCCAGGTTATTTTCCTATATCCATTAGACCGGGATGGTGGGGTGAGGGGCCGGGGGAGGGGAGGAAGGCTTACATCTGGACTCCACATTAGCTCCTTCTTTAAATGCTTGTAAACAGATGTTAAAGCTGGGGAGGCGATGTGGAATGGCTAGCTCTGTGCCAACACCGGGATAGTAGCTCATTTAATCCTTGCAGACGATCCTGAGGATTATGGTATCGTCCTCACTGCACAGACAGAAAACTAGTCCGCATAGGTAAAAGGACCTCGCCCAAGGTCACACACTGGAACTGGAACCTCAGCTATCTGAACCTGTGTCCTCATATGCCAAACTCTCAAGTCTTGGTCATGAGTTATAAATGCATGAATCGACGCACACAGTAGAGCGAGAGGAATCTAATCATGATCAGTTACCTTTTGGAAATTACGGTCACGTAATTTCCATAGCTTGATCTACCACAGCGGGGCTAACGCGCGGTTCTGCAAATCAGCTTTAGCCCAGGCCAGGGAGAGAAAGGGCATTATCAAGTCAGCCGTCGCAAAGCAAATAAAATCTGGTGAGACGATTTGGATGTGGGAGGGGATTATTACATGTCTGGGATGATTAAAAAGAAGTTTGGGGCCAGCGGGAACCTCCGCCCAAGTGAGAACTGGCCCTCGAGCAGATACTGCAAGTTTAGGAAGGACACACTGGCCGACGTTTGTGACAGTTAGTGCTGAGTCCTGTTTATTTTGCGGCAATCTCCATCTACCGGGCCTGCGCGCTCCGGGGAAAATCCAAAACATAACAGAGTGGAAGGAGTAGGGCAGTCAGGCAAAACTCCCGTCAGATTCTAGCCCGGACACTTAGTGAGTCATCTAATCTTTGAGCCTCTTTGCTCATCTGTAAAACGGGAGTACGAATGCCAGCTCCAACTCCAACACCAAAGTGTTGCCGTGAAAATGAACCGAAGCCACATACGGCAGAAGAGAGATCCTGAATCAGTGAATCATGAAAAGCCACAACTTAGCCGTCACCACGTTGTAAAATCAGTTCATCGGTCGTCGTGGGGGAGGGGTGGATACGAGGAATCTAAACACGTATAATCTTTTATCTGAAAAACTTCTCAGGGATGATGCCTACCCTGGGTTTTCCTAGGAGGGAGACAGAAAGACGCACACCAAAGAATTATTTGTTCGACTTCGACGGGAGGTAAATTCCTTTACTTCTCACTTAGTGGTAAAGACCAGGAAAAGATCCAAAATGCTTAATTACAGGTTCTCTAGCACGCTCTTCCAGAGAATCCAAGGTCTATTCTTTAAGATTAAACACAAAATAATTGGAGAAACTAGAAAACGGACAGGCTGTTAAAATGATATAACAATATTACAGTTTTGTAAGAAAAGACTATTTCTAGGAGATGTGTGATGAATTTACGGTTCAGAAAAAATTATATATACAAATAAATAATAAAAATAATATGTATAGGGTGCCTGGCTGGCTCAGTTATTGAGGGTCTGACTTTTTCAGCTCAGGTCACGATCCCACGGTTGTGGGACTGAGCCCCACGTCAGGCTCTACACCGAGCATAGAGCCTGCTTAAGGTTCTCTCTCTCTCTGCCCCTTTTTCCCACTTGCACTCTCTCTCCTTCTTTCTCTAAAAATAAAAATAAAAATAAGGGGCGCCTGGGTGGCTCAGTCGGCTAAGCATTTGACTTTGGCTCAGGTCATGATCTCACGGTTAAGTTCAAGCTCTACATCCAGCTCTCTGCTGTCAGCACAGAGCCCACTTCGGATCCTCTGTCTCCCTCTCTGCCACTCCCCCGCTCTCTCTCAAAAATGAGCATTAATTTAAAAATAATAATAGTAATAATTTAAAAATAGTATGTGTAAATAAAGCAAATATAGCAAAACACTAATTGTTGAACTTCGATGGCAGGTTTGTGGGCCGTGTTTAAAGTGTTCATACTAAAGCACTGGGGAACAAATAAAAACACGAGGTTGCATTTAGAGACCGTCCCATGTGAAATTTTCCATCTTTTCCACCCACTGTACAGATGGTTGAGGCTGGGTGGTGGTGCAGAAAACTAACTGCAAGACGAGTTTTATCCAACTTTTGACACAATGTTATGTCACAGAGTCATTCAGCCAAATGGTGAGAAGTCAGTAACTAAGAGCTACGGTTTTAAGAGTCTTGTGTGGGGGCTGGGAGAATATGAGCCTTTCCAATGTACCTAATCCAGGAAATTTATCTAGAGATATTTAAGGACATTTTGAAGACAGTAAGGCAACTACTGAAGAAAATAAGCCATGTGGTCTGCTGGGTTTAGAACAGATTCTCTTAAGTACGGTGCCTCATACGCTAATAATTAGCGCTTATCTATAAATGGGTACATTGATCTTAAGGTACATTGATCATTAGAACAAAAAGAATTGTGTAGGAAATAAGGCAAAGTCCTATACGATTTTAAGGTGTTCTTAAAGGACTACTAAAGACACCAAAAAGACTGCAAGTGAAAAGAAGACAAGAAGAGATTTTATAAAACCAGGAAGAAAAATGAAAAAAATGAAAACCCTCAAGAGACAAAATAAAATCACTTCATGAATTTATAAATGGTTTGCAGCCTACGAGCTGCAAAACAGCCTCTACATCTTTTGAGAAATGCCCACAGTTCTTTGGGAGAGAATGTCCCCCCAGGGCAGGTTCCGCACTTGAAGCTCTGTCCAAAGATCCCAGGAGAACTCCACCGACTTCTAAGAATATCGGACACTCTGAGAATGTTAAGGGAATGATCTAAGACATGGAAAACGTTTAAAGTCTTAGATTAGAGGCAACTGTCGAGGTTTCACAGTGGAAGACTGACCTATTTATGATGTGAACATCCGTGTGATGGGAGTGTTGCTCAGCAACTTCAATGTAAGTACAGAGTAAGCCGCGACAAAAACAGAATATTAAAACAAATTGGGAAGTTAATAAGTGAATATACTTATGACAATCTAAAAAGTAGTCTGGAATACCAAAAAGACAATTATATTGGGATACCAGAATTCCATGTTTCCCACCCCTTTCCCACCCAGTTCTACCAAAAAAAAAAAAAAGTGTTTTTTTTTACATTTATTTTCATTTTTGAGAAACAGACTGAGACAAAGCGTGAGCAGGGGAGGGGCAGAGAGAGGAGGAGACACAATCTGAAGCAGGCTCCAGGCTCTGAGCAAGCAGTCAGCACAGAGCCTGATGCGGGGCTCAAACCCACAAACTGTGAGATCATGACCTGAGCCGAAGTCGGAAGCTCAACCGACTGAGCCACCCGGGTGCCTCTCTACCAAAAAAAAATTTAATTATTATTACAAAAGAATGAAAAAAAAAAAAAGGATAAAAAAGTCATGGCTGGAAGGCAACTGATGAACAATCACATACGAAGAGTACTCAAGGTAAGACCTAACATGGGATATGAGACTAGATGCTCTAAGAACGGTCACCATCTCCAACAATTAATGGTCTCTGCTATTTTCACTGAACAACAACCCGTGCAAAACCACCCATTCTTTCCCTCCTTCTAATGGCAGGTCCCAAAACACATCCATCAAAGAAGTGCTCCCAGTAACAGCATTCTTGTTTATGACCAGCCTGCAGACATTACTCTCAAAGTCTCTTTTTGGCCGGAACTGATATGAAATATACCACTTCTCTAAAGTTGTGCCTGTGTGTGTGTGTGTTTTACTATGAAAGAACAATGTCACTTAATTACTCACCTTTTAAAACCACAAAAGCAAACTCCTACATTTTAGCTTCTTAGGGAGTCCCCAACCTAGATGGGGACTAAAAAAAAATTTTAGGTTGCTTGTTTGAAACTCAGAAAACATTTTTTCCTAGAAATATGATAGTAATAAGGGAAATGGTCTGCCCAGCAAAGCCTCAGGTCCACAGTCTCTCCCTCAATTTCCTGGTCTGAAGACTAATGATGCTTCTTAATGCTTTCCAGAGCCTCCCACACAGGTCTCCATTTCCATCATAGAATTTTCTTCAGAGGGGTATTTTTAAGCTGGAAAACACTTTACTAACAATGTAATTTTTTTATCACTTAAAATCTACTACTTTGCATTTTCGCAACACAGATGACACAAGATTCACTTAAATTCCAGACGAAAAATATTTTTAAGCAATCAGAAAATTAGGGGCGCCGGGGGGGCTCAGTCAGGTTAAGTGTCCAACTTCGGCTCAGGTCATGATCTCACGGTTCATGGGTTCGAGCCCCAAGTAGGGCTCTGTGCTGACAGCTCAGAGCCTGGAGCCTGCTTCGGATTCTGTGTCTCCCTCTCTCTCTGCCCCTCCCCTGCTAGCGTTCTGTCTCTCTGTCTCTCAGAAATAAATAAACATTAAAAAAAAAAAAAAATGAAAACTAGAAAAAAAAGCAATCAGAAAATTAAAAACAAAGGGGTATAAAAGAACACTAAAATGTCCTTAATAGTTTGTGGACGTCAAACATCAAAAGCAAGATGCTATTTTAAAATAATGTAATGACTTCAGTTTAAAGATGGGTGAATTTTAATTTAATCCTTTCTGCATAAAACCAAATGGTAGTGAAATACCATGAGACTAAGTGCTGAAAAAGTAAGTAATGAAACAGACATGTGAAACATGATTACAGTTTAAATTCTTTGGGCTCTTTTCTAAGCCCCCACTTTTAACACAGAATGAACTTTCCCAACCTAAGCACAAGAGTTAATCTTTACCACTTTACATCTAAAAGCTGTACTTTAGGGGCGCCTGGGTGGCTTGGTCGGTTAAGCGTCCGACTTCGGCTCAGGTCATGATCTCACGGTCCGTGAGTTCGAGCCCCACGTCGGGCTCTGTGCTGACCGCTCGGAGACTGGAGCCTGTTTCGGATTCTGTGTCTTCCTCTCTCTCTGCCCCTCCCCTGTTCATGCTCTGTCTCTCTGTCTCAAAAATAAATAAACGTTAAAAAAAAAAATTTAATAATAAAAGCTGTACTTTAGGAACATTCCGTGAGTTTTCACAGCGATTGGGAAAGCTTTCAAAAGAAAAAGTGGGGGGTTGAAAAGGAAAGACAGCTTTAGACTCTGCAGCATAGTGTAGCTGGTACGAATACTGGGTTAGACCCCAGGACTGACTACATTCCTCTATTTTTCTTCAAAAACCTTTTGGCATCTGATAGTTTCATCAGCCTTTCGGTGTCGAAACAAGTAACCTTTCCTCCCCATCGTGGTCCCGATGAATGAGGCCTAAGATTTCCTAGAGGCGGACCTCCATTATTGAGTCCCCTTTATATACAAGGCAACCATTCGTTTTAATCTCCCCTGGGGCCGGGATTCATGCTCCCAACTGAACTTTCACCAGCGTGCACAGGATGTTCAAAAAATGTCTCCAAAGCTCTCTTGTGGCCCATTCGGCACCATCAGAATGTACTAGAAGTGGCCGAAAAACGGGAGCACGAATTAGTCGTATTTGATTCTCTCCGCCAGGGGTTCCTGCTTGTAATGGGAAATAATTTGAATTAGGATGGAACAGTTGATAAGAAGGAAGAACAAACCAGCTAACCAGATAAACAGAAAGGTGTTCTTTCCCTGAAACTCCAGGAGGTACGCAGGAGCCAGCCAGAGGGCCTGCCCGATGAACCACAGCATCAGGAGAACCACGGCGCGTTTCCACGGCATCCTCACCAGCGGCATCACCAGGGGCAGCAGGCAGAGGTACCAAAGAAAGTACTGGGAGGTGCAGACTTTGTTAAAAGTCACGAAGATGGCCGTGTGCAGGAAACAGCAGAAGACGAGGTCCCTGTAGTAGGCGAACGACACGGCCGACAGCAGGAGGAACTGCGGCAGGAAGGCGGCGAGGCCCAGGGAGAAGCTCCACGGGCTCTCCGCGGTCAAGTACAGCATGTAGAAGTAGGGCGAGAAGTTGTGCCGGATGTCCCGCCTCGTCAGGTGGTACAGGTAGGTGTGCTCCAGAAACTCCCAGCCGTATTTCTGGTAGAAGCCGAAGCTCAGGGCGAAAAACGTGAGCCCGGCGACGGCGACGAAGAGCAGCACGGCCCGACTGCACAGCCTCTTGAGGAATTCGTACAGGCGGGCCTGGAAGGGGCAGCGGGGCCGGCCGGGGTCACCGGGGTGGCCGCCGCGCTCCGGGAGCAAGTGCAGGGCGATGGGCAGGATGTAGGTCACCGGGTACATCTTCATGTGCACGGCGAGGCCGTACGACACCGCGGCGCACGCCACCTGCCTCCTCGCGAGCAGGTACAGCGTCGCCAGCACCAGCGCCGCCACCATCGAGTCGGCGTTGCCGCGGCTGGACACCGCCATGGGCAGCGGGTTAAGGAGCCAGAAGACACAGTAGCCGCAAGCCCGGCGCCGGCCCAGCCCCTTGAAGAGCAGCAGGCGGTAGAGGAGGAAGGCGGTGAGCAGGTCGCAGCTGATGAACAGAAACTTCCCGAAGAGCTCGCACAGGTACACGTTGGGCGTGAGCAGCCAGCCCAGCAGCGGGGTGTAGCGGTACGTGGCCCGCAGGTACGGGGAGCGCCCCTCGGTGACGAAGCGCGCGGCGTCCGTGAACACCCGGTAGTCGACGTCCGTGTACCGCACGAGCAGCGTCCGGTCCTGGAAGACGCCGTAGAAAACCAGGGCCACCCGGGCGAGGAAGGCCACCCCGAAGACGCCGGCGGGCGGCACCCGCAGGCCCAGGAACCACTCTCCCCAGGGCTTGGTGGGGGCCATGACCGCGCGGCGCCTCAGCCGCTCAGCCCCAGCGCCGAGCTGCCTTCGAACGCCCGCCCTTCGCTCGCGGGCGCATCTCCCACCCGCCGGCCGCCAACCGAAACCTCGGCCGGGCGGTCGCTTCCGGCAGGAGGCCCCGCCCCCGCCCCTCTTCCTGTCGGAGGCGCCGCGCCGCGCTCTCAGTGGCCCGGCCGAGCGTGCCTTCCTCTGGATTGGCTGTGTCGCTGCCGCGCCTTCCCTCGGCGGGGGCGGGACTTCCGGTCCTTGAGGGAGGCGCGGTGCCCTGGCTCCCGGAGGGCGGCCGGCGTGGTCCCGGAGTCGCGGCGGCTTAGCGCTGCTCGTGCCGCCTGTTCCCCCGCCGCATCTCCGGTCAGCGGAGACGGAGCCTGGGACGGGACGAACTTCGGGCCGCGTCCCCCGGGCCGGAGACCCGCGGATGAAGGGAAGATGACCCGCGATCGCTTGCCGGGCGTCCCTCCGCCAGCCCGCCGGGAACCGGGGCGTGTGGGCCGGGCCCAGCGTGCGTGCCCCGTGAGTACTCGGGAAGCGCCTGTATGTTGAAACTATGCCTCGTGTGCCCGGACTGGAACCGAACTGGACGGCTGCTGTTTTGTCCGGCAGCCCTGGGTGGGAGGGAGCGGGGAAGGTGTCCCCGGGTCTCGCCGCTGCGGAGTTGGCCCTTCCTTGTGTCAAGGTGGCCTTCCCGTCCCCAGCCAGCAATTCGACCCTCCCGGCCTTAAAAAGCACGTCCTGGCTCTCAGATTATGGTTTCATCCGCAGTGTGATGTAGTTGCCTCCTCTCCGCCGGGGGTGGACGGACTGGGGTGCAGGGGCCTCTAAGCTCTAGGTCGTTCCCGCACGAGACCCTGCCTGCTACCTAAGCCCTGGCCGGTGCCTGCCATCCCGGTGCTCCGGGCCTCTCTTATGGAATGACCAGTCTCTGTTACAGCATTTGTCGCGCTGCCTTGTGATACCCGATTTTTTGTACGTCCCGCTTCCCTCGTTTTCCGTCGGGACGCCTTGAGTTCTTTGAGAACAGAGACTGTCTTGTTCTTTTTCTGTGCCTCAGCGCCTAACACATTAGCAGGCTCGTAGTAGGCATTCTGTACAAGTTGAATTGATTTTGGACGTTCCTCTTTTTTTTTTTTTTTTTAATCTAAAATTTTTATTTTTCTAGCCGTCGTCACACCCGCTACCCGCAGTGGGGTTACCAAAACCAACCCCTCTCCACTCTCCAGTGCCCTGGTTTAGAGGGCTGCTTATAGGGTTATAGTTAGCCCACTGCTGGCTGCCCGTCGCCCCATCACGTCTCCTTGGCAGGACAAAGCCAGGTGTGGCCCTCTGCTGTCTCTCTCCTTCCCAGCCTGCCTCCTGTTCAGCTAAGAGTTCTCTGTTTGTCTCAAGTGTCCTTAGAGCAGGGTGTGCGGGCACAGGGCCTGGAAGCCCCCGCAGGGAGCAACGGCAGGACACAGGCCACTCCTAGCAGCCGGGGGTTCACAACACACTTGCCCAGACTTCCAGAAAGCCCTACCCCCAGACGGACCTACAGAATGAGCACTTCCACGAGGGGAAGACCCTCTTCCTGGTCAGTCCCGTTGTGCCAGAGGCCGGTCACATGCTCATCTCTATGCACATCTCCTGTAACCCTCATGACAAGTCTCCTTTTATGGACAAAGAACCTGAAAACCAAAGCGGTTGGTGCCTTGCTCGGCGTTCCCAGCTAGAAGCCCAAAGGTAGGTCTCCCTGCCACGTGCACATAAGAACTGCCTCCGCGGCAGCTGTGGGGCACGTGGGGCTACAGACCGTGCTTAGTGCTCACTGTTGTGAGCACTGAGCGTGGAAACAGCCATTTCCTCTTTGCCCCAACGTCATAGGTGCAGCAGAACAGCAGGTCCGGCACCTGCAGTGCAATCTGGATCGTCCTCTGACCAGAGTCCCTCTAGGGCGGCATCCTCGGCGGACTCCCTACTCCCAGCCCTTTTCTCTCTCTGATGTCCTTCACCTGTCTCAGCTTCTGCCCCCTTCCTCCCCGTCCCCTCCCCTCCCCCGACCGTGCTCCCCTGAATTTCTCACCAAGGACTCCAGCCCATTAGCTCTTTCCCTTCTTGGACACTCACTGCACTTAGTCTGCAGAACCACCGGATGTCCTCATGTATTTCAGGTTCTATTCGTAACCTTTCAACGAGATTGTTGGGTTTCTGAGGTTAGGGACGATATCTTATCCTTAGTTTCTTTTCAGTCACTCATAATTGACTGCCGTGTTAGGCACATTAGAAATGTCGGGCAGATATTGACTTCCAGGTTTTACAGAGTAGGTGAGGCCATTCAGCCTCAGCGTGCAGCTCCCAGGACTGCTCTCCCTTGCCCCGTTCATCCATCACGCAATTTACATTTATCCTGTGGATGAACCGTATTAATCGTATTAACACTCCATGTTTATATCCCGATACCTTTTTCTCCTTTTGTGTGCCTCGGTGTAATGACGTGCCTTATGTGGATAGTTCCTTTTAACTGTCGTTTTGGTACCGTGGCTGCGTCTGTAATGACAGCGCATCACCCTGCTGGTGATGGTGGTGACGATGACTTCAAACAGCCGGCTTTGTTGAGGCCTTGTTTGCAGTGTGTCAGGCATCGTGCTCGACACTTACCACGCAAGGTGGATACCCTGCCTTCCCAAATGAAGAAAGCAGGACTTAACGGAGGTCAAGTAATTTTTTCCTAAGTCACATCATGACCTAAAGGCAGAGCTGGAAAGCAAAAGCAATTCTATCTGGCTCAGATCTTTTTTTTTTTTAATGTTTATTGATTCTTGAGAGAGAGAGAGATTGAGCAGGGACGGGCGGAGCCAGAGAGGGACACAGAATCCGAAGCAGGCTCCAGGCTCTGCACTGTCAGCACAGAGCCCGATGTGGGGCTCCAACTCCTGAGCCGTGAGATCATGACCTGAGCCAAAGTCGGACGCTTCACCGACTGAGCCACCCAGGCTCCCCTGGCTCAGATCATTTCTGACTACCGTGTGGCTAACCTGCAAATAGAATGTTGCTGGTGCACTCTGATCTCCCTCTCTGCCTCCTCTCATTGATCTCTTGTTTGCATCGTTCTCATATTTACTCTCACTGTGATCCTTGCTCTGATGATTCTTCTCATCTGCCAGTGGTACCTAAGTGAGGCTTAGTCCCAGAAAGTTAGGGGAGGAGGATGTCTGAGGATTAACTAAGGGTGCCTCTGGCGCAGTTGGTTTAGTAGTGTGGCAGAAAGGCCCCAACCATCTGACCCTCTACAGCTTATTTATTAACAGGTGGGAGGCACCATATTGGACAGATAAGGAAACAAGAAACAGCTAACCAAAAGAAACTCAGCTTGGAGTACTGCAGTCAAAGGGCCGAGATACAGACAGTAGTTGAGGGACTAAAGAAGGGACTGGAGTTCAGGCAAATAGATTGGACGGGGAGGTCCAGCTTCTGTTCCTTGCTTCTAGGTGGAACAGAACCACAGGCTTGAAGGGGCCCGTACCGAGCTTTTGGCATTGGGCTTAGGGATTCTATTTCTCACCTCCTCCCGGAAGAGCTACCATTTTTTTCAAAGCTCACGTGTGGATTACCTCTCGAGCAATTACTTAACACTTCCCCCTTTCACTGTCTGCCTCTAGGCTCTCACCCTTTTAGAGCCCACGGCTAGGGAAAGCATGCAAGTGCGTAGCTTGTCCCTAGCTAGCCTCCTCCGCCGGTGCCTTGACCTTGGTCATCATACTGTCTTGCCCGCATTACCTTTCCAGTCTACTCTCCATCTTTTCTGCCCTGTTCTGGGCAGCGTCATGCGGCCTTCCCTGCCCTCTGGCTCCCCCATCAGAATAGGCCGGTGGGGGGGGGGGGGGGGCACTAGCAGATCTTTGGCAGTGGCTGAGTTCGGCTGCCCGAGACCCTGACTTCCACTGGAGCTACTCCAGCCCCCTCCCTTTGGCTCCAACTCTCACCAGGTTCCAGTAACCTTCCGGGCAGGTTTAAGACTGCTAAAGGCTTCCTGCTGTCGGGAGTCCCTGGGTGCCTCACCAGCCCTTGTTGGTTTATTAGCCCTGCCCACACCTTTGTAAAAATCCCTTCACTGAGTCCTCTCCATATTAGCCCTTGGAGTGCACCATCTGGTTTCTGCTGGAATACTGATCGATTCAGTCACTCTTTTTCATGGATCTTGCTTATATTTCCTGCTTTGTCATTTCTTTTTGATCGATTCCTAATTCTTTTCAGGCTCAGCATCCTGTACCTTAGTCCAGACCTCCAACAACTCCACTTAATCATACGTCCTGACCACCTACACTACATGAGGGTCTGTGGTGCTTACCTTCCTGGCCCCCCCCCCGCCCCTTCCCCCAGGCTTTTGTAGGTCTTTTAACTGGTTTAGTGTCTCCTGTCTCTCAATTCTGCTGCTAGGCTGATAGCCATAAACAGCACTTTAATTAGATCCTTTCCTTCCTCAAACATTTTCAATGGCTCCCAACCGCCTACAGAAAAAAATCATGAGCCATTTAACGTGCCATTCGGTCCCTCCATTACCCTACCTTTGCCATCTATTCACCTATAAAGCCCTCTGTTGCGGCTTTATTACCCATCCCTTACTTAAGCCTTGTGCTTTCTTCCTCCCATGCTTTTGCTCGTGCTATGCCATCTACAAAGGGCCGAATTTCTTTTCACTTACTTAACTACTGTTGGTCCTTGGTTGCCGGATTCCAACCTCTACTCCTATGTCAACTCTCCCTAGACCTTAACTAGTGGAAATGATCTCTCGCGGCAGAATAGTAGAGTTTAGTGTCTGTTCTATTTTTTGTTTGTAATCAGTTAATTGCGTCTTGCCTTAGGAGATCTGCTACCTAAGTCTTCTGGGGGCGTTTAACAGACGTATGAGCTCCACTGCATACTAGCGGTGTGAACTCCAGGCAAGTTCCTTCCCTCCCTCTTCCCTTCTTCTTGAGTATCATACATGCAGGTCCTGGGCTAAGTGCCAGCCGTGCCCGTGACCAAACCCTGACATGAGTCCCATTCACATGGTACTTAAAGTCTGGTGAGCAAGACCGACATCAGTGAGATCCAGTCACAAGTGAAGTGGCCACTCTGATAAGTGCTATGAAAGGGGGGTATGTGGCGAAGCCATAGCTTTTTTTTTTTTTTTTTTTTTTAGTGTTTACTTATTTCTGAGACAGAGAGCATGAGCAAGGGAGGGGCGGAGAGAGAGAGGGAGACACCGAATCCGAAGCAGGCTCCAGGCCCCGAGCTGTCCGCACAGAGCCCCACGCGGGCCTCGAACTCACACACCGCGAGATCGTGACCTGAGCCGAAGTCGGACGCTCAACCGACTGAGCCACCCGGGCGCCCCAAGCCATGGCTTTTAACAGGCGTTTTGGTCTGAGAAGGGCGTCGTAAGAGTTAGCAAGGCTTGGGGTCGGCGGACAGGAGGGAGTTGCGCAGGAGAGCAGAGCAAAGCCCAGTGAGGCCGTCCATCCCTCATGGCCGGTGTCATGTCTTCTATCCCTGTTCCTCGAATGGTACTCTTACCATCCACATAAGAGGAACTCAGCATTTGCTGATGTTTCTTGAACGTTCCATCAAATGTGTTCTAGCCAGACCTCGTAGATTGTTATCATCCCTTGCCTGGTGCTTGTCCCTGTGAAGTATTGTTGTCCCCCAAGGTCTCACTCTCTAGCACGTGTTGTGAATGGCATACCTGGTCCTTAGCAGATGCTACCTGCCATTGGCCTCGGTGCCCGTGACTTGTTGCTCTGTCTTGTTTTCCACACAAGTGTTGGAACTAAACTAGTGTTGCCGAAATGTCGTGGGTAAAACATCTGTTGACGATGATACGAGACCCGTATTCTCCCTCCTCCTCCCTCTGTCCTTCCATTTCTAGGGAACAGGAGTCAGTGACTCCGGGATGTGTTACTTCTTGTCAGAGACGGTTCGGGACCGGGGGCCGACAACCAGATCTCTTTCGGGTGAGTGCTGGGTAAGCGTAGAAGAGAAACCCATTTCTCTGAATGTCGGGGCAAGATGCCCACAGTTAAGTGAACGGGCTTGGAGAGCCTCGAGGATGTGTGAGGAGTGCGTGCACACGGTAGCATGGAAGGGAAATCGGGCGCGTGAATCACCGGCTGGAAGGGCACAGTGCCCGGGACCCAAAGCACCTGGGCTTTCCCAGATTGAGCTGAGCCAATATCCAGATTTCTGGGTCTTTAAAAAAAAAACCAAAGTCGAGTGTGAAAGGGATTTGCTAAACTAAAGGCCCCCAAGGTTGATGAAGGCGGCTCCCGGAAGGAGGGAGGGAAGTGGGAAAGGGGAGGGGCCTGGCCACATGCTCCCTTCTTCCCTCCCCGCCTCACTCCACCCTCCCTTCCCTCAGGCCTGTGAGTTTGGCCCGTACTAGGATTGGCTTTGACTTAGAGCAGAGATTCGTCCCATTTTGTTTAGCAGCATGTTGTGAACAGACTAAAATAAAATAAGCCAAAGAAGCTCACGTCTTTTTTAACCAGGTAAAAAGAGCTGGTTTCGTCTGAACGCGGGGAACGGAAAAGCCGTCCCTGGACACGTGTGCTTCGGCAGAACCGGCCGATCCGAAGCCCACGGGCCGTGCGGACGCTACAGCCCGGGCGGTGGGTTTTCTTACAGACACTAGGTTAACCGGCACGGGGAGGACCCGGTAGCAGCCGAGGGGAGGGGGCAGCGTCCCCGACTTGCAGCAGCGGTGTGAGAACTGCCTGCCCCTCCCTGCTGGGGCCTCACAGAGAAATCTTTGCACGGTCTTCTTAGCTGGCAGGGGTGGGCCGTGGCTAACGAGGTGAAGCACAGAGTCAGGATTTCAGAAGCCTCCCGTGGGACTGCACCCTCCCCTGGGGCGGGTGGCCCCACTCCCCCTTTTCACCCCACCCTCCCCGGTGCCCGGTGCCGGTAGTAGGACTCCCGGCATAGACAGTGTCGGGGCCGGATGCAGCCCGGGCGAGGGCTGGGGCTCTGCCTCGGGGCTCGTCCGCAGCCCAACACCTGTGCAGTCCTGGCGTTTGGAGTCTAGGGTGGAGACGTCCCCATCCATGCCTCCCACCCCCCCGGGGGGGTCAGCTTCTGGTGTGACAGCCCCCCCACCCCGCCCGCACGCCACGGGGCTGGGGCTGCAGTCCTCCCCCCCAACCCCTGTAGAAGAAGGAAATACAGCGGACTTCAAGACCAGGAAACAGAAGGTGCTTTTTATTTTAAAACCAAAAAAAAAAAAAGTGCTACAGTGACAGGACACTGCTGGGGCGGAGCGCGCAGCGTAAGTGGACTCTAGATGCCCGTGGCCCAAGCGTCCTCCCCCCGTGTCCTCCTGTCCCCCTCCTCCCGGGCCTCAGCACGCAGGGGTTGTCAGCAGCCTCATGGGCGTCTGAAGAGTGGCTTCCACGCCTCCCTCTCCCGTCCTCAAACCTGAAAGCCTCATCAGCTGTCTCCGCACGGAGACCAGGATCACTGGGCAGAAGTCTGGAAATCTGGGGGGCCCTCCCCCCGAACCAGAGCAACAGAACTGCCCCCGTGCTAAGATCTCCTTTCTGTACATTCAGTATATTTGGTCCTATAAACATCTATATACATACATCTGTCTACATATATATATTATCTCTGTCGCTTTCTCCTTAGGTAAACCTTCCATTTGTACCATGTGCTACTTCCCAAGCCTCCGCCTACGACTCTTCCGCTCGTCCAAGGGAGACTCCGGCTTCGTGGTTTCACCAGGTCCCTCAGCACCACCCTCTGTCTTTGTCACACCCTGAGTACCCTCCCTGTCGCTTGTTTGCCCGTCTGGAATCTCCCGGTTAACGTGGGTGCCCAGTGCTCTCCTGACATCCCAAGTCCATGGTTGCTGTGGTCAGGGGACCCACTGCTCACCAGACGTGGCTGCTTATAAAGCTTGTCCGACAGCCGGAGAAAGGATTTCAGCTCCGAGGAAGAGGGGGTGATACGAAGAGCCGGTTAGGGTAGGGGGGAAGCGTTGTCCTCCAGGGAGGCTCATGGCTGAGGAAGCCAGGTTGTGTTAAAAGGACAGTATGATTTAAAGTGCAGCTTAGAGCAAAGTCTGGGGTCTGGGAGGAGAATCAAAAAGGTTAAGGCAGAACATGTCCTTATTTTGTTATGCAAGAATCTGAGTCTGGGGGCCTAGAATAGACAGCGGGGCACTCGGGAGAGAGGATTTCCCTCAGGAGGGACACAGCCGTGCACAGAAGAAACTAGCACAGGATGGCTTGCTGATGGAGAAGGTACACACACGCGCACACACGCACACATGCACACACTGTCCAGTATTTTGGGCCCTTACACACAGAAAGAAATCAGGTAAGTCTAACGTTGAATAAAGTCGAGAGCCCAGAAACTGGCTCTTTGCCTTCTGTTCTCTGTATCAGATTTTCAAGTTTTTCTGGTTCTCGTTTTCTTGAGAGCTAGGGAGCGTTGGTGGGGTTTACGGTCAGGGAAGAACGAAGGGTCTTCAGTTTCAAAACGGAGTTGAGTTCAAGGAGAGCTGCATAGAAGAGGGCCTGGTGCAGTCGCGTGAGCCGTGACCACAGGTCCAGCCTCAGAACCGTGCGTTTCTTCCGAAGCTCGGCACGCAAACGCGTGTCCACGGCCTGTGCGAGTGTTGGAGCTCGTAACGGTTGGCTGAGTCCACCTTAAACTGCCACTGCATTCGCACAAGGACTCTATGCCAAGCCACCGTGGGGGCACGGGGGCAGTTCCTTGGCACCTAAATGAGACCAGGAGGCACTCTTGGGGTTTGGGGCTTTAGAGAACGTTCTGGTGCCCGAACGCCCTTCTTGGCCCCTCCCACAGTCCCCACCAGGGAACAAGGACTGGCCTGAGGTTGATCTAAAGTGTACCCTTTAACTTCTTCCTCTTCACGGCAGAGGGGAGTGGAGATGGGACCGGTGCCCACTTTGCCCAAGTCTCGGGAATGGCTCAGGGAGACCCCGGTGGTTGGGTCAGGAAATATAGTCTCCCTCCCTCCCAGCACTGCCTAGTGAAACAGCTGACACTTCAGAAGGGTGACCGGGAGAATGGTGTCCACCAGCCAGAGTTCTGCCCCAGCCCAAACCCTAATAAAGCGCCCCGCAATTCCCAGAGGCTCCACACAGCAGTCTGGAGGTCTGAGAATGTACTCATCCTGCATGGTAGGGTTAATGTCGCTTTCCTTGGGAATCTGTGCCCTGTAAGTACCTGGAACACCATTTCCAGACCTTTCCGTGGGGGTTGGGAACATACCGGCAAGGGCCATCCCATCCACGGGTCACAGGAGACAGATCCCCCCCCCCCCCAGGGCTGTCTGGAGGATAGGGTCAGGGCTTTGGACTAGGGCTCTGCATTCGTCACTCCACACCGAAGGGTTCAGATTCCGGGATGGGCGCCCGTCAACCTCTATTCTCTGAGAGAAGAGGCGGCTTTGTGAGAAAACTGGGTATCCTAAGACAGGGTCCACTGGAGAAGATAGAAAGAGGAAAACGGGGGTGACCAAGGTTCTAGTCAGAATGTGCCAGCAGAAATTACACTATGAGAAACCCTGACTCCTTTCAACAGGGGTTGGTAGAGAACCCAGGATCAATTACTTCCAGATTCCCGTATTTCTGAGGGCGCGGACTCCAAAACAACCATCAGAGTCTTGCCTTAGGGAACTAGCTGGGTGGGAAATTAGAGGCGGGTGGGGGCTCCGGCCCCAGGTCACCAAATTTCACGGTGGTGGTAGTGGGGGTGGGGGGGGGGGGAGTCTGTCCATCCAACTGCGTGGTCCTCCTGATGTGGGTCTCCAAGCATGGCTGATGCGTCCTGAGCCACTTCAGCCTTAATCTTCCCTCTCCTTCCCCCATCCTGGTGTCGGGGAGTTGCGTGTCTTGGGGACGGGTGGGGTGGGCTGAAGGGGACGATGGAAGGAAAGCTCGGACTCCAGTTGGCCTCGCCTACCCACAGGCCGCCAGGTTAAAGCGGAGGGAGTGGAGAATGGGTGCTTCCGGGGGCTCTCCAGCTAACCTGGGTATCAACAGCCCTCACCCGGGCTGCCGAAAGAGGAAAGACCAGAGAGACGGGGGCGGGTGGGGCCGCGGGCCATCAGACGTTGCTGATACGCACACTTAGGGCACTACCCTCCTTCTCCGCTTGCTCCCTTAAGGACTCCTCCAACTTGAGCTTCTCCGGGTCTCCGTAGCGCACCGCGCTGTCGCGGAGGCCGCTGGGAGGGGCCACCTTCACAACCTGGTCAAAAAGGCTGAAGTCAGCTATGTATTTGCCGCTGGCTGACAGCGAGATGGCGGGCGTGAACTCGTAGCCCCAGAGGATCTCCTCCGGCAGGTAGGAGGTGCGCACCTGGCAGGTGGCGCTGGTGGATTCCACCGTCCCACTTAGGATCAGCACCAGCTCGAAGTCCCCCTCCCCGCTGCGAAGGGGGAGGTCTTTCAAGGGACTGGTCTCATCCACCACGTGGTAGAACGTGAGGGGCAGAATGAGGAAGGGGCTGTCCGAGGCCGTGTCCACTTGGAAAGTCACGTTGACCTGGTTGAGCCGAATGTTCTCGCCCTCTTTGGTCTGGTGGGTCTGGAGCAGTTTGCCCGTCACCTGGCAGCCGATGAGGAGGCTCTTCCGCATGTTGGCAACGCGGATCATGAGGCAGGGCTTCCCGTCGTGGGCGGCCACGACCGCGTGCTGGCTGAAACGGATGGTCTCGGCCCGCTTCTTGGGCCGCGCGATCTTCGCCAGGAAGGTGCCCGTGATGAAGATTTCCAGGATGGTGGTGAGCACCAGCTGGGCGATCAGCAGCACGATGGCCAGCGGGCACTCCTCGCTGATGTAGCGGAAGCCGTAGCCGATGGTGGTCTGGGACTCGAGGGAGAAGAGGAAGGCCCCCGTGAGTGTGTGCACCTGCACCACGCAGGGGGTGTGGTTGGCCGGGGGGCCCAGCTCCAGCAGGTCTCCGTGGGCCACGGCCACCAGGTACCACACCACCCCGAAGAGGAACCAGGTGCCCGCGAAGGTCGCGGAGAAGAGCAGAAGCTTGTAGCGCCACTGCATGTCGATGAAGGTCGTCCACAGGTCCTTGAGGTACAGGAAGCGCTTGTCGGCGATGTGCTCCATTCTGACGTTGCTGCGGCCGTCTTTCGTCAGGACCCTCCGCCGTCGGACCCCTGGGCCCACGAGGGGCCGGCTCTCCGTCTGAGTGGTCTGACTGTAGTACACCTTGGCCACCGACGTCATCTGGAGGGAGCGAGACGGCATAACGGGGGTTATTGCAGGAAGCCAGCCAACTCCTGGCCACCGCCCACGGCGAAGGAAGAAGTGACGTGCGTTTCGGGGTCACCGATCTTACCATTTAGCGCATATTTACTGAGCACTCGCTATTCGCAGGGCGCTGTGCAGGACGCTGGTAAGCCAACAATGCAAATGACCTCACCCTTACTCTCCAAGAACTCCCAGACTGGTGAGCCAGACACACATTCAGGGAGCAGACAATCGCAGGGAAGTCTGATCTTTGTGATTCTCTGTGACAAGCACAGGTCCTGGAAGGTGGGGCCAGAGGAAAGCGTTCTCCTGGTCTCTCTTCCCCGCAAAACCAGTTCCGTCAAGATCTCTAATTTTGAAATAGGATCCCTCCCCACCCTCATGAATGGCAGGGCAAGAAAGCCTATCCTGTTGAAATCCTTCCAGGCCACCCCCGCCCCTGAAAACACACAAACCCTTCATTTCCCTGCCTTTCCCCTAGCCCCAGGGCAGTACTCACTGGTGACAACCGGGGGACTCATCTGGCTCAGAAAACAGCGGAAACTGCCCAACCTGCTACCCTCTGAGATGTTTTCTAAGGACCTGGACCATTTCACTGCATATTATTATTACTACTTTATCATCGCCATCACCATCATCTATTTGCATCATCGGGGGGATTCGGTCTGGGTCAGGTGGCGTTGGGAATAGCACGGGCAGGACCTGACCAGAAAGAGCTGAGCGATGGGAAAGGAGGAGGGAACCACCACGCCGAGGCCTCCTGGCGGTGCGGAGGGAAATGCCAGGTCGGGGCGGCAAAGTGGCCTTGACCGGGTGAGGTAGGAGAGTTGGTGTGGATTAGCGGTCACGTCCGCACGAGCTCAAATTCAGGATCGCTGTTTGTCCTGATGGAAGAAAGTGGGACAAGGCTCCGAAATAGGAGACAGCTCGCTTCGCGCAAGGTGCCGGTAGCTCTGCCCAAGGAGTAGCTTGTACTTTTCCAGCAGAGATAGGATTTCAATCACTGAACCCTTGGACTCTGGATCTGATGACCAGACCTTCTGGGAAGGAGGAGGGTGATCTCCGGGGATTTGGGTCCTACTTGGAGAACAGAGAAGCTCATCTCCTTCTCCATTCCAAAAAATCTGGGCCGTCGCATCATCATTCTTCACGTTGCTCCCTTACCCCATCTTCCCCACGGCCCGACATCTGGAAAACTAAATTATTTGGGCCCGTTTAAACCCCCCACCCAAGTAGACCCTGAATTGGCGGTCACCAATGGATGAGAATCCCAGAATGTTCAGAGGCAGCCAGGAGCCTGCTTACCAGCGCTCGTCCACTTGGGACCTTTGTCCACTTCCCAATACCCTTATCTACTTTGGAGCAAAAGGGAAGCTTTATAATTCTGAGGCTTGGAGAATTATGATTTCGAGCCCAGGTATAGCCCCCTTCAGCACTCAATAGCAGCAGTAAAGATAAAGCACAGCCCCCGCATCTCTACCATTTTAAAGCTCGCCCATTAGTGTGCCTTCTCGTTTGATCCTCAAACTGGAAAAGATGTGGAACCTTCCTGAGAGACTCTGAGGAACTATTAGCGGATGGAGGAAGCCCTGGAAAGCTGTGGATGAGTGAACATAATTTTTTTATTTTAGTTTCTTTTTTTTTATTTTTTTAATGTTTTTATTTATTTTTGAGAGAGAGAGAGAGACAGACAGACAGACAGAGCACGAGTGAGGGAGGGGCAGAGAGAGGGAGGGAGACACAGAATCGGAAGCAGGCTCCAGGCTCTGGGCTGTCTGCTGATGCAGGACTTGAACTCTTGAACCGTGAGATCATGACCTGAGCCCAAGTCGGACGCTTAACTGACTGAGCCACCCAGGTGCCCTTAGGGCGGCGCAGAGAGGGAGAGAGAATCCCAAGCAGGCTCCTCACCGTCAGCAGAGAGCCTGATGCGGGGCTCGAACTCACAAACCGCGAGTTCATGGCCTGAGCCGAAACCAAGAGTCAGACGCTTAGCCGACTGAGCCACCCAGGCGCCCCTGTTTGCAACATTAATTTTATAGAACACGCGGCCACCAGTTACGAGGATGACACAAAGCTGGGACAGATCGCAAATGCAAGGTCTGGGGCAGAATTAGGACCCAAAAGGAGCCAGAGGAATGGGCTAAGTCTAACAAAAAGGATAAATGTTGGGTTGCATATTTGGGCCCCAAAATTATCTGAGCAATTCCGGATCGCAAATACTTGGTTTGAAGGGCGATCACACGAACAGGGGTTTGGACCTGCTCTTGGAGCTCCAAGAGGAACCGCCAGCACCGATGAATCCACACCACAGAGGAAAAGATTCCAGATCCAGACGACAAGGCACAATGTAACAATCAGGACAGCCAAACGTGAAAGAGCTTCTCCGGAGGCAGACAGCGCTCCGTGCCTGGGGGTGTCCAAGGGCAGTATGGACTTGACTTCGCAGAGAGTCCACAGAGGAGGTGCAGGCTCTCACCTACCCTCACGGGGGACAGGATGCCTGCCCCTTCCGTGCCATCTCTACCCCGGACGTCCTAGGGTGACATTCGGGGACCCATCCTCAAAGTCCTAGCTTTGTGCTGAGGAAAGATTCCGCCTGACTTCAGGAACGGAAGCTCTTGGGGCCCAAGGGAAGCCTCGCTTATCCTCCCCAAACAGTAGCCTGTGATGATGTTATCCCATCGCAGTCTGTAAAATATGGAATTTGGCCGTCACACTATGAAGTAAGTACAGATTAATGGTAGAGTTGGAACCAGAACCCAGGGCTTTGGGATCCGGTCCAGAACGCTTTTTTTTTTCTATTTATTTATTTATTTATTTATTTATTTATTGTTGTTGTTGTTTTTAAGTAGATTCCACACCCAACGCGGGGCTCGAACTCCCAACCCCGAGATCAAGAGTCACGCGCCCCACCGACCGAGCCAGCCAGGCGCCCCCAGGACTTTTGCAACAACCGCTTCGTGTACCCGGGTCCATTCTCACGGGTGCCGCGGTCTGGGGAAAGCGCCTCTGCGGGGCCCTGTGCAGGGAACACGGAGCCCGGCGTCGGGGCTGGGCGTTCACGGCACCGGACGGAGATTTTGGTCGCTGGCTGGAACTCTGTTGTGACAGCCGCCTCCAGCTGCGTGCCTGCGGTGCCAGCCTTTCTCTCCGCCTCGTCCAGCTGTCCCCCAGCTGCCACGCCACCTCCCACGGCCAGGCAGCTTTGTTCTCCGAGGGGGCGAGAGGCAGAAGCGGACAAACAATCCGCCACGCCCCCACCCCCAAGCTGGCCGGGCTCCTGGGAAGGGAGCAGCCCCAGCCCTGCCGGGCACACACACAGTCCTGCCTCCAGGGGGTGCTGTGTCCCCAACCCGGTCCCAGCCAGATCCCAGGGACACAGTCTGACGGTGAAACCAGCCCCCAAGTGGTGAACAGACGGAAGGGGACACCATCAACTTCTCCCGTCTCTAAGGAATGTACTAATGATTCTTTCTCTAAGACCAGGGTCATCAGACCCACGGGGGTGTCCGGCCCGCTTCCCCCCAGCTCCAGACTCTCACACTGCAGGTGACCCGGATTCGCCTGCGAGCTCGGGAGTCAGTTATTCTCCAGAATGGGTGGGTTTGTCAGAGCCCCTCTGGAGCACGGCTCTGCTCTGGAGCAAGGACACCCAGCTGTCGTGACCATCGTGATTAAATCAATCCTACCGCTTTGGGGATCAAATGCAACCTCTGAGCCTAGCATTCAAGGCCCTGCATGGTTTAGTCTCTGCCTACTTGGCGGCATGATTCCTGCCGCTTGTCCACCCGCACCCCGGGCTCCAGCTCCGCGGAGGGCCTCACCGCTTCACCCTTTCTGCCTTTGGACCTGCCGTGGCATCGCTGGCTCCGTGCCTGCCTGAGGACCTCCTGCCGATCTCTCAAAACTCGACTCGAGGGTGACTTGCCCCCTTTTTGAAGCCTTCCCCGACCATCCAAGAAATAATCGGTGCTCCCCATCCCCCAGGCCTCACCCCAGCGTGGGTCCGTGAAGCCTGGGCCTTGTACACGTTCCTACGTTAGACCATCTGAGCGCTCTGCCGTTGTTTGTCAGCTGTGAGGTCTTCATTTAAGGCCGTGGACCGTGACTCTCGCCTGTTTCCCCAGCACCGGGTACAGTTTATTACCAAAGACTGAGGAAGGGGATGAAAGCTGATCCGGACCCAGAGAGGCCCGAGTGAGGGCTGCAGCCTTGGTTTAGCTCCCGGGAGACTGGCCGCCGAGCCTCCGGAGACCTCGAGGTGGAGCCGCAACACAGGGGGAGGGACCCAGGCTTACCCTGCCTCCACTAATGCTGCAGGGGGTTACAGATACGAGCTTCAGAGGCAGGAGAAAGCAAGTCCCAAGGCACCCGTCCATCTCTCTTCTGGGTCAGCGGGAGGATGGAGAGAGAGACAGCTTGGCCGTGGCCGTGGACACGGGAGCGGGCCACGCCAGATGCAGAGAGAGCCTGAGCGTGGCCGTGGCCGCGGACACGGGAGCGGGCCACGCCAGATGCAGAGAGAGCCTGAGCGTGGCCGTGGCCGTGGACACGGGAGCGGGCCACGCCAGATGCAGAGAGAGCCTGAGCGTGGCCGTGGCCGTGGACACGGGAGTGAGCTACGCCAAGTTACGTGCCTGGAAAAGATGCGTCAACCCCCACCCGGGGCCGTGGCAGAAGGCACAGGGGAGAGCCGTGCACCTTCTAAAACCGGTCAGGTTGGAGAGGCAGGGAAGGGACCCTGGGCAAAGGCTCCATCTGTTTCCTGTGACGACTTGCCTGAAAGGAGCTTTGGGCCCTAACACCACCTGTGTTCATTCCCCGATGTGAACGAATCCTGGGTTCCCGAACAGCTGAGGACGCCATCATCCCGAGTTACCACACTCAGACTCTCGCCACGCCAACATGCGTCACACAACTGCCAATTTCCACTCGTGTCCCTTCCTCTCATCTCCCGGCCTGACGTCGGGTCCTCTCTGCCTTTCGGCCTCCCACTCGCCTGTCCACTCCTTCTCTCCCCGAGTCCTTCCCGCACCGCGACGCCCGCTCTCTCTCCCCGAAGCACACCTCCGATCACGAACCCGAGAGCATTTACCCAGGTTCAGTACCTACGGGGGATTAAGATCAGACTCCTTGTCTCGTGGCGGAGGAACCTGAGGCTGGGGGAGGTGACTGACTTGGAGTGTGCGGCTGGTCTCAGGCTCGGGTCCCCTGTCTCACGAGCCCACCGGCTTTTCATTATAGTGTCACCGTCTCAGTGCCGTCCCCAGCTCAGGAAATGTCCGTGTCTCTGCGTTATCGATCTAGGAGAGACCAGACTCAGCCGGGCATAGGTGGCCTCCCCTGATCTGTTTGCAAACCTCCTTTCCAGCCTCATCTCCCACCTCTTTTCTCCTACGGCTTTGGGCAAACCAGCTGGTCCCTGCCCTACGCACCCATGCGTCCGTGCTCTTCTCCGTCCCTCGCCTCCCCTCTGTCCTTGTCCCTACGTACCGAAGTATCCTTCAGAGCCCAGGATAAATGAAGCCCCTGATCCCCACGGCTTCACTTAATACCACCCTCCTCTGACCCTCCATATACACGCGCATGTATATCACCGTCTGTACGTTTTATGAGACATCGATCTGGCATAGCGCCCATCTTCCGCTACAAATAAGCTTACTGAAGTAAGGATCCAGGCATACTACGTTTTCGCTACCCTGACGTACGATCAGGACACATAGGAGGTGCTCCAGGAGTATTTCTGGAGTGAGCAAGTGAGCAGAAGGAAGAGAACGGACCGCCCCTTCCCGCACGGTGGGAGCTCTCGCCCCGCACGGACGGACAGAACTTCGCTCGGGCCCAGAGCCTCTCCTCCGAGGCTCTCCATCCTCCCTCCCTCTTTGTCTGCTCTTGACTTTTCATATGTTTTCTCTTTCTCCTGAACACACGGAAACCCCAATAACTGGTCGCCAACACTAACAGATGTGCAAGCAAGGAAAAGATGTCCTCGTGTGTAATGACGCGGCCGCCGCGGGAAGAACCCAGCAGTTCCACGCATTTACACGACAGACGCTTTCTTCAGCGTCTCCTGCGTGCCAGATTCGAAGGACGACAGACCCCGGAGTCACAGAGATGAATTCGACGTAGGTTCTGGCCTTGAGGACCTGCCAAGCCCAGAGGGAGGCAGCCATAAAGCAGGCAGGAGGTGGTAAGGGCCACAGTATCCGTGAGGCACTGGGGGGATGTGCAAAGGGAAAGGCGACATTTGGCTCAAGGGAGCACTCCATAAGAATGTTAGTATCCCCTCTTAGGCCAGGAAACCAACTCAGTGACTACCAGCCAGGAGTTGGGTTTTCCCTCCACACCTGGCTGTCTCACTCAAGAAAGGCTTTTACAGAGAAAGGTGGCATTGGGACCGGCGGGTCTGAAGGTTAGCCAGGATTTAGACACTTGGAGGCTGGGGGCTAGGGGGTCAGAGAGAAGGTGCTTCCAGGGAAGGGGAGGAGAGAGAGGGGAAGGAAAGGGGAGGGCAAGGAAGGGGAGGGGAGGGGACGAAGCTGACATTCGGGGAGGCCAGGAGACATAACTTACAAGCAACAGAGCCAAGCTTTTGGCTGGATTCCAAAGTCCTTCCTCCTATAGCTTCAGGCTAACACTAGTGAATTTGCCTCCACTGGGCAAGTTCCACACTCAGCCACCAGAGGAGGTGACGCTTCGACCTGCTGACAGGTTAGCAGGACAGCAGTGTCCCCAGCAGTGACACCCAGAGTGCGTCTCATGATTGGCGGTGATGCTCTTTTATTGTGATCTCTGCGTCCCATGATCTGTTCTCTTAGGCTGGCGTGGCAGGTCCCTACTGTCCCCACTTCCTCCTCGGACCCTGCTCCCAATTGCCTTCCCACCCCTTCCACCTTCCTTGCTGCCCACTCGGCCCCTGGTACGTCGTGCCGGCTGATACTAACGTGCGTTTCCCCTTCCGTCCTTGTCACCTTCCTGTCGGTCTGCTCCCCCCGCGCACATCTGTCTGGATCGTCCCTCAGCCTCCCGTGTCTCCCCCTGGAGATGTGCTTTGTGAAGGTGGCGAGGTGCAGGCAGAGCTCAGACCTGTGAATTCCCCATCACACTCTGCCCTCCGTCTACATCCTGAGGCCCAGGGGTCAGGAGAGGCAGTGTAAGCCCCCTACCCTCCTGTTCTCCCCGCTTCCTCCCTCCAGGAAAGAGCCTCTTGATCTAGGGGCTGGAAATGGGATCAGAAAGGGGGGCAGTTTCCTCAGGGACCCGCTCTTGCTGTGACTCAGTCCAGTCGCTTTAGGCTCAAAGGTGTCCCTGAAGCCACCACTAGGGGGCGTGGGCATCATGAGCGGGTGGCTGGAAACCGCCTTTGGGGTACCCGCGGGATCCGTGCCGGCACCTGCCCACCTCGCTCAAGTGCTGTGTGTTGGGGAAGCCCTGTACACAAACTGAGGGGTATGGGGCACCATCGGCCTCAGAACCCGAGGCCAGGCTCACCCGGGACAGCGAGCGAGGCGTGTGTCTGAGCACAACATCCTGGAGGTGGAAGGAGGCAAAAAACAAGGGTGTTTTAAGACCCCGCCAGGAGCTAAGAGGCAATGTTACCGCGTGCAGAGTGGGCTGGACGGGGAAGCAAGAAACTTAGGGGCCAGCCTCATCTCTGCCACTGACAGCGGTGACCTTGGGCAGTGTCCGAGCCCATCAAACCTTCGTTTCCTTAATCGGGGATTAAGGGCGTTTGTTGCATTGGCCCCCCACTTCTCAGACTAGCGGGCCAGGAGGTCCTCGAGGCCACAGGCTTAAATGCATCTTTCCTGTGGTTTCAATTTTGCTCAAAGACTTTGAGGGGAAACCTTATTTTCATCCTAAACCAACAACAGACAGAGAGTGGAATGAAAAGTTTACCTAATTTAAAAGACAAAACAGATTTCAAGGACATCCGACGTGTGACAGGTGAGGGCTCATGTCCGTATCTTCTCAGGGAACATTCCCTCCCTTCTGCCTTTCAGGACCAGTCGGTGGGTCCGTCTCCGGGGCGCTGTGTCTGAGGATTATCAAGGTCCCTCCTGGCTTTAAGACCCCGCGTCCAGCCCGAGCCCTCCCCCCACGTTGGGAGACAGAGAGAGGAAACAGCCACTCAGCCTCCTGTCCCCAAATATATTATCTCTTCTTTGGCCACTGACTCCCAGTTGAATAGCGACCCTGGAGGCTTCCAGGGAGAATGGCTGGGCAGCTTTGGGGCCTGAAAAGAAGCAGTTCTGGGCTTCCGAGTGCTCTTAACGCAGAGAGGGGGAGAGGACAAGAGGGACGGGTATAAGAGGGAGGCCAGTAAGAAAAGCGCCGGGTTACATAAGCCCTCGAGGCTGCAAGAAAAATGGAGTTGGTTTGGGGTTCTTTTCAGACGGGATGGCTTTATTCATTAATCTCCCGCCTGTCCTGCCCCAAAGAAAATAAACAAATAGGAAGGAAGCCAGATGCTCCCTGGAGGTGGAGGTGGGGACAGGAGCGAGCGTGTCCGGGGGGCCTGCCTTTCCAGCTGAGTCACTATTCCCTCTGCCCGCCACCCTCGGCCTCCGTCCCCTTCCCTCCCATCCTCTGGCCTCGGCCTGACACCAAGGCCCTGGCCCAGGGAAGAATAGGCTTTTCTTCCCTTGTGTCAACGTTTGGAAAGTTCTCCTAGTCTGATCAAAAGAGAGGATAAAAGCCGTCAAAGCATTTCCTGGGAGCCTGTGACCCCTGTCTGGCCCTGCTGACCCCTCTGTGTGTTTTCCAGTCAAGAGAGGGAGGGACACAGATGGGGCCATGTCAGATGTTCTCCTCCGTCCAGGCACCACCCCTGCCTGTCAGCGTGGGCTGATCGGGGAGCACTGCCCCTTCCTCTGCCCCCATCCCCCCCCCCCGGCGGTGTCTCTTGCCCCCTGCAAGCAGGGAACCATGTTTCTGCAGAGAACTGCCCAGAGGGTGGCATCTCGGGGACCCCCTCTTTCCCCAGCTAGATGGAGGATGACTTCCGGTCACGTGCGGCAAATGGGCACCGCCTCCTTGACGCCCCTGCCTCCCCACCCTTCACCCCTACCCCGAGCACACCTCCCTCCCAGACTCATCACGCGGGCCAGTGCCCGCTCCTACCCAGCGTCTGGGGCAGCGAGGCCGCACATCCCGGTCCTGTGCGGGGGAACTTGGCTCCGGGCAGGGTTCAGCTGAGGACGAAGGGTGTGCCACTGTCCCCTCAGTCCCAGCCCCGGCAATCCCAAGAGCCTCCCGGCCTGGCCCCGCTTGGGTCCTCACCTCAGAGCAACAACTGCCCCTAGATGTCAACCCACCCCTCCTCACCTCGACGGGGGAGACCTCAGAGGGTCTGGGCGGGTTGGGTAGAAGCAGGGCGAGGAGAGAGGTCTGCGGGGCTCCTGAGAGTCTCCACGGGGGAATCTATACCCAGCTGATGCCCCAAGATGCTGGCTGAGGGCATCATCCTCGCGGAGAGGTTGGTTATGAGTGGGAGAGGTCGCCCCCGGCTGCGCCGAGGGGCCGTCCAGAGCGCAGACAGGTGCGGGGGAGTGGAGGAGACCAGGCTGTCACCAGACGTGCCCCTCAGCCCCGCGCGGGAGATTACCTCCCCGCCACCAGGGGGCAGGGCTCCACCGCTCTGCGTGCTCCCTGCCTGCTCCCCCCCCCCCACCACTCCCACCCCATCCAACCTCTCCGGCCCCCTCCCCGGCTCTCTCCTTTCACCGTTAGGTTGAACCATAAGAAATTGCCAATCAAAACAAAAAACCAGGTCCCGTGTCAGCAATATCAAATGGTTCGATCTGTTAATACTTAATAGCAGCAAAGGTAAAAGCATCCGCCACCACAGAGCACGTTAGAGGCAAGTGCCCTCGGTCGCAAGCTGGCGGTGGTTAGTGCTCTGGAGCTCTCTCCAAGGTCACAGCTGACCTTCCCATCGCCACAGCCAAGGGCGTTTCCGGGGCCTTGACGCCAGCAGTCTGCAGCACCTGGCCCCGGGGCCGGTGGTCCCTGCTTGGCACTCTGTCCTCTGGCCCTTCTTGCGATGTGGTGGGGACTCCCTGCCCCCGCCCCCTGGTTTGGGAGACGTCGGTCCCCTCTTAAATGGCCCTGCTCCTTCCAGGCTTCGAGATTTGGGGCAAATGGGTTAAAGTCTCTGCGTTTCCCTTCCCTTCACCTGCACGGAGGCTGGCGCAGGGCCTGCCCGTGGAGGTGGGGGCTTCCAGGAGCGCTCAGTGCAGGGTCCCCAGGTCGCGGAGCCCTCTCTCCCTCCCCGCCTGTCCCCCAGGCTCTCTGCCACCCGTGCCCGGCTGTTTCCTGTGCACCCAGCCCTTTTGCCGCGGCCTCTCCTCTGCCCCTGACTGTGGGCCCCACCCTTGGTGTTCATCTCCCGCCACTCTGTGGCCCTTCCTCAGCTGCCCAGCCCTCCCTCCTCACCCCTCCTCACCTCTGCCCTCTATCTGGAGCATTCCAGCGTCAGCGTGCTCGACGCCTGTGGAGGGGTGGAGGGAGTCCCCTCGGGCTGTCCCCTCTTCACAGAACTGCCATCCATTCAGAACCTTAGAGTCACCCTGGGCTCCCCTCCAGCCCCACATCCGGGTGGGCGTCTCTCCGTCTCCCCTGAGGCGGCCTTAGTTCAGCCTTGGATTCTCCCTCACCTCCGCCAGGCGCTGCAGTGATCTGGCCTCCCTGCCTCCGGCCTCACCTTCCTCCCCTGCTCCCCTCAGCTGCCCCAGGCCCTTCAACAACACGGATGCCTCCCATCCCATCGTTCTGCCTGAAATCTGATGGGCTCCACGGCTTTGGCAGCTTCCTGACATACCCTCCCCACCCCCCATCCCATTCTACTCTGATGGCCACAGCCTCTTCTTCCAGCACTTGTCCCTAAGCACCCCCTCTTCTGGCCGTAGAGCGACCGTTCACTCTTGACCATGGCCTTCAGTCGGCCTGCTTGTGCCCGCGAGGGGCTCCTGCGCTTCCCCAGCCTCGGAGCCCTCGGCAGACGCCCGCTGTCTCCCTGCCACATCTTCCGTGTAGCACGTCCGGCTCCTTCTCCAGAGACCACCAGCCCCCCGGAAGGTGGCGACCAGCCGTAGTTATCTCATAAGCTGCCCGTCTCTGCGTTTAACCCAATTGTTTAACATAGAGGAAGGACTTAGACTGGAAACCCCCAGTCTGACCCCGGGGGGAAGGGGATGTCAACCACACAGCCTGGGGGCCATCGCACACCCCACCCCCCACCCCCACCCCTAGCAGATATCACCCGTTCAGACCTTTGCTCGCTGAGCCTCGGAATCTTCCTCAACATGGTGGCCCAGAGAACCATTTCAGTCAAGCGGAGTTAGCCTCGCAAGCAAAGCCTATTAGTTTTACTGGCCTGTCTGGGTCACAGCCAAAGTCCTTACCTATTCTTTCCCACTATTTGCCATCCTGGTCTGGGTCCTTTTCTAGCTATGGGAACTCCAGTCAATCTCTTAATCTCTGCGGGGCTCAGTTTCCTCACCTAAGGAGGCAATAAAACCTTCCATTGTATGGTCAGGATCACATGAGATGAAGTACGTGAAATCTGTAAGGCCCTTATGCAAATATGAAGATATTATTATTATTATCCTACTTTGCAGATGAAGGAAAGTGTCTACAGAATTAGAGGAAGCGGGGCTCAGAGAGACAAAGTGTCTCGCTGACATTTGTTCAATGGCTCAGCCCGAACGTCTGTCTCCGAGCCCCGTGGCCCTTCACCCGCCCCGCCTCTCCGTATGCCAGGGGGTTTGATGATGCTCCTTTTTCAGGGGAACAGTGACTCGTGGGGTAGGATTGACTGTGGCCCCAGAATCGGAAGAGGCTTCCGATGCGCTATTCTCCGTCCCACCTCCTGATCATTCCCAAGATGAGGCTCCCGGCAAAACCCTTTCAACGCGCCAAGAGGTAGGGAACGTGAGGGATGCAGAAGGGCCACATTCCTCAGTGACTCCCTTCGACCCTGTGCCTTCCTGCTTGGTCCCCGCCTTGGTGGCTCCAGGCAGCTGGCAAGCTTCTCAAAGCCCGGGATGGCCAGGCCCCAGGAGATAAGGGCTTTGGTGGGAAGGCCAGCGAGCCACCGAGAGCTGTCACCAGATCCTCCAGCAGGGTCTGAGAAACTAGACAGGAGCCAAGCTGATGGGACCTTAGGGGCTCCCTTAGGGGGGTCCCTTAGGGACCAGTGGGGCTCCCTGCCTGAGTTAGGACGGGGGCCTGAAAGCATCCACACACTTTCTTGTCTGTGGCCTTAGAAGTTGCTGGGCCCGGGGTGCTAGAAGGTCCGAGAGCGTAGGGGGCGGGGAGCTAGAAGAGATGCTCCCCGGTGTGGAAGTACATCAGAAGCAGCTCCTATGGGGTCATTGTACCCGCCCCCCTCCTTCCAGGAAGGAAGCAGCCCATTTTCCCCAACAGGGGACTGTTTTCTGAACTGATTCCTGAACTGTATTTTGCTCATCTCTGTGGGCTCTGCAGTGCCCAGAATGGAGCTGGGCTATTTCTTACAAGAGCCCATCGGATTGCGCCTCCACGTGACTCTTTCTTCCCTCCGGCCCCTTTCCCGTGTGTGACATCCTTCAGCCCCGGGAGGTCCCGCCTCCCAACTTCCCTTAGGAACAGGTGGGGACACTGACCCGGTCTCCCCATCAGCCTCTAAGCCTTTATTCGGGGTGAAAAGCTGGGCTTTCCATAGCTTCCCTCAGCCCACCTCCGTCACACCCTCCGGACTCTCTCTCGTGGGGGTCCAGATGGGGAAACTGAGGCCAACAGCAGCTGCACAGTGCTCGGCAGGACAGCTTCCACGCCAGATGTCCAGAGTCTCCTGTGGGAGGTAGACCCTCTGCACGGTCTAGGGTCGGACCACTCTGGACTTGAGCTTCTCCCTGGACCGACCACGTGCTCCTGGTGAGCCCAGTGCCGCCCGTGCCCGAGTACCGAGTGCCAGAGGGCTCAGCGTTGGAAGAATGGGAGGAGAAGCCCGAGAAAGAGGATGGTGAGGAGGGGGAGAGGGAGCAGACGACCCACCTCGAAAGCCCCAGAATTACAGTTGGGACGGAGTCGGGGATAACCGGTCTCTGCCGGCCTCCCCAGCGTCAGCGTCCTCTGTCTTCTCTCTGCCCTCGCAGTGTCCCCTGTGCAGTCACGCCAAGCCTCTCCCAGGCCTTGGACAGGCCATGGCTTCCTCTTACCAACAGCTCTCGGCACACACTGGGGCCTCGTCTGGGAAACCCTCTGTCCCCTCCCGCTGGGCCTGGTCAATCCCTACCCTCCTCCCAGGCCTCAGCTGAGAGGCCACGGTCTCCGGGAAGCCTCTGCAGGCGCCCACGGCCCCCGCGCGGGTTGCCGGGAACGTCACTGCCTGCCTGTCAATGGTGTGCAAACCAGACCCACGAGGTTACCGACTGGCCCAGGCGACCACAGGCCAAAGTGTGTTTGCCGCCGAGTCCACGCTTTCCACCTTGCCACCTTCGGGTCACGGGATGCGCATGCTGGGAGGCCCCCGGGTCATCCAGGCGGATTCCCCGGGTCTCCTGAAGAGGAAGCAAGGCCTAGGAACAACAAGCGACTTCCCTACGACCTCATAGCCGGCCAGCAGCGCGTGATTTCTGGTCAGAGTCGGAGCAAGAACCGCTGCCTTCTTTCTCGTCCCAACCTGTCTTCCCATGAGACTCTTCACTGACCTGGGGTCTCAAAGGGCCAGATGCCAACCCGGGAACATGACCCACTGAGCTCGTCCCCTGTCCACCCACAGCCACGGCCCAGGGCGCACTCCCCTCCCATCCTCAGGCCTCCAGAATCCCCTCGGCCTTGCGGCCGCCAGCCCACATCTAGGCCAACAAGGGGAGAGCTAAAAGGAACAGCGAAAATGCGGGCCTGCAGGGAGGGGACGGATTCAGGGGTGCTCTCTGCTGGGGGCTAAGAAATGGTCAAGGGACTTCTTTGAGAGACCTGGGAATCCCACAGTGCACCGGGGCCCTGCGTGTCAGGGGAACCGCCTCCCAGGCCAACCAGCCCCTGTCCGATGGAGACCAAAGGTGGTCCCCTCTGTCATCGGGGACAGTGAGCCGACCACTTCTTTCCGTCCTTCCCCTTTGCCTCATAATACCTTGTACCCCGGAAATGCCTCCTGTTCCGTCTAGATGCCCTGACTGCTATCTAAACAATTTTTTTTTTAAAGTTTTATTTATTTATTTTGAGAGAGAGCGCGAGTGGGGGAGGGACAGAGAGAAACGGAGAAAGAATCCCCAGCAGGCTCCACACCATCAGCACCAAGCCCGACGCGGGGCTCGAACTCAAACCGTGAGATCATGACCTGAGCCGAAATCAAGAGTCAGATGCTTAACCGACGGAGCCAGCCCGGCGCCCCGAAGCAATTTAATCGTACCTTCACCCCTGGTGGAGATGGGGACCCGAGGCACCCCGTTCTTATGATGCATATTCAGGGAGTGAGCCACCTTCCCAGCCAGGGGTCCATTCCCTTTCGACCCTGGGGCTCCTGGTTCTAAGTGCAGAGCCACCCCTGACCCTCACACAGGGGGCCTAAGGGGGCCCCGCCGTCACCCAAGAGGGAGTCTGTCTGCCCACCCCACCCCCCATTCTACTTATTTCTTACCTACCTTCCCCACTCGAAGACAAGTATGAGGCAGGAGCGGCATGAAGGCACTAACGATAAGGGAAACATCGTGGAGATCAACGTCCAACGACCCTCGCAGGCGAGGGACCCAACATCTGGAGCCGTCCATCTAAGGAAGTTGCTGCAGGTGCTGTGACCCCCATCTGCCGCCCCAGGTCTCGGGGTCCTACTGGGCCCTCTGTCCCTTCCCTTTTTAGACTGCTTGCTCCCGGCTTCCGAAGGATGCCCCGGACCAGACTAGCAGGGGAGGGAGGCATGGACATCCCGGACGGATCCTTGAACAAACGGAGGGTGTTAGCACGGAAGGTCAGAGCCAGGCATCTGAAGGACTTCTAAACACAGATCCCAAACCCTAAAGCCTAGCTGAGGAACCGGCGGGGTTTCTCCCTCCAGCCATCCAGAATCAATGGCAGGAGTGGGGTCGACGTGAGGGCAGGAAATGAACAGAGGTAGGGTCACCCTGCCCTGGGACAGTGGAAGGGTCAAGGTGACTTTCTGAGGTCCCTTCTAGACCCGGAATCCTCTTTAAGGTCCCTGTACCTGTTGTTCTCCCCACCCCCCCCCCAGCACTCCCCCAATCCCATCCCAGGGAAGGTGGGGACTGACAGTGACCAGTCCCAGCCTAGCCACCTGTACACGTGGCGTCACTTCCCAGAGCCCTAGTGGGAGACGGGAAATGAGCACTGCCCCGTCGACCTCTCGGGCCACGAGGGGCTGTGACACGGGGCGCATTGGGCAAAAGCAAGGGACAGTCACACTGGACCTGCGCCGGGCGGGCTGGGTTTGCTCGTGGCGCACAGCTCCCCTCTGCGTGCTCGGCTCGGCGGTGGGGCGGGGTTCCTGGCCCCCGAAACCCCCGAGGCGGGGCGAGGTGGGAGCTGCACTCAGTTCAGCGGAGGAGGCCGTGTCCGTGGTTAACGTATAAGCGGTCAGGTCTGGGGCGGCGGGACATTACCCGCCCCAGGGCTACGTTCTTGAGGTCACAACAAGTGCAAACTTGTTATAACCTGTGTTGGAGCAGCAGGGGGCAGAGAGGGCAGGGGGGGGGTGGCGCTGAGCCGCCAGCGGCTGGCAGAGGGGTGCAAAGGGGATGAGGGGTGGGGCGCGGCCGTGCAGGTGCATACGCACGTGGGTGGCGAGAGGACCGAGGTCTGGGCACATCCGCTCCAGCGTGCGTGTGGGATCCGTGTGTGGGGCTGCATAGATGAGTGCGTGCCTGTGTGTCTCTGCATATATGAGCCCAGTGGAGGAGGAGCGGAGGCGGGCAGCCGAGGGCCCGGCCCGGGCATTTGGAACCGACGAGTGGGCGCTGGGGACACCCCTTCCCCTTCGTTGGCCTCCTAGAGCCTGCAACCCAGCTCCATCCACAGACTGCACCCTTCCCCCCCAACCCCCTCCCCATGAGCTGGGGGCCTCTCCCCACCAGTGCCCAGCTCCCCAGCCTGCCCCGGGGGTGGGGGGGAGGGTCGCCTCCTGCCCATCCCCCCTGGCCCTGGGCCCACTCCCCCCATGCTCTCTTGGCCCTCCGGACACTGGGGCGGGTGGGGGTGGTGGTGGGGGGAGGCTCTGAAAGCAGGTGACTGTTTGGGGGAACTCAGGGACAGAGCCCCCATTGTGCCCGCCCCGGAGCCGCCTCAATGGAGCTCTCTGGCACAAAGGGGCTTTGACAATGGGCAGGCCATTAGTATGCAGGGCCAGCCCCTCGGCCCTCTCCCTGTCCCACAGCCCAGAGGAGGGAGCTGGGGGGCTGCTGGCCCTGCCTGTGGAGGCAGGGGGTGGGGCAGGGCCGAGACTGGAGAGATCTTAGTCCCTGGGGGCTCCCCTAGGGAGACAACAGAGGGAGCCTCGCCTAGGGCCCCCCAAACCAGCCACTGGCCACAAAGGCCTTTGCAAGTGGAAAAAGCCAAGGGACCGGTCACGATGGGGGAGGGGAGCACTCTGGGGGCCAGGCCGGGCCGCCGGGAAAGAAGCAGGTGGGCAGTCTGAGCCCACCCACTTTTTGCCTCAGTTTCCCCCATCTATTACCATCTCTTGCCCTCTATTCCAGGGAGTGGTGTGGGCAGGAGACACGGAGCAAGGTCTCAAACTTAAGCCTGAGGGTCTCCGGAGTTGTCGGGCTGGGGGGCTGCGGGTCGGATCGGGACCGCCACCGGATGCAAAATCGGTGTGTGCGGGGGGTGGGGGTGAGGCAGCCGGAGTGTCTGGGCTTCTGAGGAAGGCGGCACCTGCAGCCCCAGCTCCGGCTCCGGGGAGCGTGGCCGAAGGGCCAGAGGGCCAGGGCCAGCGGTGCTGCAGGGTGTGTGTGGCTGCCTCGGGCCTCCCCCACGCTGTGGGCAAGAGGTCCTCCTGCCCAGGGGGGCCCCGCACCCTCCTCCACCCACCCCCACCACGGGCACCCCCTCCGTGGCCTAGGCGCCAGCTGCGGCCCCACTCCCCACCCCCGCCCTGGGAGGGAGCGGCCAGTGCGGGGGCGCTGAGAGCAGGCCCAGACCTGGGAAGGGGGCAGCGAGCAGGGAAGGAGCTGGGGGCAGCGAGCAGGGAAGGGGTGCCACTTGAGTAGCAATGTTTGCCCAATCAAGACTTCCTCTGTCCTGGGCCAGAAACCCCCAGGAGAGAGGGCTGAGGTCACTTTAGAGGACTGCCCCCCCGGCAAGACAGAGAAAGCTTCTGGGCTTGGGCACTTCGGTTTTCAGTTGTGCTGAGGGCAGGAGGCCCTGCCTGTTATCTGACCTCGGGGCTTCCTGCTACACAGCCTTGGGCCCTGAACGGCTCACCTGCTGCTACTGGGGGAAAAGGGAAGGCCTGCTCCTTGCTCCCAGTCCGGACTTCGGTTCTGCTGCAAGCCCTCCCTGCCCCCAAAGGGTCCCCAGCGGGGGAGGAGGGGAGGGCTGGGAGTTAGAACTCCTAGATTCAGGGCCAGCAACCCTGTGAACCCTCCCAGTCGCTCCCCGTCCCTGGGCTGGGAAGCCCCCTCAGCCACAGGGGAAGGATCATCTGTGCCCCTCCTTCCCTGCCTTCCGGGCCCTGGGAATTCTTCAGAGGCAAGGCTCCTGAACGTCGGAAGAACTCACACTACGTAGCACTGCGCTAAGCCCTCTTCTAGAATTCTGTCATGTAATTTTCAACAACTCGAAAAAATAGGCACTTTCTTCAAGCCCCATTTTACAGATGAGAAAACTGAAGCACAGAGATGTTGATGATCTGCCCAAGGTCACACAGCTAGGGAGGGGTAGAACGGAGCCCCACCTGTTTAACCACGGCCCCCAGACCGCCTGCCCAGTGAGAACACTCAGAGGGGTGTGGGCAGCCGAGATCAGCCAGGATACTCGGCTTGGCGGGGGAGGAGGCGTGGGGATTGAAATGGTTTTCTGAGAGTCCTCTGGACTAGTGATTCTCAAAGTGTGGTCCAGGGACCCTGGGGGTTCCTGACACCCTTTCAGAGGCTCTGTGAGGTCAAAACTGTCTTCCCAACAATGCTGCTATATTATTTGCTTTCTTCGCCTTCATTCTCTCATGAGTGTTCAGTGGAGTTTTCCAGAAGCTATGTGACACATGATATGGCAAGAGATTGAACGCAGAAGCAGATATGAGAAATTGTCTGTCTTCTGTTAAGCCACACGTTACAAAGACTCGTGAAAGTGTGGGACATCACCACTCTTCTTGCTAAACATTTTGTTGCTTTGTTTTTAAAATATAGCGATTTTGGGGGTGCCTGGTGGCTCAGTCGGTTGGGCATCCGACTTCAGCTCAGGTCACGATCTCGCGGTTCGTGAGTTCAAGCCCCATGTTGGGCTCTGTGCTGACAGCTCAGAGCCTGGAGCCTGTTTCAGATTCTGTGTCTCCCTCTCTCTCTGCCCTTCCCCCGTTCACACTCTCCCTCTCTCTCTCTCTCTCTCTCTCTCTAAAATGAATAAACATTTCAAAAAATAATAAGAAAAATAAAATATAATACAGCCACTTTTCATTAAAAAGATATCATACACGTTGACATGCAATGGGTTTGTGGTTGTTTTTAAATGAATTAATAAACAGTTTAAGTCTCCTCCGTTTTCATTTCTGACATATCAATAAACATAACCCACATACACAAAAGGTCTTTGGAGTCTTGAATCATGCTTAAGAGTGTAAAGTCCTGAGATCAAAAGGCTTGCGAACACCGCCCTAGACTCAGATATACTCGCTCTCTCCTCCTGCCAGTTGCCCGTGTCTTGTCCCCGGAAGGGCCGGTGGGGAGGTTTAGACGTGGGGAGAAGGCCTGTGCCCAGGTCTCCTGTTTGGGACTAGGGGCGAGGGAACAGCTAGGGGACAGTCCCAGGGAGAACGTAAGGGTAAGTGGTCAGGCCTGTGCCCCACCTGGGAGGTGTCCCCACAGATCTCCCAGCTCTCGAGCCCAGGGGGAGGCTCAGAACAACTGGGATGCCCCAGACTGGGCTCTGACCTTTGCCTCTTCCGCCCCGGACGCCTGCCCACAAGCCCAGCGTGAGGCGGGAGCGGACCTCCCTGGCCAGGAGAGAAAGGCTCAGCGGATCCCCACAGGAGTTTTTGGGTTTGGGCCAACATGCTTAAAGAGCTGGAAACTGGGGGTCTTGGGGTCTGCTGCTCGCAATCTTAGGGTGATGCCATCTCCACAAGGATGGGGCTGTCGGGGGGAGAGGGGCTTCTCTTGAAGTTCCCCAGGGAGTTCAATCATAGGGTCTAACATATACACACCCCACTCCCAGACATTCGTAAGCCTCCAAAGTCGGGATTCTCCCCCGCAGAATTAGCCACCAGAAAGGTTTCCTACCTAGAGTCAAGCTGGTCAGAGGGCACTCTGTTCCTAGGAGCTGAGGGGTCCCCGGAAGGGAAGAGAGGCCTTTGCTTCGGGGGATCCAAACCCTGCAGGGTCACGGCCCCATCCCAGAGGAGCCCCGGTGCAAGGAAGGAGACAGGATGTCCCCTCCAGCACTACCATTCGATTGCGTTGGACATCCGGGCAAAGTCACAGACACAAGGGACAAAGGACAAGGGGACTGCTGAGGAGAAAGGGGTACAAGACGGCAGAGCCCATGGGGAGACGCGGGTGGCGCTGGGCAAGAGGGATCAGCCTTGGAATGGGAATGGCCCCGCGAGTGCCCAGAGGGAGAGAAGAGACGGCGTTCAGGGATGGCCGGTGGACACGTCCCCCACCCCTCTCAAGAGGGCAGTCCCAAGAGGTGGGGTGCTGGAGGGGAGCGAGGAAAGCTTCCATAAAGTACCTTGAAGACTGTGATGGGGAGTTTTCATCTGAAAACCAACAGGGATGTCTGGGTAGGAAAGGGACAAGACAAAACAGGTGCTTCGTGGGGACAGTCCCAGGGGGAATTGGGCGGTGAAGAAGACGGAGGGAACGGAGGAGAGAGGGTGGCCGGAGTCAGGGAGGCCTTTAGGGAGGCTGCTGCGGACACTCGGGCTGGTTGGGGGACAGAGGAAAGGGCGGGCATGCAAACCGGGCGGCAGAGGGACAGGCAGGCTCGCGGGGGACAGCTGAGGTGGGGAGCCGCTGGCTGGGAGGGAGAAGTTGCTCCGGATGGGCAAACGGGCCGTTTCAGGAAAGCTCAACGTCTCAGTTCACACTTCGTGGACCCCAGTGGAAGACGGGACGCCTGCCTGGAAACAGGGGAGGAAGCTACGGGAGAGGAGACCGGGCCCACGTGGGGCCATCTGTGAGAATGAAGACGGGAGTCCCGCCTGCATCTGTAGGTGAGGGTTCTCTGCCTTCCCGAACTCCGGAAGGGTGGAGCGACAGAGCCCCCCGGACGTGGCCTCGGGAGTACCAGGGACGGGCTGTGGTAAGGCCCCGGGGCCGGGAGAGGCAGAGTCGAGCGCCACCGCAGGAAACACACGTGTTAGGTGCTGAGCGTCACTGCCAGCCCTCTACCAGCGGCGACTCGTTCAGTCCCCAGCTGTTACTGGCGCCATCATAAGGCTGAGGGGACGCACGTCGTAGCTGCCGAGCAGCGGAACCGGGATTTGAACCCAGGGAGTCTGACTGCAAGGCCAGGCTCTTCACCTCTCCACCCACGGCCTCCCGGGTGGGGCCCGAGCGGGAAGAAGCCCTGGGACCACGTGGCGGAGTGGCCAGGCCACCCCGGAGAGGCCTCCCGACGGCTGCCCGACGTCCTCCCTGTGCTTCCCAGCTCCCCTCAGAAGCCTTAAGGATGGGCCTGGGGGCTTAGGTGTGGGTTTTTTTTTGTTCCGGAAGGTGGTCTCCCGTTCCTTCCCAAACTCCATCTCAGATTTCTTTCCTTTTTTATGGGATGCGCTTCCTGAAGTCGAACCTAAGTCCTTCCAGCCGCGGCCCCAACCCTTTCCAGGGCCTTCTAACCCCTGGGAAAAAGAACGCCATGGCCGTGTACTGGGAAGTCACGGCCTAAGAGGCAGGAAGCGCTCAGGCCCACCTCTCGGCCCTGCTTCCCCGGGGCCACTCGGGCCAGCTCCTACTTCTCTCCACATTCCAGAGCCAGCCCCTCCCTTCTCCCGGCCGCCTCAAATCCAGCGCGGGGCTGGCGGACACCCACGGGAGAGGTTTTCCCACAATCCCCCTCTCTTTGCCCTTTCGAGGTTCTGGCGGGGGAAGGGATGGAGAGGGTCCCCCCCCCCCACCCCGAGGCACCGTGCCCATGCAGAACGGCAGCATCATGTACGAGAAACTGGAAAGAGGGAAGAGAGGCGCTGAACTCAGCCCGTGGGGGAGCCGCGGTGACGGGGGAAACTCCCGCAGCTCGGTTTCCAGGAGCTGCCCTGCCAACCACCCTTCCCCGGGCGCTAAAACCCTTGCGGTCCAGACCTGCCCGCCCTCTATCTTTCCATAGTTCCATCCCAACGGCCTCCCTGCCCCTTCCGGGGCCTCCCCACTGTCCTGGGCCGCTTGGCCTCAGCCTGGACAGTGGCACTGACCAGTCAGGCAAGAGGAGAATCTAGGCCGGGAAGGGGAGGGGGAGTGGAAGGTTTTTTTTTTTTTTTTTCCTTCCGTCCTACATAACCCTTGGCAGGAAAGTTGGGGGCTCCGTGGCCCCACGTCTCTTTCTCTCCCCCACCGACGCCGAGGGGACTCGGCCCGTCTTCCATCTCGCGTGCAGAGGCCGAGCATCTCGCCAGGAGGCCCAACAGGCCTTTTCTCCTCGGAGGAAGTGGGTCTCTCGGTATGACCCGCCCCCCAGGACCCTAAACCTCTCATCCCTTGGATCCCAGGATGATCCGGAGGGCTCTGAGCCCACCCAGATCCAAATGTCAAGCCTCTCTGGTCCCTTAGGGAGGACAAGGGAAGAGAGGTCCCTGGGTCTTCTGCCGGGCCCTCCCCTCCAAGCCAAACGACCTGGAGCTACAAATGAGCTCATGTATGGAGGTGCAGGTAGGGGCACGGGAAGAGGTGGGGGGTGCCGGTGGCCAGACAGCTAACCCTCCCATTCGAACGCAAGCGTCCCTAGACTGCATGTGAGGCAGATGTTGGGAACACAGATTTTTTTCCCCCCTCAGCGTAGGGGGCTGCAGTGGAATCCTGCATTGGAACCACAGAAGGAATGGACCCATAACCCTGCTCACCAACCCCCCCCCCCCACCCCTCCATTCCGTGGAGTCATTGCCATATGATACCGACTGAGACAAGTTGGCTGCTCGGGCTCCGGCTGGGGGGTGGGGGGTGGGGGACAGCTCAGAAAACAGCAGCTCCTTTCAGGACCCAGGCTGGCAAGGGCTCCGGGAGGCCGGACTGGCCCAGATCGCCCCCCAACACCCCCTCTCTCCCTCCCTCGCCACCACCGCCAAAGGACAGAGGGGCGGGGAAAGGGGGTTGGCCCTGCCCGGGCCATGCCCATCGCCTCCGCAGACCAGCCCTGGCCCCTCTCCCTGGCGTGACGCCGTCCCTCCCCCTCCCTCATTTCCTGCTCCCTGAAGAAGTAGCTAGAAGCCCGAACACCTGCCTCCTTCGACACTGGGTCCCCCACAATCAGGCCACACCCTGAGGGATTCGCAGGCCCTACCCTCAGCACAGGACGGTGCCCACCATTGCGCCAGGAACACGTTCGGAAACTCGCAGAGATTAGGGAGAGGGTCTGGAGATGGAACCAAATGGAACGCAGCGGGGGCTGCTGGCCCCTCCTCAGGCCGATGGCTTGGTGCCCTCCAGGCCCTGCCGAGCACCCCTGCACGGAGACCCTCCTCACGCCAGGGGCCCAAATCTCTCATCTTCTCCCCGCCCCCCCCCCCCCCCCCCCCCGCCACGGAACTCCCAAAAGCAGTCCCGGTGGGGGAACACATCAGACACCACAGCCGAGGCAGACGGGCCCCAAACCTTTAGCCAGAATTTGTGCTGATAAGCAACAAATTCACGTCCTGAGCCCTGGCCTCCTTTGGGCCCTCCACCCCCGCC
>NW_024412438.1:1035681-1045561 GCF_014898765.1 Herpailurus yagouaroundi | reverse complement strand
AATTCACGTCCTGAGCCCTGGCCTCCTTTGGGCCCTCCACCCCCGCCTCACTCTGGGTGCTTCATTAGCAGGAGTGACATCTCAAGTAACCAGAGGCCCCCCTCCCACTTTGTCCCAGATCTGTCCTTCTACCCATCCCAGGGGCACAGCTCTCCTCCCCCAAATCGGGAAGCTTTGACCCTTATCTCTTTCCTCACACCACTGCCCTTGGTCACTTCCTGGTGGGGACAAGGGCTGGGATGGGGAAGGGGCATCTCTGCCTGGAGCGTGAATGTCTCAGAACCCAACCTGCCCTTCTTCCTCCTGCAGGAGCGGCCCTGCTTGCTTCCCAGGGACCCTACTGTGACCTACCTGGGGAAGGGGGCAAGAGATGGGGAGGGGGAGCTTGACATGCGGGGCAAGTGGGAGTGGAGGGAAGAGGCCAAGTGGGCAGGGGTCCCAGGCACACCAGGCTCCCGCAGCTCGCTAATCCCAGCGGTTTGTGTCTCTGCTCCCATGTGTGGACTCGTGATCAATGGGTGTCACTACATGAGTGTCACAGTGTGGGGAGGGGGAAGGGGCTGGGATGGGAGTGGGGGTAACCTGACCATCTTGGGAAGAGAGGGCGCTGTCCGGAGTGCCGGAGTGGGCGATGCATGGTTACCTGTATGTGGTGGTCACTGTATCCCTTGAGAGGGCTGTGATGCCCTGCCGGGTCCGCCTGGTGGGAAGGGGCACCGGGAAGTCCCCTTCTTTAGCCCAATGAGCTGGAGGTGACCAGCATGGGTAAGGTTTCTTTCTTGGGGAGCCCTTCCCAGGAGGGTCTGTTTGGGGTCGCCCAAGGTGGGAAGCTGGGGAACAGGACAGTACCGCTGAGACCAGACAGGGTGGGGACCGAAGGGCTGGGGTTCCCCCTATCTTTGGGGAGCGAGGTGGGCAGGGCTCCATCAGGGCCAGGGTCTTACCTTGGGTCCGGGGTGGAGTGGCCCCTCGGATGGGCAGCGGGACAGACGGGCTGACGGACGGACGGACGGACGGACGGGGCGGGCAGGAATGAGGAACCGAGCCGAGCGACGGGCAGAGCCGGGACTCTTAAACCCGGAGCTGGGATCAGATAAGGGCTGGTCCGGGGGCCGGGGCCGGGGTCGGGCCGGCCGGGGGCAGAGCTGGGCCGGGCCGGGCCGCCCCCTCCCTCCGCAGCGCCGGAGCCAAACTTTGTGTGAATGGAGGGGCCCGGAGGGGGCCGGCGGGCGGGGGCGGGGGGCTGCGGGCGGGCCAATGGGGACGTGGAGCGCCAGGCCCGCGCCGCCGGGATTGGAGAGGCCGGGGCGGGGGGCGGGGCGCAGGGGGCAAGGAAGCGGAGACCCAGACAGATGGAGGCGCAGGGCCGAGCGCAGCGCCCGAGGAGCGGGACCCAGACAGACTCCGGGAGGGAAAGGGACGCGAGACGATGGGCGAAGCGATAGGGGCTGCGCTGGCACGATGACAGGGGAGAGGCGGCGGCGGCCGTGTCAGCGACGGGGAGCGGGCGCGGGGGGCGGGCCGGGCCGAGTTAATGAGCTGGAAACGAACTCGGGACGGCCCGGTGGCCCTGCGCGCAGCGCCAAGGGGCTGGCTGGGGCTGGGCTCCGGCGCGCTATCCCTCTGCCGGTCACCGGGCCCTGAGCCCTGCGTGAGGTCCCGGGGGCCGAGTGCGCGGACCAGCCTCCCCGCCAGCAGCCCGCCGGGTCCCGGAGCCGCGACGCGGCGGGGCGCGCGGCGCAGGTGCGAGGCGCTGGAGGCCGCAGAGGGGGCCAGGTCCCTCCACTTAGGGGGTCCTGGCAGATGTGGGGCATCTGATAAGCGCCCTGAAGAGCGCAGAGGATTCAGGTCCTGGGAGATGATGCGCAGGGCGTCCGAGGCAGAAGGAACGCAGTCACCAAGTCCCCGGGACACATGGAAATACAAGTCTGCTTGGGAAAAGGCGGCACACGGGCCCCCTGGACTAGACAGAGAGCAGGTGGCAGTTCTTCTCAACCCCGCCATCACCAAGGACTGCTCTCAGTATCCGAATCCGTGCTTCCAGGGGTTCCAATCCACAGGCTCCCGCCCTGGGCATTTATTAAGGAAAGAATCAGTTCCCCATTTTGGTTCATCATAGATATTTAGATATTTAACTATTAATCAGTAACCGGCATTATCATCTTGAGTTGATATACATCTTGGAAAAAACAAAACAAAACAAAACAAAACAAAACAAAACAAAACAAAAGCAAAGAAACCTGAAACGTTTTAGTTTAGATCTGCCTCTAAAAGCCTTACGCTGGGTAAATGTACATTTGAACTAGCCCCCCTGGGGGAGGGAGCTGGGCCGCAAGCCAGGCACCACAGGTGAGGTGTCTGTGTTGGGGAAAGAGAGGACGGTGCCAGCTGGGGGTCAGCTCTGGGTTCCTGGAGGCAAAGTCTTGAGCCGAGGACAGACGAAGCCCTGGCAGAATTTTAGGAAGATAAATCTGGAGGTGAGCGAGATGGTCTGGAGGGAGGGGCCAGCAGACCGCAATGCCAGAGCCTTGATTCTTTCCTCTTTCCTCATCTGAGCTAACCAGAGCCTGCCCCCTTCCTCTCTGCCGCATCCTTCAGCTGTGCCCCAGGACACCGCCCCTCTCTGACCAGGATCTCTGCAGCTGCCCTCTCGTGAGCATCCCCACCTCCAGTTTCCGTCACTCGAACAATCCTGCGGATCATGAACTCCTACATTTAAGGCTGAACACCTGTAAGGTACCAGCTCTCTGAAACACAAACCTGTGTCCCTTCCCAATGTAAAAGCCTTCAGTGGCTGCCCGTCGGCCAGAAGTAAAATCCAGATTCCTCGCCGCTATGACTTAGACCTGGTGTCCTTCCAGCCCCGTCCGCCTCCACTGGCCCTGCGCGCCCAAACCTACAGCCGCTCGCTCCCCCAATGCCGAAGGGTTGGTCCTGTGTTCGCTTCGTGTCCTTGATCTCTTTCTGTGTCTGAGGTGGAGCCTTCATCACTGACGTCGCTCTGCCTCTCATCTCCAAGCTACACTCAGATCTCTGTGTTCAGCCTTGGACTTTCTTTAGAGCATCTCAGTTCCAGCTGCTGGCGGGGGATTTCCACTCCGCCCGGACAGGCCCCAAACCAAACTTATCTTCTTCCTCCTCAAGGCTGGCAGCCCTCGTGACTTCTTTATTTCTGTGTTTCTCCTGGTCAATCACATTTTTTTTTAAGTTTATTGGTTTATTTTGAGAAGGGGGAGACACATGAGCAGGGAAGGGACAGACAGAGAGGGAGAGAGAGGATTCCAAGCAGCCTCCATGCTCTCAGTGCAGAGCCCAATGTGGGGCTCGAGCTCACGACCTGTTAGATCTCGACCTGAGCTGAAATCAAGAGCCAGAGGCTTAACCGACTGAGCCACCCAGGCGCCCCTCCCTGTCGATCAGATTTAAAAACTGAAACCGATCTCCACTCTTCACCCTTCCCTCTGCTCCACCCCTTGACAGGTCAATTAAGCCACTAAATCCTGCCAGGTCTCTCTTTGTTATATTTCTCTAGGATGTCCCTTTTCATTTCATGGCCACAGCCAGGGTCAGGAAGATCACTGACAGCCCAGGCCCTGGACCCACCCTTCCCCCTTCTCTCCATTCTCAAAGGAAGAGACAACCTGTTTTCACCATGTCAGTCCCTGCACCCCTCCATCAACCCCCAAACAGGGTGCCCCTTGCTTCCTGGGCACGGTCCAAGCTCCTCAGCTCGACGCTTTTAGGCTTTTAGGGTATGCCTCGGAGAGGCCAGGGAGGAAAGAGCCAAGGATGGGAGCAGAAGAGATACCTCGTGGTGAAGGAGAGGTCTCTGGAGGAGTTCTTTCCAAATGGCCTGCACCTTCCCTGGAAAGCAGAAGAGCCATTTGCTAAAAATCACGGTGTGGGGCAGGACCGGGCAATTAGAAAGAGCTCTGAAGTTCTAGAACAGCAAGGGTGCAAGACCGTGGAAAAGTACAGATAGCTCAAATGGAACTGTGGTTTTCTACTTTTAAAAGAGTGACTTAAATGGAGTTTTTGTTCTTAAGTCATGTGTTACAACATATATACACATGTACCCATCGCATATATTCCTTTGTAGATATTGTCAAACAACAGTTCTCACTTTCTCAAATCATTTTACGGAAAAGAGGTCCTAAGGGCGCCTGGCTGGCTCAGTTGGTAGACCATGCAACTCTTGATCTCCAAGTTGTGAGTTCAAGCCCCGTGCTGGGTGTAAGGCTTACATTAAAAAAAAAAAAAAAGTCCTAGAATAATCACTAGGAGCCCAATAGGGAACCCATGATAAAGGACATAGGGAATTGGTATTCGTGAGTGTTTATGATAGAAGATACGTATATCACTTGAGATGGGGAAACCGAGGCTCCGAGAGGTGAAGTGGCTTGCCTTGCCTATGGTTACATAGTTAGAAGGTGTTAGTTTCAGAACCTGAATCCACACGTGTTTGGCTCCAAAGCTCCTCTCACTAGAGTGAATTTGCATAGGTTAAACATAATCTTGTCAACAGGCACACGTTAGTATGAAAAATTTGCCACGGTTGTGACACCCATGACCACCACCTTCTCCTGGGACCCATCCGTTCCCCGTGAAGTGAGAACGAATTCTGGACCACCCCTCCGTGGCAGGTAGGGGAACCATCTTTCTCTGAAGCCCTCCCCTCTTCTCTCAGTGTAGCCAACTGTCTTCTCGATTGCTCCTTTCAGATTCATTCCTTCCGACTTTGGCCTCGTCTCCTCTTTGACCTTGCTCTGGAAAGAGTGGAGATGATTGATTGCATTGCACACTATGGGGCTCCGAGCAACATTTGAGCTCAACGAATTTCCATCAGTAGTGGGCACCTCGTAGCTGGAGGATCCAGACCACAGAGGACCACGAGACGGAGGGACGAGGCTACATCGCCCCAGTCACTACAGGATTATTGTTTAGGTATACATACCCCCTCCTTCCGCGAAATGCAGTGTACATAAACCCACATTTATAGGACGGAAGTTGAGGGGTGCTTGATCACATTGCTAACGGAGTCTTCCCAGAATTTCTTTAACTAGGTGGCTCCTCTCGTATCTTTCCAGTTGGGTCCCAAGGATTAAAATCCCACTGACACCCAATACACTGTGGTAGCGGGGAGACTACAGGGAATAAAGAAACAACCAGGGACCAGGAGCTGGGATGCATGGTCTTAGTCCTGCCGAAGGACCCATCCCAGACCTGGAAGGTGGGGACTAATCCTGGACCACCTCTAAATGCCAGGACTTTTAAATCCTGAGCAACCGGCACCCATCCTATCAAGCAAGATAGACCTGTTGATGAGAAGGCTCTGATCCCCTAGCTGTGCTGGAAAGAGCCAGAAGGCCAGGATGTGCCTCAGCCTGGGGTGCCCAGTGGGGTCCCCCCTGTCCTGGTGCTGTGCTCTGCTCCCCTCCCCCCATTCGCTCTGACCTCCACCCGCATCCACTGCTTCAATCGTATTCTCCCTCTGCTCTGAGTTTTCTCGGGCCCCAGCTCCCTTGAATTGATGACAATTGTTATCGTTTCTGCCAGATTGGCCTCCCTGCTCCACTAAATTCATATCCTCAACCATCTCCTGTTTTCCCATCATACTTCCTCTCCCACCTCCAAGATTTTACCCAAGAAGTCTCATGATCTCGTTCAAGGAAACCTTCCCAGACTGGTTGGTCCCAGGGCTCCCACATACAGCTGTACAGGCTGTGGACTGCACCAAGGCACTCACTGAGGGGGCAAGCTGAGAACTGAACGGCATTCGGCTTGCCAATCCTTGCACCCTGGCTCAGAGCTGTATCTACTAGAAGGATTCCCCTTTTTATTTTTGTTTTTGCCCCAAAGTACCACTTACTCTCCAAGCCACATGCCATAAGGAATGCACCTGCCCAGAGCGGGCTCCTTTTTCTACCTTGTAACGAGGTTCTTTGTGGACCACCTATGTGGCCCCGGCCGTGCCCCTCCCGCCCTCAACACTCTCAAGTTCCGAACCCAGTCTCCCACCATCACCACTGTACTGACATGTTTTACCAATTCCTCGTAAAGTTGCTTTCCCTGTCGGGATACCAGAAAGTTGGGATCTTGCACCCTGGAACCTAAGAAAACTTGATTCCCTCCCTCTGCTCAAGCCCAATGAGAAACAAGGGATTGAAGTTAGAGACCAGGTGAAGTCCAGGACCTGCACTGGGGAGAGGGGGGAGGCACCTCAGGGTGGTCAGCGGGACTGAGGCAGGGGGCTGGCTGACACCCTCCGGATGGGCCTGCCAGCCCTGTGACGCCCCCCCCCCACCCACCCTCAGGAAATGGGGCCAGTTCTATGCAAATGCTCTCTTGCCCAGGGGTCCGGTTTCCTCCCTCTGAGCTCCTGGCACAGCAGAACCAACGTGAGCAGCTGCTTGGCAGGACAGAGAAGGGCCGGCTAGCAGTCCCAAGGCTCAGGTGACAGGGCCGGGCCCAGGAGACGGGGATGTTGACTGGGGCTTTAACAGCCCTCCTGATGCCAATCTCGGGCTGAAAACTCGGTATTTCCACTTGGAACAAGAAACGTGGGCAGGAGGGCTGGGGAGAGGAGGGCGGTGTACCCGCAGCGCCCCCTGCAGGCCTCACTGGGTGGCACCGAAACAGAGGAAGGAGAAGCAGGGTGGGGGTATCGGGAGATGCCCCGGATGAGGGTAACAAGGAGAAGAGAGACGTAGCCAGCATCTGCGGAGCATTTACAAGGTGCCAGGCGCTGCCTCATGACAACCCCCAAAAGGAGGATACTCTCTTGGAGATGGATAATTCTCATTTCTCAGGTGAAGAAAGCGATCCGAGAGGTCAAGTAACTTGCTCGAAGCCACCCAGCTAGCAGCGGACAGAGCCGGGACTTGAACCCGGGACACTGCCTCCCGAGATTGTACTACTCAGTCACCACCTTCTCCACCTCCCCAGATCATTCCAGCAACTTCTAAGCCTCCAGTGTCCGTTTCTACATCTTCCCGGCCCCGCAGTGAGGGGGGGGACACACGTGGAGGACTGTGGCCGCTCTCTCGGCCTCTGTGACGCTTGGCAACTCTCTTCCCCTTTCTGCTTTAGTGTCTCGTCCCTAAACGGAGAACACCATACCCCTCTCGGAGGGTGTCTCCCGGGGTCTTTAGAGGAGGTGTGTGGCCAGGTCATAGCTGGCGCTCAAGGAATGATCTATCGGTAGTGATATTCGCGTTCTGTGTCTGCCTGTCTTTCTCCCCCACTGGACCACGTGCTCCTCGTGGGCAGCGACTAGGTGTCATTTCTGTAACCACCCCCACCTAGCACTTTGCCCAGCACCCTGGCTCTGCGGAAGTCGGTCGCACGGAGAGTTTTAAGCCCTCACCTAGGCTTTTCTCTCCGTTGGACGTTTGCGTTGTTTCCGGACTTTTCGCTAGTAGCAAAATACACTTTAAAGCCCTTCTATCTGGGTTGCCTCGTGTGATCCGCACACCCCGTGAAGCAGGTTCAAAGGGGAGGTTTGTACCCTGTGAAAAGTGGATCGCTGGTGGTTCAAGGAAGGAAGCAATTCCTTGGGTCACGCCATAAACCAGTGACAAAGATTAGAGCCCCTGACCCCGCCTCCCTTCCTCCGGTGGACCTCTTTTCTCTCTAGCGATCTCCTCCTGGATCGGGATGGCCTCTCCGAAAGGGGGCGACATGATGGTGCCTGCCTGAGGGTCATGCCTGCACCCAGAGACCCCTGCTGGAGGTGATGAGATGCCAGCTCCCGGGGGTGGGGGTGGGGGGCTCGAATCCCCAGGAGATCAAACGCCTTATTCCCAAACACGCCAGGGCCCGTATTTTTGCAGAGCAAGAGGCTTCTCAGGGAGCGTGCCAGCTTTTTCCTCTTCTCTCTCTTTTTTTTTTTTTTTTTTCCTGAGGGGGTGAGGAGGCGAGCTCTGAGTTGTCCAGGAGGAGGGACTCGGGCTAAAAATAGCTATGGCGTGTGGCTCAGCCTCTAGTGGTACCCAGGACTGGGGAGGGGAGGGGGATGCTCTAGAGCTGTCGCCAGACTGGTTGCTGTGGAAACAGGAGAGGAGCAGGGGAGCCTGGGAAGTGGATGACACGGACGGCCAGCCCTAGTCGGAGCTGCCGCTACGTTTAGGAGGAACAGCGGTGTCCTGTGGCTCCCACCCTCCAGGGGGGCCGGGGAAGGGGTGGTGTCAGGGGCATGGACGCTACCCCCCAGGGGTCTCTGCTGCCGGCTACTCTCCTCTCCACGCGCTGTGAGTTGAGTTGCGGGGGACTGGGGTTTGGGCCCCTAAATCCAAGGCAAGCAGGGGCTTGGGAACAGCTCGTTCCTGAGGGAGCTTGCACCAGAGCCCCTTCCAAAAAATAACACCCCCCCCCCCCCGCCGCTGGCCAGCACTCCGCAGGGGGAGAAAGGGAGATCCAGGAAAATGTGGCACTGGGGTCTTCTGGAAAGGGGTCACAGCATGCACAAGAAATAAGGAGTAAGCTGGAGGAACAGGAGTCTCTGGAGGGAAGGTGCAGAAATCAAGTCTATTTCACACCTTTACCTCCCCACTGAGAAATATGCAGCCTCCGCTCAGGAAGACAGGCGAGGGGACACGAAGTAAGGCTCGCCTAGATCCCTGGGGCGGTGGAAAGCAAGAGAATTCTGGGGGTGATCCGACCCTGGGGTTCCTGCCCACCCCTGTGCAGAGAGATCTGCCTAAGCAGGCAGATGGGGGCTCAGATGACCTAAGGCCCCGAGAGAACATCTGGAAGCCTCCCTGGGGCTGACGCTAGGAAAAGTGGGAGCCAGGTACTTTTTTGCATGACTTGGGGTCTCTGAGCCAGTCAGTGCTTAGAGAGAACTTCTAGCGGGCATCCCTGGCTGCAAGGAGGGAACGGGAAGCTCATTGTGGGGGGAGGGAAAGACCCTGATCTGCACTGGACCCTGTGTCCCCTGACTCCTCTTGGAAAATCAATGTGGGGGAGGTGTCCCTAACTTCCAAGGCGTCTTTTTTTTATTTTTCCTCCTGCCCTCTACCCCAAACACACACACACACACACACACACACACACACACACACACACTCCAGCCGAACACCTCATTCCAGAACTTAAATTCTGGAGCGCCGGGATTGGAGTTGTATATCCGAGCAGTCTCTCCCCGGGGCCTTGGTCAAACGTCCAGGCCATCTGTGATCCTCGTCGCCTTCCTCCTGTCCAGCCGCCCCTCCCCCATCCCAGCCAACCCAGGTTTCCCTGGAGTGGGCGGAGAGAACGAGTCCCAGGAAGAAGGGAAGGTTGAACAGGACCACGTCCTTCTTCTAAAGCTTTCCTTGCAGGGGTCTGGGGCCGGGGGAGGGGCTCTGGACCTCTCTCTCAGCACACTGCAGCCCAGATTGCTCCTGGGGGGAAGAATCTGAAGCGAAATCAGGTGGGCTTCCCTTGGAATGTGAGCTCTGGGCCATATGGTGGGGGGGCTGTGCTTAGGGTAGCCAGTGGGAGGCTGCCGCCAAAGAACGGGAGGGAGCGGGGAGGCAAATGTGGGTGCTTAGTGCTGCACTGGATCCGACTGAACAGGGCTCGAGGGGGGACGGGGACTAGAGGGGTATACAAGCCTAACTCCTCGTGAACTTGGTGCTTCCTCTACCCCGGCGGTCCGTGTTGATCTCATACCCTGCAGCCCTGCTGCCCCTTTTCAGGCCGTCCCCACGGTGGAACGAACCTGGGGGACGTGGGGCTGACACCCATCAGCGATGAGCGGGCTCAGTCCTCCGGGAGGACTGCCAGTGGGAACGTCCTAACGTGGGAACGTTCAGCCCCTGCCCCCTGGAGATGCTGCCCTGACCTTCTGCCCCTTCTACGTCTTCTCGGGCAGCAGCGGGGGGGGGGGGGGGGGGGG
>NW_024412438.1:1030300-1035281 GCF_014898765.1 Herpailurus yagouaroundi | reverse complement strand
GCCGCGCCGCCGCGGCCGCCAGCGCTACGTGGAGAAGGACGGCAGGTGCAACGTGCAGCAGGGCAACGTGCGCGAGCCGGGCCGCTACCTGACCGACCTGTTCACCACGCTGGCCGACCTGCAGTGGCGCCTGAGCCTGCTCTTCTTCGTGCTCGCCTACGCGCTCACCTGGCTCTTCTTCGGCGCCATCTGGTGGCTGGTGGCCTACGGCCGCGGCGACCTGGAGCACCTGGGCGACGCGGCGTGGACGCCGTGCGTCAACAACCTCAACGGCTTCGTGGCCGCCTTCCTGTTCTCCATCGAGACGGAGACCACCATCGGCTACGGGCACCGCGTCATCACCGACCAGTGCCCCGAGGGCATCGCGCTGCTGCTGCTGCAGGCCATCCTGGGCTCCATGGTGAACGCCTTCATGGTGGGCTGCATGTTCGTCAAGATCTCGCAGCCCAACAAGCGCGCCGCCACGCTCGTCTTCTCGTCGCACGCCGTGGTGTCGCTGCGCGACGGGCGCCTGTGCCTCATGTTCCGCGTGGGCGACCTGCGCTCGTCGCACATCGTCGAGGCCTCCATCCGCGCCAAGCTCATCCGCTCGCGCCAGACGCTGGAGGGCGAGTTCATCCCGCTGCACCAGACCGACCTGAGCGTGGGCTTCGACACGGGCGACGACCGCCTCTTCCTCGTGTCGCCGCTCGTCATCAGCCACGAGATCGACGCCGCCAGCCCGTTCTGGGAGGCGTCGCGCCGCGCCCTGGAGAGGGACGACTTCGAGATCGTCGTCATCCTCGAGGGCATGGTGGAGGCCACCGGTGCGCGGGCGCGGGGGGGGGGGGGGGCCGGGGGGGGGGGGGGGGGGGGGGGGCACGGTCGCGGAGCTCACACTTGCTGCGTGGCCCGCGCGGCCCCCCGAGGTCCTCTGGTCCCGGCGACGCTCCTGACCTCGGGAGGGCCCGTTCTCCTTACCGTGCCCATTTCTCAGACGGGACTTTGCGCGGCGAGTAGAGGTTGAGACGGGTGTCCATAGTCGCGGGTGTAATAAGCGGATAGGGCAGGGGGAGCCCGGCTCCGGGGTTTGCTGGTCCAGAGTTGGAAGGTGGAAGAAGGGGTACCTTCAGGGCTTTTTCCATCGCTGAGAGGGTCCGGGCCCCTGAACTTGGTGGCGAGGGCCTTCAGTGGCTTGAGCTATTCCTGGGCTGGAGCTTAGGAACAGGCTGACAGCTGGGCTCACTTCTGCCTCAGCCTCCCCAGCCATCCGAGGACTCTCAACTTCCGCTGACCAAGGAACTAGATGATCTTAGCATTGCTAGCCCCTTTCCAGAAGGAGCTGTCAACACCCCCTGCCTGGGTGATGTCCGTCCGGACCTTCGACTCAGGCCTACATAGTGAAGGGTTTGGGAGCAGGTAGGAAGAGGCCAGCGCAGGGGCGCAGATGAGGTCCTTCCAGGCCTCAGATCTGGAAGCCGGAGGAGGGTACGAAAACCGCAGAAGGCTGTGGGGTATGGCCTGCACAGCGGCCTCTGCCGGCTTCCCAGGCTGGTGCCCTCAAACCCCTTTCCTGGCCCTTCCTGCCAAGCCTCTATGGCACCACCCTCCGCCCCCGTGCCCCCATGGCTTCCTCACCGCCCCCCCCACCCCGCCATGCTTGCCCTAGCCCTTGCCCCTTCCCCTCCTCACCCCGGTCCCGTTCCTTGCTGTCCAGCCACTTGTCACTCGCCTGCCGGGCCCTGAGCAACAGCCCTAAGGAGAGAGGTCCCTGCTGTGCCCTCCCTCCCTCACAGCCGCTCTCCCCCCAGGGTCCCTTCTGCCTCTTCTTCCCCTCCCCCACCGGACACTTCCTATTCCAGCCTTCGCCAGAGGAGTCCGAATGCCAGTGTCCCCAAGGTGTCTCAGGGCAACGTGGAGAGCCGGTCCCTGGCTAGCTAACGTTCCGTCTCCCGTTCCCCCTTGTTCTGAGGTGGACAGGAGCTGGGGGAGAGACCCTAGGGGAGGGTCGCCTGCCCTGGTGGGTGTGCCAACCCGCCAGGGAAGACGGGACACAGCCCCAGGGCGAGCAGGACTGGGGAGGGTGGCGTGGAGGAGATCGGGAGGGGAGCTCGTCCGACGTTTCTAGAGAGACAGAGCTGGAGAGGACGGTAATATTTTGGGTGAGAGAGTCAGGATTCAAAACGCTTTTGAAAAGCCAAGTAAAATGAGCCAAAGCCCAACGAGATGACATTTAAAAGGAATAAATATAAAATTCTACATTTAGGCTTTAAAAAAATCACTTATGTAAGCACCGCATTGAAGAGCTGGGGCGAAAAAAACCCGGGGGTTTCAGTTGGCCACAGGCTTAATGTTGCAGCAGTGTGATCCAGCTCTTCCAAAAACGCTTATGTAACGTAGTCTTGGGCCCTATTAGCGACAGCCTCATGGCCGGAGAGAGGTGGTGAGCCCTCTCCATGCGTGGCGCGGGCCACAGCCGGACACGTATCACGCTCAAAGTGCCGAAAGGGGTCCCCTCGGCCCTTCAGGTTTGCGATCAAGACGGCAAAATCGGGGGGAGCCAGGTGGCATGAGGAAGGATGGAGGGAGCCAGGGACGTGCAGCCCGAAGAAAAGACGTGATGGGCCCCGAGGCTCCTGTTTTCAGATACTTGAAGGGGTGTGAAATGGCCAGCAGCAGAGTTTAGCTCTTACTAGAAACAAACCTGTTCGGGGCGTCAACGCTTGTGAGGCGGTGAGCGCCCCATCCCGGGTAGTGGGAAGGAGAAGCTCGATGCCCGTCGTCGGGCTCCAGTGGGACGGCCTGTGTGCAGAGGGAAGTTGGATAGATGGTCCCCAAGGTCAGTGTCAAGGTTAAGCTTCTCTGATGGGGCACCTCCCACAGGGAGGAGGGGAGAGCGTGGGCTGGGGGTCCAGAGAGCGAGGGCGGATGCAGAAGAGGGGGGAGCCGGGCGGGTACAGGGGTGGGGAAGGGGGAGAAGATGGGCTGGGCCAAAGAGGGGTGGGGAGGGGCAGAGAGAAGAGTGTGGAATAGGGTCGCGGAATGAGAGGCAGGAGAGGGAAGCCTGGGGCTGGGATCCCCGCCCCTCCCCCCGCCCCGGCCACGACCCGCGTCCCTCCCCGCAGGGATGACCTGCCAAGCTCGGAGCTCCTACCTGGTGGACGAGGTGCTGTGGGGCCACCGGTTCACGTCGGTACTCACGCTGGAGGACGGCTTCTACGAGGTGGACTATGCCAGCTTCCACCAGACCTTCGAGGTGCCCACACCCTCGTGCAGCGCCCGGGAGCTGGCCGAGGCCGCCGCCCGCCTAGACGCCCATCTTTACTGGTCCGTCCCCAGCCGGCTGGATGAGAAGGTGGAGGAGGAGGGGGCCGGGGAGGGCGCGGGCGGAGGGGCTGGCGCGGACAAGGAGCAGAACAGCTGCCTGCCGCCCCCGGAGAGCGAGTCCAAGGTGTGACCAGTTTTCCTCCAGACCCCTGTGGCAGGGCCAGACACCGGTACCTGGGAGCTGGATGGCGCGGGCGGAGGAGGAGGCAGGCAAGGCCCCCTCGGGGGACGCGCTGAGGCCGGAGAGCCCCCTCAGAATGGCGAGCCCAGAATCCAGCGGACGGCGCGGGGCCTGGTGTCGGGAGGACGGACGGTGGGGACGGGTAACGTGCCAGCCTGTGTGTGTTCGGCCCTCACGTCTGTTCACGGGTGGACGGATGGACAGAAGGATGGATCTACGCGGGGCTGGATGGGGAGACGGGAGCAGACGGACGGACGCCGGTGGGGAGGCAGACGGACGGACGCAGGCGGCGGTCCCGGGGCCGCTGCTCGGCCCTAGGGCATCTCTGCGGATTCTGGAAGGGCGCCCTTTCCCTCCGGAACCGATGCCGTCCGGAACCGGAGGGCACGGCTTGGGGAGCGGAGTGCGGGCTGGGTTTTAGTCCCCACTCACCTCCCCGGCCAGCCTCCCCGTGCTGCGGCCCACCTGTCTCGCTGGACACGGTGGCCCGAGCTGACCCCGAGGAGAGAACGCCGCGCGGACGGAGGTGGGCCGGGCCGAGGGTGCCCGCCCCGCCCCGCCCCCACCACTGTGACCGGAGCAGGAGGGCGGAAGGCCGTGGGGGTGGCTCGGCTGGGTGTGAGTGACCTTGCCCCCAAGTGCAGGGAGACAGGGCCCCGGGGAAGGAGGAGCAGGGACGGCTATTTTCTGACAGCGCGACGAGATCTCATAAATAGCACTGCAGCGGCAGGAGAGGAAGAGGGACGCTCTGGGGAAGGAGAAGGGCCAGGAGAGATCTAGAAAGTGAGTTCGCTCGAGCTAGGGTACGGGGGCCCGTGGGAAAGCGGAGTTTGTCCCAGGGCACGGTGACCCAGGAGCCACTGGCGGGGTTCACCGGGTGCACGTTGGGTACAGAGCACTGACCCGGCACAGGCGGGGCGGGCGTTCGGAGACCTGGTTCCCACCCTCGGGACACGGTGTCTGAGGCAACCGCACCAGGTGTGGCTCAAACGGAACCCGACCGTCTCTCGGAGCAGAGGGCGGGAGGGTTCGGTGATCGGAAAGCTGGGGGCTGAGTAAGGCCCAGAGAACGACAGAGAACGAGTGAGCCAGCACTTGTCAAACTGGCGTGTCCATCAGAGTCGCCTGCAGACCTTGTGGAAACGCAGGCGGCTGGGCCCCGCTCCCGGAGTTTCGGCCTCGATAGGTGTGGGGTAGAGACCAAAAACTTGCATTTCTAGCAAGTTCCCAGGTCACGCCGATGCTGCTGGTATGGGGGCCACACTTTGAGAACCACTGCTCTACATAGACTTGGAAGTCACGTCAGGAGGTAGGGCATTTGAGCTGAGGAGGAGCTGAAGGGGAATTGTGGAGAAGCTGAGGGGGAGCCGAGAAGAAACTGAGGAGTAGCTGAGGGGAAGCTGAAGGGGAAGCTAAGGAGCAGCTGAGGAGTACCTGAGGGTAGCTAAGGAATAGCTGAGGAGAAGCTGAGGGGAAGCTGAGGAGTAGCTGAGG
>NW_024412438.1:1001380-1030290 GCF_014898765.1 Herpailurus yagouaroundi | reverse complement strand
GAAGCTGAGCTGAGAGGAAGCTGAAGAGTAGCTGAGATGAGGAGGAGCAGCTGAGCTGAGGAGCAGCTGAGGGGAAGCTGAGGAGTAGCTGAGCTGAGGAGTAGCTGAGCTGAGGAGGAGTAGCTAAGCTGAGGAGTAGCTGAGCTGAGGAGCTGAGGGTAGCTAAGGAATGCTGAGAACCTGAGGGGAAGCTGAGGAGTAGCTGAGGAAACACTGAAGATCGCAGCAGGAGGAGACTGGATATAAAGGGTGGGCTATCGTGACTGGGAGAAGGGACCCTGAAATGCAGGCTGACATGTTTAACCCTGGGCCCGGGAACTCACCTCTCAGTGGAAGCGCCGCAGTGATAAGCTGGAGACGGCGTTCGGGGAAGACGAAGCCGTCCGGAGTCCTGGGGGTGGCGGGGGGCGGGGGGGGGGGTGCTGGGGGGAAAGGGCATCAGTGGCCCGAGACCGAGTCCCCTGTAGAACTGACTCAAGAGGCAGGATCGCACGTGGGTGACCGTTGGAGGGAGAAGCGAGAAGGTCAGACATCGGATGTGTCCGTGGCCTGTTGTCCACCCAGCTGGGCCAGCCGGCCCCGGAAACGCTATTCCCATCCCACCTCCACCCCCTGCCTGGTGTCATCCGAGTCGCCGGGGGCAGCCCAGCAGGACGGCGAGGGGAGAGCAGGGGCAGCTTGGGACAGGGTGGAGGTGGAGGGGACCTGAGGCTGGCCTCCTGGGAGAGGAGTGTTTGTCCAGGCAAGCGTGTGCTCCCACGACACCGGTCCAGCAGTGACCTCCACCCCTTGGTCCTGGCCACACCCTGCTCCTGTCCTTTAATAAAAGACTGAACCCCTCAGAGGAAAGCACCCCAGTCTGTTCCATTCCAGGCTGGGAAGCAGGATCCCGTGGGCCCCTGTGCCTCCGGAAAGCCGGGAAGGGGGTCGGAGGGAGCTGCCGGTGTGGGTCCGCTCAGAGAAACGTCTGCCTCACGTCACAGGGCCACCTGGGTCACCACGGATCAAGGATGAGGTCCCTGAGCCCTGGCCTCGGCTGTCCCCTCAAGAACAAAGGTTGGGGTGTGGGATAGGGTCGCTGGGTTTAATTCGGGGAAACGGTGGGGGGGGGGGTCTGGACCGGAGGGGCGGGCTGTTTGTATCCAGGCCACTCGGTGACCGCTCGGGGCACCACCGTGCACGGCGCAGGGAGTCAGGAGACCTGGACTGTACTCCCGACACGGTCGCTAATTAGCTCTGGGACTCTGGGCAAGTTATACCCCTTCTCTGGGCCTCAGTGTCCCCTCCTGTAAAAATAACACTTAGAAAACTAGTAATGTCGAGAAAACTCGATAATTGTTTAACAGCTGCATTAAAAGAAGTAAACTGGGTGCCCCTGAAGGTGCAGGGCAGCTAAGAATTTTCAGATCGGAGACTCTTGAAGCAAAGACAAGTTTGAGGGGCCCTTGGGGCGCTGGAAGGGAGATGGGCCAAGGCCTGGGGGGGTACAGGCAGGCTGTGGGGGGCATTATGGGGGGGGCTCTGTGGACACAGGCCCTCCCCTGGCTGCCGTCCTCCCCATCCCCCAGGGGGCTGTGCTCTGGGGCATCTGTTGGGCTGCGAGACAGAATAAGGAAGCCCCGGAGGGAAAATGGGAGGAGTCAGGCCCGAGACCCTGAGGACCAAGAATGAGAAGGCAGAGGGGTGTGGGGAGCTCAAAAAAGGGCTCATCAGAAGCCCCTACCCTGCAACATGGGAGGAGGCTGGGAGAGGGGGCCCGGCTCGGTGCACTCACCCCCTCTCTGTGCTCCCCCCCCCCGAGGAGCCCCGACAGGGATTGGCAGGGCACTGACAGCTCGGGCAGCAGATGGGACCCAGGTGTCCCCTCCTGGGGTGGGTGGCTCGGCCCACAGAGGCCAGATGGTGTTTATGGTGGGAAGGAAGGCCTGAGTCGTCCAGAATAGGCGATCAGCCCCCCAACAGACCGCCTGGCCACACCCCTCGGCCCCGGGGCAGGAAGGCACGCCAGCCCTGGGTTCTATAAAACAAGTTTATTCACATTTTAGAAAAACGAATTCTAGGACAGGGGATGGTCTCCCCGTGGGATGGGCATGAGATCAACAACAACAGAAGGCCAGAGCGGGGAGCCGGGAAGGGAGGAGTGGGGGCTGGGGGCCACGGCCCCCACTCTGGGTGGGGAGGCCAAATAAATTAAAGGAAGGGGGGACAGAGGGAGAGGGGAGCCAGGCAGCCAGAAGTGCTCTTGGAGCTGGGCTGGAAGACAGTCCACACCTGCAAGAACTGGGGAGAGAGAGCGCGGGGTGCGCTAAGGACAGAGCCCCCTCCGGTGCCCGCTTCTCCCCCAGGCAGGGCCGGGGAGGGGCACTCACCCCAGCATGCGGTGGCGGAGAGGCCGGGGCCGGGGGTGGGGGGGGGGGGGGGAGACAGCAAGGTCGGGGGTTCTTTGCCCTCACCTGGGGAGCAACGGGTCACCGTTTTCGAAGCCTCTTCATGAAGCAGCACGTGATGGTACCAAGGACGGTGGCCCCGGTGACTAAGGCGACCCCAGCACCCACCAGCAGGGGCACAAACAGGGTGTCCAGGGCTGGGAGAGAGCGGACGGCTCTGTTCAGCCCGGGGTGCCACTACCCTGCCATGCCCGCGTCCCAGCGCCCTCGCTGCCGGGTCGCGGGCCCCCTTCCTCCATTCCCAGACGGCGCCCCCTGCCCTCTCCTCCCAGACCAGGTTCAGCGGGGATGCTGGGGCCAGAATGGGACGAAAGCGGGTTTTCACGCAGGAGAAGGGGGGACGGGAGCAGGAGGGGCACATGGGAGGGGCAGAACAAGGGCCCCGGCTGAAGCGGGGGGCGGGCAGGGGTCACTCACCGTGCGTGTAGGGGTACACCGTGACGGGCCCCGAGCGAGCGCTGCCGGCCTGGTACCAGCTGTAGTCGGCATGCCGCACCCAGGCGCTGGGGGCGCAGTGGTACACGCCTTCGTCCTCGGGCCCCAGGCCGTGCAGCCTCAGCCGGTGGCTGCGGGGCCCCACCAGCTCCACGCTGACCGGGCCTCCTCCAGGCCGGACCCCCAGCTCCGCCACGCCGTCCTGGCCCACGCCGCCCACCAGCCGGGCAGGTGCAGGGCTCAGCTCCCCTTCCTCGGGTCGCTCCACCCACCAGCTGGCAGCCAGGCGCAGCCCCGGGGGGCCGCCACGCACAGAGATGTTGCAGAGCAAGGACGCCGTCTCCCCACGGTACACGGTGCCTCCCGCCAGCCAGGCCACGGCCTCCAGCACCACGCCTGCAGGACGAGGACGAGGACGTGGGGTCAGAGGGGTGTGGGGTCGGGACTGCTGTCCGAGCGACACCCCAGTCCTGAAGAAGAGAAGCGGGGAGACCGAGGCATGGCAGCAGCCGGGGCGGAGCAGGGGGGGGATGCACAGAAGCAGAAGGAAGAGGTCCCACCAGCCCCGGACCCTGGCCAGGCCCCAGCCACCCCCTCACCTTCCTCCCGCACGTGCACCGGGAGTGGCCGGGAGCGGGCACTGGCCGCTTCTCGAAGCCGAGCCCCAGACCCTCGGACGTAAGCCTTGGCCAGGCAGCGGTAGGTGCCCGCGTCACCTGGCCTGGCAGCCTCCAGCCGGAGCCGGTAGGTTCTGGACGCCACCTTCTCCATGGCGATGTGCCGGCCTTCATAGCCGGGGCCCAGGCTGCCCACACCCTCTGTGTCCAGCTGGGCTACCAGGCGGCCGGGCCCAGGGGCCCCGGCAGGGGCCATCTCCCAGCCCACAGAGTACGCAGCGTGGCGGCCTGGCGGGGGCAGCGCCCCGGACACGTTGCACAGCAGTTCCAAGGGCTCTCCGGGGCCGATCCGCCGTTCCCCGGGCCCCACGGCCACTGCCAGCTGGCTGGCTGCAACACAGGACGGGGAAGGGGCGTCACGGAGGCAGCAGGAGGCACAGAGCTCCCGACTCCCCACCTGTAGTTCTCTCCTGAACAGCGGCACTGTCACAGGGTAGGACCGTGGCGCCCACCCAGGGCCTGACTCTCGGCCCTTGGCCATGGCCCTCCCATCTCCACACCTAACTTCGGAGCAGAGAAAACCCACCACGGGAGGGAAGTGATGCAAACGGGATGGCTCACTGCGGAAGACCGGCTCCCTGGAGTCGGGCAGGGACCGTCCGGTGCCTGCCCTCGGCCACGGGGCCCACTGCGACACCACAGCCCCCAGCTCCCACCGTGGGCCCGTGGCACTCACACAGCGTCTGCACGTCCACGTGGGCCAGGACAGCTCTCTTCTCTGCGATCTGGGCCCAGCTGCCGTCGGGATCCTGAATCCACTCGGCAGCCGTGCAGTGGTAGGTGCCCGCGTCCTCGGCCTGGGCGCCCCCCACCACCATGCGGTAGCGCTCGGCCCCCTCCTTGCCCAGCCGCAGCTCCCCTGCAGCCAGCCGCTCGGCATAGGGAGCCCCAGCCTCCACGGCCAGGTCGGGCCGGAGCCCCACGACTTCCTGCAGCGTCGCTCGCCCTACGGGCGCCTCGGGGACCGCTCTCCCGAAGGACACGGCCAGGTGCGTGTGCTTCTGCGTGCTCGTCCGCGCCAGGCAGCCCAGCGCCAGCTCCTGCCCCTCGTGCACTGTCAGGCGAGGCGGTGAAGTGGGGGCCTGGCGGCCTCGGGGCCCCGGGGGGGTGGCAGACACCTGCAGCGCATCTGGAAGAACTGGAGAGAACAGCCGGAGTGGGGGAGGGCCGGGAGCCGGTGGCCCTGGTTGCTGTTCCCCGTGTACCACCTGCTTCCTGAAATAGACCGTGGTGAGCTCCCACAGGGCCGGGTGATCTCTTCTCTAACCCAGTGGTGCCAGGGACGGTGCTGGGCACCCCACAGGCTCTCAATAAATACTTGTCAAAGTTCATAGCCCAGCCCGTCGCCTACTCACCCGTATGTGAGGAGCCGACCCCTGTTTGAACTACAGAAAAGTGGCTCTGTCCTCCTTCCCAGAACACAAAGAAATATAAGAGAGCAAGAATGTCACGTGGCCTCACTCCTCCTACCCTACCTCCACTTCCTCCCCCTCCGCCCCCAGATCTGGATCCTGGAATCTCCAGGAATGGCCTCTATTCACCCCAGCAGGCTCCCCCCACCCGGGAATGGAGGGGACTGGCTCCCCCTTTCCCCAGAGGTAGCTCCATAGAACAGGAAGAGCCAGCAGCTGGAACGAAGAGACCTCGGTTAGAGGCCCAGACCGGCCACCGGCCTGTGGGCGATGTTGCGCGAGTCCCATAACCGTTCCTTTGGGCCTCAGTTTCCCCAGCTGCAAAACCTGAGGGGTGGTTAGACAGGTCCCTCCTGGCCCCGACGCTGCGCCTTCTGCGTGGGTGGGCCTCGCCCCCCGCCCGGGGCCGCTACCTCTCAGCTCCACCTTGCCGCTGTAGCTGCCCAGGTAGCGGGTGTCCGTGGACGGGGTGTAGCACTCGTAAATGCCAGCATCCTGGGCCTGTAGGCGGGCGATCCTGAGCACCACGGCGTCCCCCTGGAGACGCTGCACCTGCACCTCACCAGCCGCCACGCGGGGCCCGAAGACAGCGTAGGAGAAACGGGCATCCCTGGTGCTGACGATGCCCAGCGCGGCCTCTGGGGCCTCAGGCCTGTAGAGGAACCACTCGAAGTCCTGCTGGGCAGGGCCCTCGTAGCCACTGACGTTGCAGGGGATGGAGACGGCCGTGCCAGCCACGCGGTACAGGGGCCCCTGTGGGACCAGCACCTCCCGGGCGAAGCACTCGGCTCCTGTAGGGAAGGACGGGAGATGCCGGAGATGCCGGAGATGCCCGGGTCCCCGCCGCATCGCCCACTACCAGCCCCGCTCTTGACCCCTGCCCAATGAAGGACCGGAGACCTGGGGAAGGCTGGGACCCGGCTGGGACCCAGGGAAAGGATGCCGGGAGGTAAGGCACCCGGATCTCAAGTTGGTCACAGACCCGGGTTTGCCTCAGGACCCAGAAACACCCCATTTCCGGCGGGTCAGAAGTAAGGCCCCTACGGGCAGAAAGAAGTCTATCTGCTTCCGTTCCTTGATTCCAGCTGTACCTGGATTCCCTCCCCCATTTCCCCGCTCTCGTGCGTTCTGGGCCCGGTCAGCGGAGCCTTCCAGCTAAGGGACTCAGTCCCCGCGTCCCTCTCCTTTGTTGGAGGGGAGCTGGCAAAATCTTGCTTAGAAGGGCGGGTTGGCTCAGCTGTGTCACCTGGACCAGGGGACTCCAGACAATGGAGCCAGTGGCCCGAGCAGGACAGGGCACAGACCCAGTCAGTTCTCACCACACAATGCCCTCCCCGCCCCGTCCAGCTGTGCCATGAGCTCACTGCTTCTCCCATCCCACAGGGCTGCCGAGGCAGCTGAGGCTTATGGGGCAAGAACCAGCCTCTGCCCTGGCCTCTGGGGGCAGAAGATCGCTCCCCCAGCCCCACCCCCACCCCCAATCTTCTAGGCTGACCCAGTGGATGCACAAAGCCCCCCTCCCAAGTCCCTAACAAAAGCCTTCATTTGCATACGGTGTGCATTCATTTACATAAGGTTCCCTCTGTGTTGGGAGGCGCAAGCTCGGGCCACCCCTTCCTGTCTTTCTCTCCTCAGACAGGCCAAAATTCTCTTCTTCCCCATGCTGCCCCCACCTCCAGGCCCTACACTGCCCCCAGCAGATACTCCTGAGGCCCTTGGAGGGCTCTGCTTCTTCCTTCTCTCCTTGCATCCGTCCTTCCGTAGCCCCACTGGATAAGATCACAGAACTCCAGGGGCGCCTGGGTGGCGCAGTCGGTTAAGCGTCCGACTTCAGCCAGGTCACGATCTCGCGATCTCGCGGGATCTCGTGATCTCGCGGTCCGTGGGTTCGAGCCCCGCGTCGGGCTCTGGGCTGATGGCTCGGAGCCTGGAGCCTGTTTCCGATTCTGTGTCTCCCTCTCTCTCTGCCCCCCCCCCGTTCATGCTCTGTCTCTCTCTGCCCAAAAAAAAAATAAACTTTAAAAAAAAAAAAAAAAAAAAAAGATCACAGAACTCCAGGAAGGAGGGCTGGGCCAGCCCCCTGCCTCCATTTCACACAGGAGGAAAAGTTCAGGCAGAAGTATAATGTCTTGACCAAGATCCTACTATCCTTAGATGGCTTCCACAGGTCCCTGCAGAGCGACAAAGCCAGGGAAGAAGAGGGGGAAATCCTAGCAGAGGCCCGGGCCCGGGGAGACTGACCTCACCAACCAGAATTCCCATCACTCCCAGGGGTATACCCAGGGCCTTTCTGCAAAGGCTGGAGAAAAACACCAAGTTTGTGGTCAAGCTCTGCCCTCTGGCTCCTCCAGAAGCTGGGCTCTTAGCCCTTTCCTGTGGCTGAGTCCAGGGAGGAGGGAGGCACTTGCGGTCGCTTGGGTTCAGCAGGTTGGGTCCCGGCCCCAGCCCCGTGCCCCGTGCCCAGCTGCATGGACACATCCCTTGTTCTCCCAAGCTGGTTTCCACACTGGAGGAGAGCTAAGAGCTTCCATTCTGACAGTGAGTGAGCCTGTGACTCAGGAGGGCCCTACCCTAGGGCATTTCATAATCTAGGCGACGGTGGAGACAGCTGAGCTGACACCTTTGGGCCTCCGGGCAGACTCTGCTCAGAAGGGCCCCCTCCCACCTTCCTGGCTCCACAGCTGCTGATGCTTGGAGATCCCCATGGGAAAGTCAGCCAGCCGCCTTAGGAAACCAGCTGCCAGGCAGCTCCCTTCCCAGGCCAGAGCGGGGAGGAGGGGCAGACACCTGCTTTGGGGTCCATCGGACCTGGGTTCGAATCCAAGCCCTAGCGCTCCCTAGATGTGTTCTCTGGGGCAAGTCACTTCACTTTCCTCATCTTCGGAATGAATGGAAATACCCGCACGCAGTGGGCAGGCAGATCTCTGCGGGCTCTTCCAAGTCTGTGCCCCACCCCTCCCCACCTCCTCTGGGCCCTTCCACTCCACGCTGCCCACTGGGGACAACGGGCCAACTGCTAGGCAACCGGGCCCCACAGCAACTCCCTCCTGCCTCCCACCCAGGGCTCCAAGGAGAGGCCTCATTCTGTTTCCCCAGGGCCCAGGGACCTATGCAGCCAGGGGCGAGGCTCTGCTTGGCACAGCGGTGGGGCTCTGGTCTGGAAACAGGCTGCTGGGGCTACGTCGTCAGCCTGCGCCTTGACTATGGCAGCTTTGAATCCGGGTGGCAAGGCCACCCCCACGCGGTGCTCTTTCTTGCTTCAAGGGCTTGGGTCTCCCCAACATCTGTACAGGCAGCCTCCCTGTCTGGAAGCCATGCTCCTCCCCAGACAAGCTCCTAAGGGAACCCTCCAGTTCAGGCCAAAAACAACTGCACTGTCAGGGCCCTGATGCATCCACCCAGCGGTGGCCAGAACACCTCGCAATGATCACCCACCCCCGCGGATGCAGGGTGCTTGGAGATCCCAGCATCAGTCCGTGGAGCCTGCTTTCCCCTGAGGCGGGGAAGGTGGGGGGACTAAGGGGGTGTGACCAGCGGTGGGGGGCTACAGAGTCAAGTGCGACCTGAGAGAGAGAAAGTGGGCAAAGAGAGACCCCGCCCCGCGTGGAGACGGCGTAAGAGGCGGAAGTGCCCCAAACATCAGATGATGAAGTGGGGCGGAGGGGAACCATCAGGGGAGACTGAACTTCAAAGATTATGGGCAGAACCGGCCCCTGGGCCTCCAGCCAACTCCGGGCAATTACGAAGACGGGCGAGCACTGCCCACGCAGGGAGGGCACTCAGAGCTGGGCCTGAAGCTCAGTGTGAGGCGGAGGGAGACGTAGCATTTGGGCGCAGAGACCCCAGGACCTGAGTACGCCGACTGAGAGGTGGGGCCGACCCCGCGGCCTGGGGGTGGCACCTCGGTGGGTCCTCACTGGGCCCCAGCCCGGGGCCTAGAGCTGGGGGTCTGGCTCGGCGGGCAGCTGGGCGCCGAGCTCGGGGAAGCTCGAGGCGCCCCTGACGGAGAAACGGGTGCGAGGGGCCCCGAAACGCTGGGGAGGTGGGCCGGGCCGAGCGCCAGGTGGCAGGCACATGCCGGCAGGGTTGGGGGCCGGGGCGGGGGCCGGCTTACCCAGCATTAGCAGCAGCAGGAGCAGCAGCAGCGGGAGCCGCGGCGAGAGACCGAGGGCGCCCATCCTGCGCGGCCGGCTTTGGGGAGGCTCCGGGGGTCGGCGCGGGCTCTGAGTGGACGGGGGCTCGGGGGCGCATGCCCGGGTAGGGGGCACGAAGCGGAGCAGCGAGGCGCGGGTGCACGCAACGGAGCCGAGCGGCGCGGGCGCTTCCAAGTCCCCTCCCTCCCCCTTCCTCTTCCTACCGCTTTCCCTCCTTCCGCGGAGACCATTCCCGCCCCGCCCCAAGCCCCGCCCCGCCCCGCCCCAAGCCCCGCCCCGCCCCCGCCTGCTCCTGGCCCCGCCCCGGAGCCCGGGCTCCACCCCGCCCCTAGCCCCGCCCCGCCCCGCCCCGATCTCGGTCCCAGCCCCACCCCAACCCCTCATCCCGAACTCTCCCAGACCACGGACCCTGGACCCGTCCCGTCTCCGCTCCGTACCCGGACCCTGGACCCCCTCAGACCCCGGACCCCGGACCCGCTCAGAGCCTCCCAGACCCCGGTCCCAGAACTAACCTGACTTCTGACCCCGGCCCCGCTCCGCCCTTCTCGGTCCGGGCTCCGCCCCAGCCCCGACTTCAGCCCCGCCCCGACGCCGGGACCCGGGCCCGACCCGCCTACCTGGGTCCGGGCTCCGCCCCGACCCCCGGCCGGCACCAGGGGGCGGCACTTGGACTCAGCCAAATCCCTACCCCGCATCGTCCCACCGCCCCGCACCTTCCGGCCTTTCCCTGAGAGTTGGGTGAGGGGGCCTTGGGGTCAGTCAGGTGACTGGCCACGCACTTAGGATCCAATCACTTGCCGTGGGCCGTTAGGCCTCGCTGCAAACCCCGCTCTAGTGAGGATGGGCGGGACCCAGAAGTTCCGGAATGCGGAGGGCCGGGGCTGAAGGGCGCAGCGAGGCCTCACAAGGTCGCGGGAGACCTGTTTGCCACCCCCTCGGGGCAGAACCAGAGGGAGTGCGTTAGGAGGGTGCGCCGTCTGGGCGCCATCTCTTCCTGGTTGGGGATCCCGTCCAGTTGGTTAACGTCCCTCAACCTGTTTCCCTGGTGGCACACTGGACTGAGACGACATCCACCCCAAGGCGCTTCTGTGACGATTAATTGACATAATGTACACGAGGTTCTTGGCACAGATGACACGGAATAGGAGATAGGGTGTTTATGGGGTTTAGTTTTCGTTTCTGAATGATTATTTAAACCGCTTCCTGAGAGAGGTTTTGCTTAGCGTTTATAGGAGCAGCGAGGCGATTGCATGAAGGAGTCTGTCTCCAGTGAGGAGAGCTGGACTCGGCTGGCACTGGGAACGGTGGGGCCTGCCCAGGAGGCGGGAGGATGGGAAGAGGGTCTCTTCCCAGCCACGGAGCAGGTGGGGCGTGGGCAGGTGCAGGAAGGATGGGGCCAGGTAGGAGAAGGGACAGCCAGGTCTGCAAAGCTTAGGCTGTCAAAGGAGCCGGCCCTGGGAAGTGACCCCACAGCCCATGCCCCTCCCAGTCCCCACGCCCTCCCAGTCCTTTGACAGAGGAGGAAACTGAGGCCCCAAGAGGGGAAGTGACAGAGGTCAGACCAGATCTTCCCTGGATACAGTCAGTGCCTGGCTCAGAGGAGGTGCTCAGTTGAAGCCACATTCAGAGATCAGAGAAACTCTTTAGCAGAATGCGGATCTCAGCAAGGGACAGCCCTCCCTCCCAAGACTTCCAGGACTGGCCCAGGTGCCTGTTTCCTCCCACTCTGAGATATTCACAGCCTGATTTCTCCAGATCCATTTCACCTAAATGCATCCATGCGTGGTTCTGGGCTATGTGAAAACGGAAAGGCATAGGGAAGCTTTAAAGGGAAACCGCTCTCCCTTTTGGGGGGAGCAGAGTGCACTTGCTCTGCCTTCCTGATGCTTGAGAGCTGGGAGACGTTGCCCATCCGATCGTCCCAATGCCGTTTATGGGATGTCTACACAGTAGGCCCCTCCGGGTATCGTTTCTAGTCTTGACAGCATATTTTGCCAGATGGTGTCATTTAACAGATGAGAAACTGGAGGTTCAGAGAGGTTAAGCGTCTTCGCCAAGGCCACACAGCTTTTAAGTGGCCAGTGTCTGATGAGCTCAGGCCTGTCTGTCCCCAGAGCCCCAAATCTTCCCACATCCCACTGTCTCCCTTCTCAAGCTTCTGCACCCTATAAACTTAGTTAGTCAACAAACACTGACTAGGCCAGGCCTGGTACTGGGCACCGGAGATGCTGTGACAAGCGTGGCAGACCCGGTCGCCTGCCTTCAGGGAACATACGGTCGTGCCAGGGAGGCAGGCCATAAGCAAGTAATAGCCCACCCCCAATGTGAGCGTTATGAGAGGGGACACTCGGGTTGCTGAGAACATCCTATGGCTTGGGGCTGGGAGGGAGCCGGCGCAGGTAGATGCTGAGGGCAGGACTGCTGTTCCGGGGGGGGGGGGGGGGGCGGCGGGGGCTGAAGCCAGAACCAGTTTCTTCCACGAGCCCCTCCCTGGACCGGGAGTTCCGGAGGCTGCCAGCAGGGGGCGCCCAGGGCCCAGGCCCGAGTCCCGCTTATGTAACCGGCAGCGCTGAGGGGGAGGAGAGCAGGCCCGGCACCGGCACCGGGGCGCGTCGCGCAGCAGACGGACGCCCGCACCCGCCAAAACACAGAGCAGCTTCGTACCGAGGCAGACGTCACTCACACGCCGCGACAGAGCGACGCACAGACACATGCACACAACACAGGCCCCCGCGCTGCGGGGGAGGGACACACCCTGTAGACGGGAGAGGGCCCCTGTACCCTCCTCGGGTGGCCCCTAAAAAGCCACACGGGCCCACCTGGCGCCTTGGCTGATGCTTGTGGAGCTGTGAGCGGAGAAAGGAGGAAGGGGACCTGGGATTGCAGAGAGAGACGGGGGAGGGGTGCACCGGTGGGCGTGGAGGGGGCCCTCATCCCTGTGGCACCACCTGCTGCCCACGAACCCCACGAACAAGGGGTTGCACTGAGTGTCGTCAGAAAATAGTTAAGATCTGTGATCTGCCTTAAAACGACTTCTAATCTGGGGGCGCCTGGGTGGCTCAGTCCATTAAAGGTCGGACTCTGGCCCAGGTCACCATCTCATAGCTCGTGCCTTCGAGCCCCTGGTGTCGGGCTCTGTGCGGACAGCTCGGAGCCTGGAGGAGCCTGCTTCGGATTCTGCGTCTTCCTCTCGCTCTGCCCCTTTCCTGTTCATGCTCTGCCTCTCAAAAATACATAAACGTTAAAACATTTCTTTTTACAGACGACTTCTAATCCGACGGAGGTGTCACACATTATGGGCACAACTACGAAGACGTGGTTTTCTGAGAGGCATGCTCAAAGACTGGACGGTTAACGTGTCTTGACCTGTGCCAGGCGCGTGATTTAATCTCACTTAGTCCTGGCCAGAACCTTGGCAGGTTAGTGCTATTATTATCCCTGGGAGGAAACTGAGGCGGACAGAAGTGCAGGAACACATCCAAGGTAAATGGATTGGTTACTGTCCAAACACAGGTTTGAGCCTAGGATTGTTTGAAGTGTGGAAGAGCCTGGGCATCTGACCCCCCATGACGTGACTTCTTGAAGGCAAACGTGGACCCAGCACTCGCAAGCACAGACCCAGCTGTGGACCCAGGCAGCGCCTTGAAGACGTGACAAATGCATCAAAGACACAGAGACACATTCCCGGCAGACGTCAGACACAGGGAACGCCACACACACACACACACACTCACACACACACACTCGCGCACACGCGTAGTCCTTAGCTCACACACACACTCTCTCTCTCTCTCATGTGTACAAATCCCAGCTCGGTGGAGCTAAGGGTCACACAGAGGAATGTCCTATGATCTATGTGTGTTTATAAGGCCGTGACCGTACCGCCTGATGAGCCATATTTTCCCACCCTCCAAAAGGGGAAACCTCTCTCTGCCGACTTGCTGGAGAGGCTCAGGCAAAGAGACAAGACAGAGCTAGAGCCAAAACGCCCCTTCGCCCCAGCTCGCACCGAAACGAGAGGCTTCCACGCCGGGACCCAGGTGCACACCCGCAAAACCGGAGTCATCTCCCGCACCCACGCACATGCCTACTGGACCCTCTCCCTCCTTCCTCCCCAGCCAGGCACCCCGCCCTCATGAGGGACTCCTGCACTAGCCTGTGTGTGTGTGTCTGTTCTCTGAACCTTCCTCTTGTCCTGGCTGAGCCCACACTCCTTCCCCAGCTCTCAAACCCTATGCCAAAGGTGTAGACAGCTGTTCAAGAACAGAGGGGCCCCAGTGCCACTGCTGGCCTCAGCATGACCTGGCCCTGGCTCCCAGGGAGGCCCTGCCATTTCTATACCCAGGATTAGCGCCAGCTGCCACCCACTCCCGAATGCCAAGGATGGATCCCTTTGAGCTGGAATCCCCTCGCCCGCCCTCCCTGGCTCCCCAGTCCGGGAGTGCTGGTTGCCTGGGCTCCTCCCCCTCCACGGAGGCTCCCCGACTCCCTCTCCCCCTCGCCCAGCCAGCTGATGGCGCAGACATCCCGGTGGAGGGTAGCCCAGAGCTGAGGCAGCCCCCGCAATGTGTCGCTCTCGTTCCCCAGCCCAGCAGCCTGGGGGTGGTGGAGTGGGGAGCGGATCAAGGGCAGAAGAAGGCAGCGGTTTGCTAGACAGAGATTTGTGGGCTGCGTCTTCTAGATGAGCCTCAGGGGACAGGAGGTGGTGAGCGCCAGGTGGCTGCCTCTGAGTCATTGAGGTTGAGCAAGGGACAGATTTGGAGAACAGGTCATTGATGAGTTTGTGCACACCCAGCTCTGAGCGAGATGGGGAGGAGGCAGCAGTTGTTGCTAGTACTTCCCGTGCACCTGCTTTGTGCGGAGCTCCCCGCTAAGCACCCTGGGCTCACTCAGTCCTCCGGTCAGTCCTCCCAGCACCCCGCAGGGCGAGCGCTCTCGTGGCCTGTTTTGCAGATGGGAGAGGAGGCCCCGAGAGGTTATGTAAGTGACCCAAGGTCACCTAGCTACATGGCAGCACTGAGATCCAACTGTAAGCTTTTTGACTCTGGAACATTCTTCTCCCTCCTGCTTCCCTAACCTGCACACTTATTCATATTACACACAAGCATCAGTGCATACGTACTGTATAGGCACGCCTCTACAACCTTTTGAAATAGCTTTTCGGGGCGTCTGGGGGGGCTGCGTCGGTTAAGCGTCCGACTTCAACTCAGGTCATGATCTAATGGTTTGTGAGTTCGAGCCCCGCATCGGGCTCTGTGCCGACAGCTCGGAGCCTGGAGCCTGCTTGGGATTCTGTGTCTCCCTCTCTCTCTGCCCCTCCCCCTGCTTGCGCTCGCATGCGCGCGTGCTCTCTCTCTCTCTCTCTCTCTCTCTCTCTCAAAAAATAAATAAATAAACATTTGAAATAGCTTTTCCACCAGTGCAATCCCCAGCTCTTAGCGCATAGTGGGTGTTCAAGAAACGTTTGCTGAATAAATGGATGTGGCTCTGGAGGCTCAGGAAAAGGGGAAATCAGCAAGAGGGGTGTGTGTGTGTGTGTGTGTGTGTGTGTGTGGCGGTGGCCGAGGCGGCCCTGGGAATACAGGAACCAGGTGGGATTCACACACACAGAACCTTCTAGAACTTGAGGGGTATTACAGGCTCCCTTCTGACTCTGGGCCCCAGCCCTTTAAAGTGCCCTCGGTGGGGAAAGAGAACGGAACCAGGATTCAAGGGTTCTCCGAGGTGGAAGGGGTCTCAACTCTGGATAGGGAACATGAAGAGAGGTCTGGGAAGCGTGTGTGGGAACACACAGCCACCGAGCCCCCCGCTTGTCCCCATCCGCTGCCCAGGTGCCCGTGTTCTTCCCCTCCCCCCCGCCCCCAGCCCCTGCCTCCTCCGCCAGGCACACCTGGACTCTCCAGGGACCCGGCTGAAGAGAGGACAATTACTCTTTTCCCGGTCCAACCGAAACAAGGGTGAACTTTTTCCAGAGGCCCTCCGTTGGGAAAGCGGAGAGAAAACAAACCCAGAAATAAAGACTACAAAAACAAAGAAGCAGATGGGCCAGCGGGGCGCCCACAGTCCCCTTGCTGATGGGCCCCCCTCCCCTTGCTCCCAGCACCTCTGCTCTGCGATGCCGGTTCCCACCCAGCCTTGCCATTCCGGGCCTGTTTCTGTCTACCTCTCCATCTCGGCCGCGAGCTTCTCAAGGCCTCTGCTGTGGCTCCCCTTGGCTTTGCCCGTGGGGGAGAGCCCAGCACAGTGGCTCACAAGGAGTCGAAGCCCCAGACATTTGCCAAGTAATTGAACCAGCAGGGCGGGGAGGCGGGGTGGGGGGGGGGGGGGGGTATGTGGGACAAGTAGGTGAGTGAGAGAGAGGGAAGCCCGGGCTTCCTCCGGGGTGGCCAGATCGCCTCCACGGAGGGCACCGCCCCTGCCTCTGGAGTTTGCCGTCCCCGGGTCACTTGCATCCACAGGTTGACGGAAGGCTTCTCCTCCTGTCTCAGAGCCCTAACCTGCCATCCCTCAGGAAACAACCCAGGCGGGCTTCGTGGGCAACCGGGAAGGGCCGGGTTCTGTCCTCTGGGGAGGGAAGGGTGCTGGAGATGGGATTCAGCAGAAGAGCGCACGGCAGTCCCGAGGCCAGGACACGGAAAAGCAAGGCCAGACAATAACAAGCTACCAGGCACTGAGCATTTGGATTCTCAACACCACCCTGTACTTAGGGCTGTGAAGGAAACCTAAGCTCAGAGAGGCGGAAAGTTTGTCCAGTGAGCGAAAGTTCTAGGATTCCCTCTCCAGGCATTCTGGACCACGCTGCCCCGCGGCCTCTGCAGGGGACAGACCATCCTCCCGCGAGGGAGCTGGTGTTTGGTGGGGGGGGGGGGGGCGGCAGCAAAAAGAGTGCGGGCCCAGCCAGCTGGCAGGGCAGGGTGATGGGGTGAAGGCCCCTGCGGGTGGGCACTCGGGCCCAGGGCGTTGGTGCTGAGGATGTCAGCCCCTGAGCCAGATGTCCCAGAGCGAATGTGTGACGTCTCTCCCAAACAAGTGCCTTCCCTCTGGACCCTGATTTGAGTTAGCTTTATGCCAGCGTCCCTCCCCCATCTGCAACCTTCCTCCCTCACGGTGACGTGCCATCAGTCGCCAGATCCCGAAATTCCACCTCCCCAAGATCTTCCTCATCTGCGCTCTCCCCTCGTTGTCGTTGCCACTGTCTTGTCGCACACCCTCACCACCTCTTGGCGAAATTATTGCCAGGACCTCCTCCTTGTCTCTCCCTTTCAGGGTAACACCCCCGCCCACGCGCACACGCATACCCCGCAGTCAAGTGAGCCTTCCCGGACCACTACGCCCCTGCTCAAAATTTGGAAACAGCTCCATATTGCTGGTAGCGATATGTCTCGAACTTGCTGGGTGGTAAAAATACAGATTCCCACTCCCTACTGCCCTCCTGTGTCAGAATTTCCAAGAGATGTGCCTGTTCTTCTGTATTTTTTTTTTCAACGTTTATTTATTTTTGGGACAGAGAGAGACAGAGCATGAACGGGGGAGGGGCAGAGAGAGAGAGGGAGACACAGAATCGGAAACAGGCTCCAGGCTCTGAGCCATCCGCCCGGAGCCCGACGCGGGGCTCGAACTCGCGGACCGTGAGATCACGAGATCCCGCGAGATCGCGAGATCGTGACCTGGCTGAAGTCGGACGCTTAACCGACGGCGCCACCCAGGCGCCCCAGTTCTTCTGTATTTTTAACAAGCACCCCAGGTGATTACTACCGTGAGAGCCTTTTAAGAAACACTGGGATTTAGAACTCCCCCCCCCCCCCCGGGAAATGGCGCCCCCACCCATCTCCAGCGTGGGCTCTCGTTTTTCTTCTTTGCCCCCCCCCCCCCCCGGGTGCTCCAGGCCTCCTGTGGGCCTTCGCCCACATGGCTCCCTCTACGGCACGTGCTCTGTCTGGTTCTCTGAGCCAGAATCCTCCCTATCAGTCAAGGCCCAACTAGAAGGCCACCTCCTCCGGAAGGCCTCCTGATTCTGCCGGCTGAGAAGCACCCTCCCCCTTTTCTGAGTTCCCACCGCCCTATAAACCAGTGGCTTCTGCACGAGCCAACCCGGCGCCCTGACAGCCCAGAAGTTCCTCGTGCAGGTTCTGGAACCAGCCTCCCTGAGTTTGAGCCCCAGCTCTCCTAGTTGAGTAAGCTCCACAGGGTCCTTGTGCTTCTGTTTCCCCCTCCAGAAAACAGATTCGTTACGAGGACCCAATTAAGTAGCGCACGGAAACCGCCGGAGCAGCGATATGGTGCCTCAGTAGCTGTCACTCTGACGAGCTAGAGAGCCCAGGGACAGTCCGGCTTCCGTGGCTTTCAATCCTGCCGCACACGGAATCATCTGGGGAGCTTTTAGAGGACACTGATGCCTGGGCCCTCCCTCGGACCCGTTTAAATATGACCGCTGGGGGAGAGGGCCAGGCGGGAGACAGTAACACAAGGGTCGGGGTGAGAAGCCCTACCCAGTCAGCCCCGCACTGTATTGGCAGGCCAAGGTCACAGCAGTTAATGGCGGGACCGGTCCTGCGTGGCGAGCCTCTGCCCTCACCCCAGTTCACCCCGAGCTGGAGCAAACGAACAGGAGTCCCCGAGGGCTAGAGGCTGGCCTTGGGCAGAGCCAACTAAGGTGACTAGGTGGCATGAGACTTGGGCAGAAGGGCCGTGAGGGCGGGAGGCTTGTCCGCCCCGGCTGGCACAGTATCCGGGCATAGTCCCCGCACAGCACCTTGCACAGCATCAGGCAGTCGGCACTCGGCAAACGTTGCTTGAATGTCTGAACGATTCGGTGCCCGGAAAGCCAGCAGGTGCCACCGGCGGGGTCCTGGGGGCCACTCACATCCCCCAAGAGGCAGCGGGTGCCGAGAGCACCCAGGCAGGAGCGCAAGAGTGATCGTGTCCCGGGCTTGCAGAGAAACCAAGGCACAGAGGAGGCCGGACTCCCGGAAGCCCCCAGGAGGGCGGGCGCCTTATGTGGGAACAAGGCGGTGGCCCCGTGTGCCAGATGTTTGCAGGGCATCCGGTCCTGGCCAGGCCTCCGGAACACCACTGGGGGCAGGCAGACCAACAGAGCTGTATCCTGGGCCAAGCGGAGGGGGCCCTGGTAAAGGAAGAAGGAGGTAGGAAGGAGGGGGCTGGGGGCCTAACCAGGCTGCCTCTTGATAGGGGGAGCAGGGGGGCGGGGTGCTCTGGGCCAGTGGCCGGGTCAGATCTCGGGCCAAAGCAAACCTGCCTCAGGGGGCTGGAGGGCCTCTCCCTCCCTGTCCGGATGGAATCAAAGGCAAACAGGAACCCTAGAGGGCCCAGCTGTGACCCCTGACCCCCCAACTCAGCAAGGCCCATTAACTCCATGCGCCCCATCACCCCTAACATATTTTTCCAGCACAAAGAATCTCTGGAAACAGACTAATCTGGTATTTGCTGATCAAATGCCAGCCAAGAAATGTCAGGTTGCTGCAAACGCTCCCTGTCCCCACCAGCCCTTCCCTCCTTCTCCCCAGTCCCACCTCACACGGGGGCTCTTTGTAAGAAACCAGGTAGCCCACGCCCAACCCTGAGCCCTTCCCTGCCCGTGTGCCGGTGGTCAAAGGGATCACCCTCATTTCTGCGGGTCACAAAATAGGGACAGCTGCCCCCCTCGGTTCCCCCCTCTGAACCGGGGTCTCCAGGTGGAGGGTCGTCACACAGATGCCACTGCAAGTAATTTCTCCTCTCCGCCTGAGCTGAGCCATGAGCCCAGGAGAAGGGGACCCGGAATCCCGCGACCGTCGGAGCTGGAGAGGGCACCTCAGATTTTCCAGCTCTCCTCGTTATTCCGATAAAGGAGCAAGGCTAGGGGCGCCTGGGTGGCGCAGTCGGTTAAGCGTCCGACTTCAGCCAGGTCACGATCTCGCGGTCCGTGAGTTCGAGCCCCGCGTCAGGCTCTGGGCTGATGGCTCAGAGCCTGGAGCCTGCTTCCGATTCTGTGTCTCCCTCTCTCTCTGCCCCTCCCCCGTTCATGCTCTGTCTCTCTCTGTCCCAAAAATAAATAAAAACGTTGAAAAAAAATTTAAAAAAAAAAAAGGAGCAAGGCCAGAGTGGGGGTCGCCTCTGGAGGGCCGGCACGGGCACCCGGAGCTGTCCAAACCCAGACGTCAGTGCAGAGGGCAGAAGGAGGTGGGACAGGAACAGAGGCAGAGGGACAGAGGAACCTTCTGGGTGTTCTTTTCTGAGTTCTTTAGAATAGGATTTTTAACAATACAAAGGATCATAAAGATCGTCTGGGGGAAAGATGAAAGACAACAGAAGGAAGGAGAGACAGAGAAAGAGGACTGCAGAATCTATTTTGAGTAGATTGGGAAGAAAGACCAGAAGAAAAGAGAGGAGGGGACATCGAGGGAGAGACGGAGGGAAGATCCGACACCGGCCTTGTGGTCCAGCAGGGAAACTGAGGCAGCCGCAGGACTCAGACAGGTGCTCTGTGGCTCTGAGCCCAACCAACCTTCCCGCCACAAGGCCACTACAAGTCGGGGGTGGTGGGGAGAGGGCTGGGGAGGAAGGAGGGTGAGAGGCACCTTTCTGGGACACTTGCCATGACCACCCCGGGCCTTTGCAGGTCCCCCGTCCCTGCTATCAGCCCAGGCCAGCCTCCCCCTGGAAGGAGAAGATTCCATCCATTCCCAAGAAGGCCCTGGGAGGGGGGGGTGGGGGGGGGGGGGAAACCCCGGGGGGGGGGACAAGAGCACGGGGCCCTGAAGAAGGAGGAGACTTGCAGGGCACGGAGGAGGGAGAGCAGGGGAGGTCCCCGGAGAGGGCTGGACGCTGGGGGAGGACAGCTGAGCTGGGCCCGCATCGGGACTGGGGCAGAGAAGTGGGGTGAGGGGCGGAGGAGGGGCAGTGGGGGTGATAGAGCCTCCTCAGTGTCCCTCCCTCCCCCCTCCCTCCCCCATCCTCTTTCATGATCTTGAAACAACCTTCAAGTCTGGGCTGGAGGCCCCAGGAGGCTAGTCACTTAGGAAACAAAACTGTTTCTGGGAGACCTTGACGGCCCATCTGCAGCCGAGTGGCCTCCCCAGCCCCTCGTGCACGCACACATTCTCCCAGGGACTCTCACGTACACCACGCACTCCCGCTCACACACCCCGGAGATCAGCACACGCCGGGACGCAGGCACTCGGGCTGGACTGACCACACAGGCGAACCAGGGCCGGCCTCTCCTGTCCTCTGGGGCTCTTCCTTTGGAATTTCCATGTGCTACGTTCACGTGGCCCCTTTCCCACACGCGGGGCCCCACACGGTCGTGCCCCTCAGTCACGCACACACATGCACCCCTGCTTCCCACGCTGACCGAACAACTGGTTCAGGACCACCCATCCCCACGGACCTCTGCCCTCCTCCCAAGCCCACTCCCCAGCCAGGCCCGGGCCCCCCCCCCCCCCCCCCCCGCCCCGCCGCCTACTTTCCAGTCCTTCCTGATCTCTGCTCTGTCCGTCTTACTCCCAAACTGACCGCTGGCTCCCTTCACAGGCACTGCAGCTCAAGGGACCAGGCGTCCGCACCGCACTGGTGTCCCGGAGTCTGAGGCCCGCACTGGAGGAGAAGGAAGTAGGCTCCCAGGGCCTCCGTGATCGCCCAGGCGGGGAGGGTGGGCAGGGACGTCTGAGCAGGAAATGGAGCCGGGGTGTCCTGTCCAGCCTTTCTTCTGTCTGAGCCCCAAATGTGTGAGCAGCACCGCCCTGGGCGCCGCACGCCAGCCCCGGTGCTGGGTATATGGCCCCAGCTGTATGCGCAGAGGGAGGGCACGGTCCTTTCCGGGATATGGGCCTGGCCGCAGGGACCGGAGCCAGGCCCTTGGAAGGACTGGGCAGCCCTGGGAGGTGCCAGCAGGGGTGAGTGTGGGGGAGTGAGACTGAGGCCTACGTGTCTGCAGGCTCGGGCCGGTTTTCTCTCCCACCTCACCTTGCGTCCTGGGAGCGCGGGGCAGAGAGAAGGGATTCGGAGCCAGCAACTGAGGAACAGGAGCCCCGTGAGCCCCAGGGGGGGTCCCCCTCGTCTGTCTCCCCGCAGCCCAGGCCAAGACGGCCCTTCGGCTGCCCCGCCGCCCAGCGACCCCGCCACCTGTGGGCCACCCTTCAGGGACTTCTGCCCAGGGCCGTCCCTCCTCATGTCCAACCACCCGCCTTCTTGCTGTGTCTGCAACTGCCTCCCTCTCTCCCCTTGAACTGGGATCTGCTTTTCGCTTCCTGTTCCCTCCAATGCCTGTTCTCCCCCAGGCTCAACTTCAAGGTCCGCCGAGGGGCCCCGAGGACAGAAGGTGTCGGTGCCCATCCTACCCATCCTTCCAGCTGTAACCCAAGAGGAGAAGGACAGCGGAAGCGGGATGTGACCTTCCGGATCCCTGAAATGGAAAATCCCAAGTGCGGGCCCGGAGGGAGCCAGTGATTTGGGGAATTCAGGCCTGAGCACTGAGCCCTGAGCCCTGAGAGCGGATTTGCCGGCACAGAGGTCCGTAATCCCTCCGGAGGGAGTTCCCTCTGGGGCCAGAGAGAACCCAGCCCAGCGAGCAGCGGGCACATCAGGCCTCTGGAGCTGAGGCCCCATCCTCTCCCTCCTTCCCTCCCGGCTTGTCTGGGCTCCGGGCTCCCAGACCTGCTCCCCCTCCCCCTGCTGGCTTCCCTCCACCCCCTCTCTGTGCCCAGAGAAATGGGGACACTCCAGGAGAATCCCATCCTCTGCTCCCGGATGGCAGGGCCAGGATCGTTTCTCCTCTATCTGCCCCTCGCTCTCTTTGCCCCCCATGCTTTGGCTCTTCTATTAAAATGCGAGGCAAGGGGGCGCCTGGGTGGCGCAGTCGGGTAAGCGTCCGACTTCAGCCAGGTCACGATCTCGCGGTCCGGGAGTTCGAGCCCCGCAGTCAGGCTCTGGGCTGATGGCTCGGAGCCTGGAGCCTGTTTCCGATTCTGTGTCTCCCTCTCTCTCTGCCCCTCGCCCGTTCATGCTCTGTCTCTCTCTGTCCCAAAAATAAATAAACGTTGAAAAAAATAAAAAAATAAAATGTGAGGCAACACCCCCAGACCTGCTGGTCTGGTCCCAGCTCCGCTCTACCCCTGTTTCCTTCTGGTATAAGTTACAGACACCCATTCCGGCCGGGCCAGGCCCCCTCCCCACCCCCAGGGACTTCTCCCAGCTTCCCTCCCTGCTTCCCTGCGGAGGCCTGTCCTGTGTGCTGCCCACCTGTCCTCCCTCCATCCCTGGAAGAAGGAAAGAGCCACCTCCTTCCTGGTTCTCGGGTCTGGCACGTGTTATTGTGGTGACCTCCAGATGCCTCTGAGAAGCTCCGTGTTTTCCTCTCTTTTGACCCACCTGCCAACCCCAGGCATAGATCCAGCCTAGGGCTTCTCAACCGAGAGTGACGGAGTCGTGCGTCCCTTCGGTAGCAAGGGGTCAACACCACCCAGAACTATTAGCATGGACGTCTGCGCGGCTGGCTCCAGGGCTGTCCCCTCTGCGTCCCTGTCCTTTCTTCAGTCGCTTCCCTGGCCCCTGGAGTCATGATTCTTGAACTCTGGACAGGTTTCACCTGGAGGGCTTGGGGATTGCCTTTCCCCTCGAGGGTCGCCCCCGGTGCCCTGGGTTCCATGGCTGACTACTTTTTCCGATGTCCGTGCCCCTGCAACCTCTCCAGTAGAGGGAACAGTGTCTCTGCTTCTTTCTCTGGGAGGTTGGGTGCAGACTCCAGAGCCCCGGGTCCTGGTTCTGTTTTATGCACTCGAATTGTCTGTGTCTTTGGGCCTCAGTTTCCCCCCTCAGGAAAACAAGAGAAAGGGTGGAACCACGTGGTCTCTGGCATCCTGGGATGCTGCAGGGACTGTTCCCCACCCCCACCCCCCCACCGGCCTGTCCCCAAGGGGCACACTTCCAGCCCCAGCCTTGCCTCTCGCCTCTCTCAGTGGAGGCTGCCACAGGCCAGGGGGGGATGGGGGGAGCCGAGGGGGGCACACAGCGGGACAGATGGACCGTCCCCGGTCCACCCGCCTGTTGCTTAAGGGGCGGGAGGGGAGGAGTCCTCAGGGATCCTGTTTCAACAAACGTTTCTTTCCCGAGGAGGGGAAGGAGGGGGAGAGGGGGAGAGGGACCTATTTAAAGCTACCCTGTGGCTGACCGCCTGCTCTGTCTGTTTGCCGGGGTCTCTGGCCGTCCCAGACCAGAGGTGGGAGCTTGGGATCCTCTTGGTGACCTCTCCTGTCTAGTCCCCCCAGCCACTCTGCCCGAAGATGGGCCGTGGGGTAAGTACTCCCAAAGAGAGGGGTCACTCTGTAGGGAGAAGGAGGGCTCGGTGGAGGGTAAGGGAGGCTAGAGGGAAAGAAGGATGGGGTGAGGAGGGGTGTGAGGGGAGGAGCAGAGAGAAGCCCAGCTCTGGGGCAGCGTGAACTCGGACTGACAGTCTCCCAGCTGCCAATGTGTCCACAGGTCCACAGGTCCACGGCACTTGGGTGCCCAAGTGAACTCCTCTTCACTGCGCCTCCCAGATTAGCCCCGCAGCCCTCCACCCTACCCCCATCTCTATCTCTGAGCCTCCCCACCTTCTAGCCAGACCTTCCTGGCCTCCTGGCCCAACCGAACTTGGCACTGTTAATGCTGCCTGCCTCTGCTACCCCCCGAAAATATCCATGCCTCTGGGAGTCCCGGGCTGAGAGGATGGGGGTCCAGTCTGAGGTTGGAGAGGCCAGGAGGGCTGGCTCCCGAGTCACCAAGCGGCCCGGACACCAGCTCCAGGGTCCCTGAATTGCCAGCAGCTGGAAGGGCTGAGGGGCAGAACAGCGATGCGGGCCCCAGCCCCGGCCCAGCACCCCTCCCGATGCCCTGGGCTTTGAGCACTTTCCCAGAGCTGCCTGTACCCCCTCAGCCCACCCCTGCCCGTGACATTCTGCAGCCCTGGGAATGCCAAGGGGGAAGATTAACAACCGTGGAGTGGGGGGGGGAGGGGGGTTAGGGACGGGGCCCTGAATTCTTGGAAATGCAATTTCCATATGGAGAGAAGTCACCCAATCCCTTTACACACTGTGCCTGGCTGCTTTCCTTTTGTGGAATCCTGGCTGGAGAGAAGGGGTCTGGGGAGAAACAGAGGAGGGTGCTGAGGAAAAGGGGTGCCTGTGGGGAGAAGTGGGGGAGCTTCTGGGCCCAGGCAGGGGTCAGGCAAGGACATGTTATTGCACTGAGCTTAGCAGCTTGGAAAACTCCGGGCTTGGACGCCAGGGTTCCCAAACTGGGGTAGGAGCTATAAATAGAACCAGCGTGTGCGCGCGTGTGTGCGGGTGTGTGTACGTGTGCCTGTGGCACACGTGTTCTCCACAGGCCAGAGCGGATGCAGATACTCACGGGCGAGCACCAGGGTTTCCGTCTCAACAGGCCAACTTGCAAACAGGCCTGCAAGCATGTGTGAGCGTCGATGTCACGTTGTGTGGATGAGGGAGGGTCTGCGAGGTGCTGCCTGTGGGCTGTGGGGGTCACCGAGCAGGAAGTCACGCCCAGGGGAAGATACCCGATCTGAGGACCCTCAGCTGCACTGGGGAGAGGGGAAGCTACCCACCATGCCCCCTCATCCCCCCACCCCACGTGGAGAGAACCAGGGCAGGTGGCCCTCTCCCCAGCTCTACCTTAGAACACGAGGTCCTGCTTGGGAAGCAATTTGACCTTGACTTCTTCAGGGGACCCCAGCTGCCGAGGGTCTGTGCCTCTCCCCCCAGCATCCCTGGAGCCCCCCGCCCCCCGCCCTCCACCCCAGCAATTGTGCACAAGTTGGGGAGCAGATCTGGTTCTGCTCGGAGGGAGAGATTGGGCGAAATCGGGAGTCTTAGGGCTGGAGCTCAGAGTTCAACCCGCTAGGAGACCCCGTGGGAAGGGAAAGCCCCCCCCTTACCGCACCCCTGCTACGAGTCCTTGTGCCTCCTGTCTCTTCCCCCCCTGTAGCGCCACTACAGAGCGAGGCCTAACCCTCGCCCTGCGCCCTGTGGCCGTGAAGGGCAGCGTGGGAGCTGGGGGAAGGGACGGAGGGAGGGAGCCCAGCCCGCTCCAGCTGCACCACGAGGCTGCGGTGGGGGGAGCGTGGCTGATTTCCAGCTGCCCCCACTCTGTCCCAGCCTCTGGCTCTCTCAGAAAGAACTCTCTGTTCTCCTTCAGCATTCAAGACCCAGAGAGGGGGACTTGTCATTGGGGGGGGCAGCGGAGGGGGGGGGTCCTCGCTTCCTCTCTTTCTTTCTTGCCTGGGCAGCCCGCTGGCCCCAAATCTCTGCAGGCTCCTGGCTGCAGGGCTGGAGATCCTTGCCAGGACGGGTGGGGGAAGGGGCAGTGTGTCCCAAGCTCTGTGCCTGCCGTGGGTGGGAACCGAGGGGAAGGGGTGCTGCGTGGAACTGCCCAGCCCGACCACCATGCGACACGCCCTCAGGTGCATGGGCGCTTTAACTTCACAGATGCCATTTCGCGTCTGAACGTACAGAAATTCTCTGGGTTCTGCTTTTCTGCCCCAGCCCCACCCCCACCGCCACTCTGCCCAGGCCCTGTTCCTACCCCTGAAGCCCTGGAGGGTCACCTTGAAGATGGTCTGGCCTCATCTCTTGTCTCTGCTCCCTTTGCTGCCTTTTGTCCATTCCCCAGTTCTGTTCCACCGAGCGGAGCTGGTGAACCCAAAGGACTTCAGTCCATTCAGTTAAATGAGCCCTCTTTGGTCTTCTGGGCCGGGAGACGGAGAACCTTCCGCGAGCCCTTCCCCTCTCCTGTGGGCTGCTTCGGTCTCCCCAAGACGATCAGCCTTCAGGAAGCCCAAAGTGTGCTTGATTCACGGAAACAAACGAATGCAAGGTGGACAGGGCGTCCCCCTCGCCCTGAGCTCGCCGCCCTGCTCCTGATTTCACCAGGCCCTCGGCTACGCCTCCAGGTGTTGGATTCATGAACGCCTGTGATGAGGGCAGCTGTCACATTCCCCAGATGGCTCCTGACTCTTTGATGGGGGGGGAAATGCATGATCCCAGCAGTGAAACTGCTCTGTGTGAGGCCGTAATAGATACAAGCCTTTACACATTTGTCCAGGACCCGTGGAGCGGACACCGCAGGGGAGCCCTGATGTGCACGGTGGACCCCGGGTGATAATGACGTGCCAGCGCAGGTTCACGACTGCAACAAATGCGCCACTCTGGGGGGGTGGGGGATGTCGACAGTGAGGACAATAGCACGTGGGGGCGGGGGGGATGGGAGAACTCTGTGTACGTTCTGCTCAATTTCGCTGTGAGTCTAAAACTGCCTTTTAAAATTTTTTTTTTCACGTTTATTTTTATTTTTGAGACAGAGAGAGACAGAGCATAAACGGGGGAGGGTCAGAGAGAGGGAGACACAGAATCTGAAACAGGCTCCAGGCTCTGAGCTGTCAGCACAGAGCCCGACGCGGGGCTCGAACTCACGGACCGCGAGATCATGACCTGAGCCGAAGTCGGCCGCTTAACCGACTGAGCCACCCAGGCGCCCCTAAAACTGCCTTTTAAAAGAAAAGGCTGCCTTTTACAAATGCACACTATCCTGCAAAACAGGACAAATATGTTGGCTCTAGACGCCATCCAGGGGTCCAGTCTTTCCGAAAAAATGAATTACACCATAGTGTAGACAAGCTCACTCCTGAAAGCCTCGCACGGCCCCAGGGGCCAGTGGAGAAGGAGGCAGGGGCCAGAAGTCAAGCCTCCCTCTAGGACAAGGACATGTGGCCCTGAGGGATGTGGGGGCAGGGGAGGGGAGGGAGTGAGAAGGCAGTGTCAGGGCCCCCCAGCCCCTCCCCCATCATCCCAGCCAGACCCCCACCCCACCCCCGAAGGAGAATCGCCCAGCTCTTCCCCAGAAGCCCCTGTGAGACCCCGGAAGCCTGGCGGTGGTGAGAACACCACAGACCATGCAGAGGAAGGGGGACACAAGCTCATGAGGCTCCAGTTAAAAGTGTTCGTGTGATTTCACGAGGGCGGGGTGGGGGGGGGACCCAAGAATGCCGGGACCCGAGGGTTACACACATTTAGTTTTAGATGTAATCTCAGAGATGATTTCCTGTATTTTGGACAACGGGGCCCAGTTCCTTCATACCCGGTTGTGCCTTGGGGCCTCACGTTGCGCTCACTCTTGCTCTGCAGCGGGCAGGACGCCGCCCAGCCGGGTGGAGAGGGTCCCCGGCACACTTTGTGTCCCCATTCCCTGGGCTCACGCTGACCCTCCAAACGTTGGCTCCTCTCAGCGGGCGCATCAGCCCTACTCCTACCATTTCCAGCCCCACCCCCTGACCCTATGCTCCCCATCTCCTGCAGACCCTTCCCTGCCCCGACCCCAGCCCTGGCCACTGCCTTCCAGAATTCTGAATAGCTTTAGATGGTAGCTTTTTAAAGTTTCTGTTTTGTTTAGTATCCGGCTGCGGGGTTCGCTCAACAAACAGAACCTTAGCCAAAGCCCAATAGTAAGCAGCTGAGAGCGAGGTCCTGAGTTCTGAGCCCCTCGGCCTTCCCTGAAATCCCCACATAGAGCCCGTGAGCCCGCCCCTGGTTTGCAAACGGAGCGCCCGGGGTCCCCTCCGCCCTCCACCCTTTCCTCCCCCGGGATCATCACCGCCTTTGGGCCCCCTGCCCCCAGCCCGGCGGGAATAGAGGCTCTAGCCTCTGGCCTCCTTGACTCTCTGGGTTCTCCCCCCGCCCCCCCAGGCCGGCCGTGAGTACTCGCCCGCGGCCACCACGGCGGAGAATGGAGGCGGCAAGAAGAAGCAGAAAGAGAAGGAGCTGGATGAGTTGAAGAAGGAGGTGGCCATGGTGAGGGCCGCGGCCCCCCGAGGGCTGTGGCAAAGGGGTCCCAGCGCACCTGCAGAAGGCATTGCCGCCCCTCCCGTGCCCCCCCTGCTTCAGCCCCGAGCCCCTCGGCGCTCACAGGCGTTCTAGACACGATGCTCAGCCTCCTGCCCCCGAGTAACTCGACTTCCCTCCTCAGGACGACCACAAGCTGTCCTTGGATGAGCTGGGCCGCAAATACCAAGTGGACCTCTCCAAGGTGAGCGGCGGGGCTGCGAGGGAGGGTGCCAGGCCGCCCGTGGGTAGGAGGGGCCTCAGAGCTGGAATCCTGTCCTCTGCACCCACGAGGAAACTGAGGCCCAGAGTCCAGTGACTACTGGGGCCCGAGCCAGAGCTAGAACCCGGATTCCCTGCCCTTCTCCTGGGCACCCGGAAGCCAGGCCCCCGGGGGCACCCTCCAGGCGGGGCTCATCATCCGCCCCAGGCAGCTCCGATGACACGTGTCTCAGGGGAAGTGACCTCCGTGAAATGCTAACCCCTCACTGCTCTCACGGTAACCTGGGCGCCCCACGATGCACGCGACGCCTAACATCCACTTCCCTGATCCTCACAAGACCTAGGGGTTAGGTGCTGTAGACCTGTGTGTGACAGCAAGGGCTCTCGTGGAGGGGGACGAGCTTCCCACCGTCACAGAAATAGCAAGCGGCACAGTCAGATTACCAAGCCCACCATTTTGAAAAACAAAGCGTCAGTCAAAACTGTAGTGGGTGCGTACCTCCTCCCAGAGGCCCTCCCTGACTTCCCTTTTGAAAATTCTTCGCCTTTGCCTTTCTTCTTCTTTTTTATTTTTGAGAGAAAGAGACAGAGAGAGAGAGAGAGAGAGAGAGACAGAGAGAACACGATCGGGGGAGGGGCAGGGAGAGAGAGAGAGGGAGAGACAGACAGAGAGAACACGATGGGGGAGGGGCAGGGAGAGAGA
>NW_024412438.1:996947-1001370 GCF_014898765.1 Herpailurus yagouaroundi | reverse complement strand
CAGACAGAGAGAACACGATGGGGGAGGGGCAGGGAGAGAGAGAGAGACAGACAGACAGACAGACAGAGAGAACACAATCGGGGGAGGGGCAGGGAGAGAGAGAAAGAGACAGACAGAGAGAACACGATCGGGGGAGGGGCAGAGAGAGAGAGAGAGAGAGGGAGAGAGAGACAGAGAGAACACGATCGGGGGAGGGGCAGAGAGAGAGAGAGAGAGAGAGAGGGAGAATTCCAGGCAGGCTCCACCTGTCAGCACCAAGCCCCACATGGGGCTCGAACCCACGAACCGTGAGATGGTGACCAGAGCCGAAGTCAGACGCTCAATCAACCAAGCCACCCAGACGCCCCTCTTTATTTTTCTTAAGGATCTGGCAGTGACGACTATTTATCGTGTATCGCCTCACCAGGTCATAAGCTCCACGGGGCAGGGACTTCACGGGTCATGTCCAGCTCTGGATCCCCAGAGCTGGCGACAGAGCCCGGCACGTAGCAGGCATTCGACTCACACTTAGGAGACCGATGAGTGCACAGGTAGAAAGACAACCACGCGGCCCCTGTCCCCAAGCCGCTCAAAGTCTGGCGGCAGGAAAGAAGGTGACGAGAATTCCCACGCCCCGTGTGGAGCGCGGTTCTAGAAACCGTGTGTGGGTGACACCGGGTGCAGAGAGAGACGTCTGAACCGGCCTGGCGCTCGCCGAGCAGGGCCGGGCGAGCCTCTGGGGGAAGCGACGGATGGTTCAGAGCCCTGTGACGCTGATGGTCAGCACACCGGCCGTTTCTCCTGGCTGAAAAGGGGGAATCTGAAGGAAGACAGGTGGTGGGAGGAGCCAGTTCAGAGGCCTCTCCAGGCAGCCTTACCCAGGCTCCCTCCGGAGGAGGTACCACGGCCCTCACCAGCGAGTGTCTCAACCCGAGGACGCCCAGAGTTGGGGCCCCAGTCTGAACCTTCCTCGGGCTTCGAGGCCTCCAGCGCTCACTGCAAATGCCACCTCCCCGGTGTGACCTCTCCTGATGGTCCCCCACCCCTTCCGACCGGGTGGGATTTTTCTCTCCACCCGGACGGACGGACGTTGTTCCCCTGCCCGGGAGCAGGTGGAGGGAAGCGGTGAGGAGGTGCTCACACGCCTGTCCGTGCCTCCCTCAGGGCCTCACCAACCAGCGGGCCCAGGACATTCTGGCTCGGGACGGGCCCAACGCCCTCACCCCGCCCCCGACCACCCCTGAGTGGGTCAAGTTCTGTCGCCAGCTCTTTGGGGGCTTCTCCATCCTGCTGTGGATCGGGGCCATTCTCTGCTTCCTGGCCTACGGCATCCAGGCCGCCATGGAGGATGAACCATCCAATGACAACGTGAGCCTGCACGCCCGACCCCTGGGCCCACCACCCGTGGCCCTGTCCTTCAAGCCCGAATCCCAGTAGAAGCGGGGGGCAGGGAACAAGGCCCTCACATCACAGCCCCGCGGGCCCCTCTGCCCTTTAGGCTGAAAGGGGGCGAGGCTTCTTTGTGTATCTGTAAGCACACACACGCACACGCATCCGTGAATGAGACAGCCCCTCCCTGTCCTTCCCACCTCCGTGGGATTGTCTGCGTCCCCGGGCGTCAGGTGGAGAGGCCTGGTCCTGGGAACCCCCTACGACCCTCCCCGCCCCTTCCGTTTCTTAGGAAGGAGACTGGAGGGGGAGGTTGGGGAGAAGGTCTTCTGCCATTCCCACACCCGGTCACGGACACAGGCGGCCCCGAATGCCCACCTGAGGGGCAGCTGGCCTTCCCGGGCTGGGAGAAAAGCAAGTCCCTCAAACCTCTCTCCTTCCAGCTCTACTTGGGTGTGGTGCTGGCAGCCGTGGTCATCGTCACCGGCTGCTTCTCCTACTACCAGGAGGCCAAGAGCTCCAAGATCATGGATTCCTTCAAGAACATGGTGCCTCAGGTAGACAGCCGGACGGGGCTCCAAGGCGGGCCACGGGCTTTCTGGAAGCGTCCAGCTCCTCCCCCTCAGCAACTTGCGCTCTGAGACGGCGCCGTGGGCGGAAACACCCTCCCGCTCTCCACGCCAGGAGCTAGTTTCACTGCTAAGGGCGCAGTGCCTTCTCCTCGAGGGGTGGAGGAGAGGGGGGAGGCCAGCACGCAGAGGAAGGTGCTGGCGGGCCGGGCGCGTCGTGAGACGCCTGGGTCCCCCCTCCGCAGCAAGCCCTGGTGGTGCGGGAAGGAGAGAAGGTGCAGATCAACGCGGAGGAGGTGGTGGTGGGAGACCTGGTGGAGGTGAAGGGCGGAGACCGCGTGCCCGCGGACCTCCGGATCATCTCTTCTCACGGCTGCAAGGTGAGGAAGCCGCCAGGTGGCGGCCCGAAGGCGCAGGCCCTACAGAGCTGGGGTGGGGGCGCCCAGTCAGAGGCTGCAGGTTTGGGAGACCCAGGCCCAGTGTCCACCTGCCCCCGCGTCACCCGGCCGAACCCTGCCTCCCGCGGAGCGTTTGTGGATCGTCTCCTCGTGGCTGTGTGTCAGGCGTTTCTTTGGCATCCGCTTCATGCAATCATGTCGCGGGCATTATTATGTGTCAGATGCTTTATTTACATCCCCTTATGCTACTGTTTTTTTAAGTTTTATTTATTTATTTTGAGAGAGAGAGCATGAGCAGGGGAGGGGCAGACAGAGAGGGAGAGAGAGAGAGAATCCCAAGCAGCCTCCGCCCAGTCAGCACAGAGCCCGATGCGGGGCTCGAACTCACGAACGGTGAGATCGTGACCTGAGCTGAAATCGGGAGTCGGACGCTCAACCGGCAGAACCCCCCCCAGGTGCCCCTCCCCCCACAGCTGCCCCTTTAACTCTGCCAGGCGAGTGTTCTCGTGGTGTGTGGCCGCAAGGGCGAATGTGCACGACCCTAGGAGGTTCCATTTTCTTAGCCTGTGATGTTTGAGGAGGCGCCCCCTGCAGTTGTGTGACACAGAGACTCTGGTTACACACCCCGTTTTACAGATGGGTAAATGGAGGAGGTTTTGTTGGTTAGGTCACCAGCCCAAGGCCGCGTAAGAAGCGAGAGCCAGGATCCCGAACCGGGGCACGGACGGTAGCTGAGTAAACACGTGATGAGGGCCAGGGTAATGTGCCCGTCATGTCGCAGAGGTTGAGCGTGGTTGGAGTCCGGGGACAGCTGTGTGTGCACACGTGTGTCAGCCCGTCTCGTGCCCACACACCTACTTCCTCCGCAGGTGGATAACTCATCTCTAACAGGCGAGTCGGAGCCCCAGACCCGCTCCCCCGAGTTCACCCACGAGAACCCCCTGGAGACTCGTAATATCTGTTTCTTCTCTACCAACTGTGTGGAAGGTGAGAAGCCGGCCCCGTGGGAGCGCCCCAGCCCAGCACCCACGGAAGGAAGGGTCCGAATCCCGAACCCCCAGGCAGGGCTGGGGGCTGCGGCCTTACCTAGTTCTCGAAAGTCCTGCCTAAGGCAGAGGGAGGGGACCGAGGGGTCAGGGAGCCCTGAAGAGCAGAAGCAGTCCGTTCCAGACCGGTCCCTTCCACACACACCGTTCCACACGGGACACGCACAGACACCAACGCACACAATTCACAACACGCACCATGTCCCACACCAGCCTCGACTCCGAGAAGTCTTCGGCTGGACTGATTGGTTCCGTTTCTCCTGATTCGGGGACTAGTTGCTTCCCTGTCTCACCCTTGCTCTGACCAGCACGCAGGCTGGGGAGGCTCGAGCCAGCTGAACACCGGGCACCCCCCTCAGTCTGCCCCGTGTGCCCCATCTCTGTTCCGGGTTCCGGACATGAACCAGGGCCAACGGGAGCTTCCCGAGCTGCCACCCCGTAAAGGCAGGAGCCCAAGCCTACCGGAAACCCCTGCCCTCTGCGGCCGTGCCCCCTCGGAGAGAGCCCAACGGCAAGCGCTGCTGGGGACAGAGGCCTGGCCAGACCTGGGGCCTGGGACGGGCCGGAGGTGGCCGCGTGCCCCCTCCCCCTCCACTCCCTTCCTTCCCGACTCACTTCTCCCCAGGGTATTATGTCTCTCTGAGCCGCTTCCCTCCTTCAGCAAATTGGAACTATAATGCAAATCGCCACACATCAAACATCTTACATTTTTAACGTCCCGAGATTCTGAAACGTGCTCCACATTTGCCGCAATTGGTAAAAATGCCTACCAAAATACTCGCGTTGCTTACTCTGAAATGGGCTGTGGAGAAAGGACGAGGAGTGAAGGGAGCTGACGTTTGTCGAAGCCCTGCTACGTCCCAGGCCCCCCGTCAGGTGCAACACAGCACCGTCCCGTTTCGTTATGAAGGCAACCCATCCCTGGGCGGGAAGTCAAACGGGAGTGCAAACCCACGCTTGGCCAGCCCCTACCTGTGTGCTCTTTCCTCAGAGCGCTCGCTCTCCCTCTCGCTCTCCCTCTCGCTCTCCCTCTCGCTCTCCC
>NW_024412438.1:978372-996937 GCF_014898765.1 Herpailurus yagouaroundi | reverse complement strand
CTCTCGCTCTCCCTCTCGCTCTCCCTCTCGCTCTCCCTCTCGCTCTCTCCCTCTCGAGAGGAAGACCCAAGGGTCTACCCATGTCTACCTAAGGGTCGGTGACCGCCTGGCTCCTTCTGTGCGGTCTCAGGCCCAACGTTGAGAGAGAAAGTCTTAAGGCCACACGGAAAACCCGTAACAGGTGCTTTCCTCCGTGCCCGTCGTATACTTCCGGGTCATAACAAGCCCGAGACTGATGTTACCGAAATACCGGCGCTGTTTTTATTTCATTTATTTCATTCCTCCTCCATTTGAATTCTGGGTTTACCCGCAAGGTCTCCCCTCGGGGCCCAAGGACAAGAGGAAAGGAGTTGCGGTTGGCCCGGGGGCTGGGACGGGTAGTCTGCGCAGGGGGAAGACGGCCACCCACGGGGGGTACGGTCTCCCGGGCGCGGCCCGCGGGACCGGAGTCTGAGGCTCGTTTCCTCTGCCGCGGCGTTCCTTTTCCACTTCCGGGCTCCCCTCTATGTTGCAGGCACGGCCAGGGGCATCGTGATTGCCACAGGCGACCGGACAGTGATGGGCCGCATAGCCACGCTGGCCTCGGGCCTGGAGGTCGGGCGGACGCCCATCGCCATGGAGATTGAACACTTCATCCAGCTGATCACGGGGGTGGCCGTGTTCCTGGGGGTCTCCTTCTTCGTGCTCTCCCTCATCCTGGGCTACAGCTGGCTGGAGGCGGTCATCTTCCTCATCGGCATCATCGTGGCCAATGTGCCCGAGGGGCTGCTGGCCACTGTCACCGTGAGTGGGTCAGGCCGAGCGCCACCCGGGGAGGGTCTCGCCACCCTTTTTCTCAAGGGGCTTACCATTTCTCGGCGATGTTTTCGCCTCCAGCCCCCAAAGTCACTTATCAGATTCCCGTTTAACGGATGGCTCAGAGTTGGAGCCTGAAAAATCTCGGGAGGGACTGCGCCTCGGCTCGCGCTCTCTCTCCCGGGGGCGCGAGGCAGCCACCTGCTCACCCCCGACGTGCTAGCCGCGGCCAACCGTGCCGTAAAGCCTCCCCCGAAGGTCACCGGTGACTAACTGGCAAGCCCGGTGCCCTTGCCTCAGCTCCCTTCCTTGACTCTGCCGCGGAAGCGGGTACCGCTGTCCACCCCCTGGAAGTCTCCCCTCCACCGAGCGCCGCGACGCGTCACTATTCTGGTTCTCCTCTGTCCCCTGCGCGGTCTCCTCCTGCTCCCCCGACCCGGATTCTCAGGCCTCGAGCTCTGCTCTCCACCCCCACCCCAGGCGCCACACCCCATTCTGTGCCAGCGGCTGTCACACCCCTTCGCCCAGCTCTGCGCTGGCCCGCTCTGGACTCCGGCCGCGCGGCCTCGCTTCCCCGAACACACCCCTTGGTCTCAGCCCGGCACGTCCGAAATCGAATCCATCCGCCACCCGCGTGTAGATCCCACCTGGTGTTGGCAGAGCGGGACCCCTGGTCCGGGGTGATGTCACCACACGCCCGGTTCCAGGCTCAGCCCCTCTTCCTCCCCTCCGTCCCAGGTGTGTCTGACCCTGACCGCCAAGCGCATGGCGCGCAAGAACTGCCTGGTGAAGAACCTGGAGGCAGTGGAGACGCTGGGCTCCACCTCCACCATCTGCTCGGACAAGACGGGGACCCTCACCCAGAACCGCATGACCGTCGCCCACATGTGGTTCGACAACCAGATCCATGAGGCCGACACCACCGAAGATCAGTCCGGTGATCGGGCGCTCCGAGGGGGCGAGGGGCTGGAGGACGCCCAGGGCGCCCGCGTGGCCGCGAGGCAGGGAGGGGGGCAGACGAGGGCCCTGAGCCGCACGCCCGCTTCTCCCTCCCTGCCTCCCAGGGGCCACTTTTGACAAGCGATCCCCCACGTGGACGGCCCTGTCTCGGATTGCCGGCCTCTGCAACCGCGCTGTCTTCAAGGCCGGGCAGGAGAACATCTCTGTGTCGAAGGTGGGGCGCCTCCGCACCTGCCCACCTTGCTGACGCCCAGCTCCCCCGCTCACACCCTCCGACAGCCTCCGGGTGTGGGGGGGGGGGGCTTGGGTGCCCTCCTCCCTCGGCCCACGTGACCCTGAATTCTCCTCCGGCAGCGGGACACAGCCGGCGATGCCTCCGAGTCAGCTCTGCTCAAGTGCATCGAGCTGTCCTGCGGCTCCGTGAGGAAGATGAGGGATAGAAACCCCAAGGTGGCGGAGATCCCCTTCAATTCCACCAACAAGTACCAGGTCCGGTCGGGCACCAGCACGGGGGCGGGGAGGGGGCCGAAATGAGAGGGGCGCGCGAGACCTAGGAAGGGTGGGAGCTTCGGCCGCGTCCTTCGCCCCGGCCTCGTCCCCCAGGAAAGCCGCGGTGACCCATGTCTGGTCGCAATGACCCCCTCTGACTTCCAAACTTCCATTCCTCACTACAGCCCATCGCCCTCCCAGCTCTGGCCCCAGCCTCCCAACCTGCCCAGCGGCACCCCTGAAATTGCCTTAGGGGACCCCTCAAGCCACAGGCATCTGTTCAATGCCAAGAACTCCCCGCCTAAGCACACTGAGGCCAGCCTGGCGGCAGGTGCCGCCCCCCACGCCAGCACAGTGCCTGTCTCAGCTGGTCTGGGCAAACATTTGTTAGGTGAATGAATGTCCTAGGGGAAGAGGACGCTCAGTTTACAGGGCTGGGACGATGAGGCCCCAACTCTCCTTCACACGCAGAGGCCCTCCCTCTGTTGACAATGGTTGATGGATCAGGGGTTATCTTATTAGGGGAGGTGTCCTTAGCAGCCTCTGCTGTCCCAGGACCAGGGGCGAGTATGGCCCCCTCTGTAACCACCTGTCCTCCCTCCAGCTGTCTATCCACGAGCGGGAAGACAGCCCCCAGAGCCACGTGCTGGTGATGAAGGGAGCCCCGGAGCGCATCCTGGACCGGTGTTCCACCATCTTGGTGCAGGGCAAGGAGATCCCTTTGGACAAGGAAATGCAAGATGCCTTTCAGAACGCCTACATGGAGCTGGGCGGGCTGGGGGAGCGCGTGCTGGGTGAGAGGCCAAAGCCGGGAGCGGGGCCCAGAAGGGTGTCCGGGCCTCACTGGTTTCCCCAGGGCGGGGGCTCTGGGGACAGCCAGGCAGGCACCTGGTTGCACTCACTCTTCCCTCCTGCCCGCCTCAGGGTTTTGTCAGCTGAATCTGCCCTCTGGGAAGTTCCCTCGCGGATTCAAATTTGACACAGACGAGCTGAACTTTCCCACGGAGAAGCTCTGCTTCGTGGGACTCATGTCCATGATCGACCCTCCCCGGGCTGCCGTGCCGGACGCCGTGGGCAAGTGTCGCAGTGCGGGCATCAAGGTACGCCCTCCCTTCCTCCCCCTGTCCTCCAACGCCGAAGGTCAAGGGCCTGCAGGGGCTGCAGCCTCGCGGACACCCAGGCCACGGGTGGCCGCCTTCCCACGGACCCAGAGGAGAAGCTGTCCATCTGCCTGGAGCTCTCGCTCTGGTCCCTCTTGGTCAAGGTAACCATGCACATCGCCTCCCTCTCTCATTCTACTCTGATTTTGAACCCATCTGGTACTTGTGCTTCGGAGACCTGGCTGTCCAACTTCCCGACTAATGTCCACGCTCTCTAGCATCTGGGGTGGGATGAGCGGCTCTTGTGGGCGCCCACTCCCTCCCCACGCCCCCAGCGACTGGCTCTCGTCCTCATGCCCCAAACACACCCCTCCTGGACCCTCGCGTCCGACTGCAAGTGCTCCCCAGGGGCCACTCCTTCCTCTGTGCCTCGTTCGTTCTTCATTCTGCAAATATTTATCGTTTACCCCCTGCGGACCAGGCACTGTTCAAGGTGCCCGAGTTCAACAAACAGACGGAAACCCTTTCCGCTTCCCTCTCTCCGAGACACCCTCCTCGCCAGCCCCTTAACCCGTCTCATCGCCAGTCATGGTGCCGCGGCTGGCTCTTCTTTTTCCGGCGTCTCAGCTAATGCCCAATCAGTTCAAGCCGCCCGTCCACTGAGGGCCAGGCGCTCCGCCAGGCTCAGGCATCCTAAGACGAAAGAGATGTGGTGCCTGGCCTCCGGCGCTCACGGGCCCCCGGGGGAAATAAATGCCCCTACGGTTAGTCACAGAACACTCTGAGAGCTGGGGTCGTGAGCACCTACCACGGGCCAGGTACTCGCATAACGCAAACCGCCGGTCGTGTGAATCAGGCACTATTCTCAGCGCTTAACCCGTATGATCTCATTTAATCTCTGCAAGAACCTGATGCGTAAGCACCGGTTTTTTCCTTTCGAACAGAAGAGGGGAGCTGAGGCACGAAGGAACGTGCTCCTAAGTGCTGGAGCCGGGGTTTGACCCAAGGCAGCCCTCCCTTTCCTAACTACCACACTGAAGCGTGTGTGTGTGTGTGTGTGTGTGTGTCCGTAAAGGATTTCTCAACCCCGTAACCACTCTGTCTCTGAGGGAGGCGTCATTATCCCCATTTAAAAATAAAACAAGCTGAGACTCAGAGGGGGTAAGTCGCTTTCCCAAAATAAATCTGCCAGTAAGGGCCGGATCAGGTATGTGAAGCATGGTACACGGTCTGGAAAGCTATGCTCCTGCTGGTGAGGCTGCCTCTGGCCACGATCGGTGCCGTCACGGAGGCCTGGGGACGGATCCCCCAGGGAACTCCGAGCAGGGAGCAGTTAATTCTGCTTCAGAGAACTGGACAATGTTTGTACAGAGCGCACGATATTTGATCTGGGCCTCGAAGGCTGGAGTGTCTTGTGAGGCAGGGAGAGGAAGGCTGTCAAGGTCAGAGACGGTGTGTGCCCTGATGGCGTCAGCCTGCACGTGGGGTGCAGGTGTGGGGGGAGGCGAGCGGTACAGGAGACTGGGAGGTTGGGCCGAGGCCATTTGGAAGGACTTTGCCTAAATGCCCGACTTGGGCTTCATCCTGCAGTCCCCAGAGAGCACAGGCGTCCCGGCTGCTCCAGCTTTCAGGAGGCTACCCGTGCGGAGGGTCTGGATCTGGAGGAGGACGGGAGGCAAGGAGGCAGGGAGAGAGGCCGCTGCCATAGTTCAGGCAAGGGGTGAGGCCCTGAACCAGGGCGGTGGCAACGGGCTGGAGGCGAGGAGTCACATGAGAGAAATGCTTTGAGAACATAGTGACCGAGCTGGACGTGGTCAGTGAGGAAGATGCAGGGACAAAGGGACAGAACGCACAGACAGGGCCGTATCGAGACGGGGACAGAGGGCAGGCTTGGCGTGCTGGTGGGAGTGCATGATGAGCTCCCTTCTGACCTTCGGTTGGAAGCGTCCATGAGACGCCCGGGAAGAGACATCCCAGGGGAAGCTGGCCTCGGGTTAGAGCCCAGGACAGAGGGTCGGGCCCGGAGAGCAAGGCTCACCAGCACACAGGTGCAGCTGAAGGCCGGCTAGTCCATTGCATCGTTCTGGCCGGCAAGAGAACCGGGGTCAGGGAAGGGGACAAGGATGGAACCGGGGCCACCAGTCTTGAGGCAAGGAGAGAGAGAGAGAGGAGCGAGTGAAGGAAGGGAGAGGGGGGCGTCCCAGCTCACGTGTGCTGAGTGCCCACCTGGCGCCATTTACCCCTCACGACAACTTTGGAGGGTGGGGCTCGTCCCCTCCTTGGGCCGAGACGAGGTGAAAAGACGGGTCCGAGGTGTGACACTGGGGAGGGCCGGTGTCCGAGCTCAGGCGGTGTCCATCCGCCTCCACAGCCACCTCTTCCGCTGCACTTGGCGGCCACCCTGAGGAGGCGGGAAAGAGCCGGAAGAAGTGGGGAGGGCAACCGGGAATAATGGGGTCCATGCAGACAAGCAGGTCTCAAGGAGGGGGTGGTGGCCAGTGCCGAATGCTCAGAGGAGTCACGCGGCATAAGGACCGCAAAGATGCTGTTGTCTTCAACTGGGAGGCCCACGTGACCTTCAGGGGGCAGGTGCAGGGGCTCATGGGGGTGCAAGAGAAGGCAGGGGGCCTTGGAGGGGCTTCCTCCTCGGGGTCTGTGACATCTGCCCACAGACCCGCACGTGCAGATGCTTGTTCATCCGGCTCCGATCCGCTCACGCTCGTGACCGAGAGCCTCGTCACCGGCCTCTCGGGTGCCAGCCACCCTCCCGAGCAGTGCCGTCCATTCTGTGAGCATCCCCTTCCTCGCCGTGGAGAAGGGGTGTCAGAGCCAGATGTACAGGCAGACGAGGGCCGGGAAGGGGGGCTGTGCCCCCGGCATCCCTCCTCTGCCCTGCTGGATGGCCTGCAGCCACGGAGTGGGCACTAAGAAAACCGTCTCCCACTCCCGGCTCCCCGGGGCCTCGAGTCACGGCCCCTTCTAAGCCTTTGTCCCTCACCGGTAGATGAGGGGTCCTTCCAGCCGGGACGGCCTCGTATCCCGTGAAATCCTAACTCCTAAACGGTCTCTGAGGCTCCTCTTCCAAGAGACCCTCGTTAATTTGTTACTCTTCGTGGAGGCTTTCCTCCACCCTGGTGAAGTATCTTTGATCCCTTAAGTACAACTTGTCACCCACCCAACACGTGTACACACACACACACACACACACACACACACACACAGTTGCGCCATTTGGGCTGGGATCTGTGAATCCCACCGTCTGGTGGTCCGGCCTTTTCTGACTTTGGGAAAGGAATGGGTTGGGAGGGGGTCCGAACGCTGCTGGTCTTTTCTCTTTTCTCCGTCCTACTAGGTGATCATGGTGACTGGGGACCACCCGATCACAGCCAAGGCCATTGCCAAAGGTGTGGGCATTATCTCAGAGGGCAATGAGACTGTGGAGGACATCGCCGCCCGGCTCAACATTCCTGTCAGCCAGGTCAACCCCAGGTGAGGCGTTCCCCGGAGCCCGTCCCCCATCAACCCAGCCTGTCCCACAGAGCGCTCGAGTGTCCCCGGGGGCATTTGGATAGCTCCTCTGGGACTTTGCAGGCCTTGCCTGGGACACCTCAGTGACGGCTGCTCGGTCCTGAATGTGTCCAGGCTGTGCCACTGACTGACTGTGTAACCCCAGAGGTGTCACTCTGCCGTCCTGAGCCCCCGTTCCCTCAACTACAAATTTAGGGTGCTGTCTACACTGCAGGGTGGCCACGGGGGCGAGAGGCTTGTAAGAGAACTAGCACGTTGCCTAGCAACGACTGTGCTCGGTGAGGATGCCACCTCTCTTCCTCAAAGGGAGAGATGGGACAAGGAGGCCACCCATGGAGACAGGGGAGGAGGCCCATGGCCCTGGGAGCCCGACTCTGCAGGGGCCCTGCGGCCCAGTGATGGGGGTGCGGGTGGAGGCAGGCGGCTGGCAGGGGCGCGGGGACGTAGGGGGCTCAGCCACCTCTGTCCCCGACGTCCAGAGAAGCCAAGGCGTGCGTCGTGCACGGCTCAGACCTGAAGGACATGACGTCGGAGCAGCTGGACGAGATCCTCAGGAACCACACGGAGATCGTGTTCGCACGGACGTCCCCGCAACAGAAACTCATCATCGTGGAGGGCTGTCAGAGGCAGGTGAGGACGATGGGGGCGCCTCGGGGGGCCCCGCCCAGCCCAGCCCCAAACCTCCTGGGGCCGGGAGGAGACTCCCGAGAGCACCCTGTCTTGAGCCCTGAGACGGCCGCCAGTTGAGGCCCCCCCGAGAGTTCTAACGTCTCAGGAGGAGCCGGACAGGGAAGGGCCGGGCACGAGGACCTTTAGAGACAAGGGATGATGGGAGCAGAGTGAGCTTTGGGACGGGTCCCGATGGGTCACAGTGGTGTGAGTTCAGTCCCTCTGTGCTTCGCCCAGGGGGCCATCGTGGCGGTGACGGGGGACGGCGTGAACGACTCCCCCGCGCTGAAGAAGGCTGACATCGGCATCGCCATGGGCATCTCGGGCTCCGACGTGTCGAAGCAGGCCGCCGACATGATCCTGCTGGACGACAACTTCGCCTCCATCGTCACGGGCGTGGAGGAGGGTGAGGGGCCACGCGGGCTGGGGTGGCGTCGGGGACGCTAAGCCGGCGCTGGCTTCCCAGGCCTCTGGACCCCAACGCAGAGCCGACGCAGGGCCCCAGGCACCCGCATGCCGCCTCGGCTCCCCTCCAACACACATTCCCCCTCTCTGGGGGACACGGGCCACCATGTTTCGAGCGCCTGGGCCGGGGAGGGGGCCCTCCCGTCTCCCTGACGCCCTCACCACCTCCCACAGGCCGCCTCATCTTTGACAACCTGAAGAAATCCATCGCGTACACCCTGACCAGCAACATCCCCGAGATCACCCCCTTCCTGCTCTTCATCATCGCCAACATCCCCCTGCCTCTGGGCACCGTGACCATCCTCTGCATCGACCTGGGCACAGACATGGTGAGGCCGGGGGTCGGAGCGGGGTACGGGCGAGGCGATCACGGGCGCAGGCGGGTGGCGGAGGGCAGCCAGGGCACGTGGCCAGGCTGCGACGGTCGAGGGAACAGAAGTCCGAGACCTGGACCGTAACAGCGTCTTAATAACGTGTGCTGAACTGCATCAGAGGTTCTTCCTCACTGACGGTCCTGTGCACCTGTCGCCTCCCTTCCGCTGCCCTCCTCCCCCCCGCGCGCCCCTCACACAGGTCCCGGCCATCTCCCTGGCCTACGAGGCGGCTGAGAGTGACATCATGAAGCGGCAGCCCAGGAACCCTCAGACGGACAAGCTGGTGAATGAGAGGCTCATCAGCATGGCCTATGGACAGATCGGTGCGGAGGGGCCCTGGGGCCCCGGGGGGACCCCGAGACAAGTCTCTGCCCAGCTGTCGGGGGAGGAGCCCCCCGCGAAATCCCAGGCCGGGGGCCAGCCCCCCCGCCAGGGGTCGGGGACATCCATCTCTGGCCTCACTCTGCTTCCTCCTCTGACCCAGGGCCTGTCTTTGCCCACTCCCCACAGGGATGATCCAGGCACTGGGTGGCTTCTTCACCTACTTCGTCATCCTGGCGGAGAATGGTTTCCTGCCATCACGGCTGCTGGGAATCCGCCTGGACTGGGACGACCGGTCCATGAACGACCTAGAGGACAGCTACGGACAGGAGTGGGTGAGTGGGCCCGCGAGCGGGGACACCCGGGCCGGAGAGGACGGGCTCAGTGCCGGCAGGAGTGGTCCTCGTGGCCCACGGGGGCTGGGGGCGAAGGGCGCCTGGTGCCCGGGGCTGAGCGAGTGCCACAAGCACACTGCCCTGGGCACCTGCCCTCGCCTCTCACGCCACCCCATCTGCCCGCCCCCCTCCCAGACCTACGAGCAGCGGAAGGTGGTGGAGTTCACCTGCCACACGGCCTTCTTTGCCAGCATCGTGGTCGTGCAGTGGGCCGACCTCATCATCTGCAAGACCCGCCGTAACTCGGTCTTCCAGCAGGGCATGAAGTGAGCGCCCCCGGGCCCCCCACACCCCACCCCTCCCCCGGCAGAGTCTGCTGTTTTCCTCCCGTGTGCCTCCTCCCTCCTTCCCTCCTTCGTCTCACACTCCAGTGATACCCATCCCACCCTCTGCCCAGCCCTAAACGCGGGTGCCCTGTGCTCCCCCCCCCCATGCCCAGGTAGCCCCAGTTTATGGCACCCGCCCTGTGGAGTTGTGTTATCCTCATGGGGGCTGGGAGCTGCTCGGAGTCAGGTTCGCTGCCTTCTTAGAGTGTGAGTTATCATGTGCCTGTCATCGTGCTGTGACTCAAACACATTGTCTAACCTCACAATAGCTCAATGAGATAGGTGCTATTTCCATTTTATGGAGCAGAGAACCCAAAAAGGTTCCGTGACATGCCTGAGGTCACCCAGGCGGTAAGCGTTCACCCGGGTCTGCTTCGAATGCCCAAGCTCTTGGCTACTGCCCTGGGTGGCTCGCCTGTCCCTCTGGCACCTGCTCGGTACTCAGTAATTACTCTGTGACTGTGGCATGGACGGTGGTTCGTTCTGGAGGCATCACTGCCATTCTCTTCTACAAAGAGCAGACGCGATTCCCCAAGTGAGTTTTGAGCTAATTTCTTAGCGGGGGGGGGGGGGGGGGGAAGAGCGGGATGCCAAAACCCTGGTGAAGTTAATAGGCTTGAGATCCCGGGGAGAGGAAGGTGGAAAGTCCATTGGCTAAGTCAAGGTCACACGATGGAAAGAGAGTCCACCAGCTGGATGGTGCGGTAAGGGGAGACCGGGAGCAGAAAATCGAAGACATGGGGTCCCGCTGTGGGGATCACATGCTGTGCTGCACACAGGTGACACAGGAAGGTGGGAACACACAGCCCAGCTGCCTCCAGCCCTCTGAGAGACAAATGGAAAAGAGAAGGGGGACTGATGATACCAACAGCCACTGGCCAGCGGCTGCCCCACCTGGGGTCCGGGGTCCTGGGGTCCTCAGTGATGCTGGCTGCAAGATTCCAAAGCCTTATGGAGACCACCCACCTACGAGAGGGCTGTTAGGCTTCCTGAAGTTTCACTTTTAGGCAGAATCATGGGTGTGAAGGGCCATCCGTGATCCCACGCTAACACGAGGCTCTGTTTGGAAAGCGTGTACATTTCCAATGTTAAATGGGGAAATGGTATTCATTCCTTACTAGCAAATGTAGCCTGAGAGACAACAATCCATTAGAACGTGGTCAAGAAAGAATGGGAAGGATCCTTTAGTGAGTGGAAAGCTTGGGAAGTACCAGCCCCGGCCCAAAAAGACATGTGGTGCGTGAGGTTTTAACAGGCTGACCAGTAACGCAACCGCACCCTGCGAACGTTCCAGAGCTATCCTGTCCCCAGCAAGCCTACGATATACGGGTAGTATCTCCATGTCTCAGGGAAGGGACATGAGGCTCAGAGAGGTTCCAGAACCTCGCTTACAGCCGAAAGCTAGTAAGTGGGAGAGCTGGGACTAGACTCTGCTGTCTGACTCCAGAAACTGTTCTCAGAACCTCGCTCTATCCTGCTTTTCGGTTCCAAGACCGTGGGCACATTTCTAGCATTTCCTTTCCAGTGAGTGGACGCCTTCCTCTCTGCTAAGTGCTTTACAGACGTTCTCCTCTTTATGGGATCTCGACAAGCAGCAACTCCCGGGGCCGGGGCCTGAGAGTGTGAAAGACGTACACAAACCCTGAGGCAAAGGGCTTCCAAAGCCCCTCGCTAGGCAGACGCACTGACGCAGACCGCAGGCCGGGACCCGTGACAAGACCATACGCTGCGGGAGGGCAGAAGGAAGCTTGTGTTGACCACAGCATCTCCAACATAGAGCGCATCAACCCCCACACTGGAAACGTTCATTTAATGGATGAATATATGTGTTATGGGCAACAGTCGGAGGTGAAATCCGAAGGCAGAAAACGTAAAGAACATCTACTTTGGTTTTGTGCAGCCTGAGAAGGGGGTGTTTGAAGACGGAGGGTGTAGGGCGACGTCTGTGATGGGTCCCGGGCAGGCCTCTGCCTCTTCCACCACCAAGGGTCTCCCTGGATCTCCCCCCACGTCACCCCACCTTCCAACACCGCCTCCTTTGTCTTTCCAGGAACAAGATTCTGATTTTTGGGCTCCTGGAGGAGACAGCGCTGGCGGCCTTCCTGTCCTACTGCCCGGGCATGGGTGTGGCCCTCCGCATGTACCCACTCAAGTGAGTGTGTCGTCAGAAGGGCCCCGCGAGGTTCTGGTCCCCAAACCCTACTTTCTGTGACCGCCCTGGGATGCCCCTGACACTCTCCCGTTTCTTTTTTTTCCTGCAGGGTCACTTGGTGGTTCTGTGCCTTCCCGTACAGCCTCCTCATATTCATCTACGATGAGGTCCGAAAGCTCATCCTGCGGCGGTATCCCGGCGGTAAGCCCCCCGACCCTCACCCCTGCGCCCCGCCGCTGCACCCCACTGCTGGCCACCCCGCCCCGGGCTCCATGCCCAAAGCATTCCTACTGCGGATCCTTGCTCCTTCTCCTCATGTCCCCCAGATCCTGGGGCCCCTGGTCCTAGGAGCCCTGAGCCTGCTGAACCCCATCACTGCCAGGCCTGGGCCCACCTGACACACAGGTGGCCCTTAGGCTACTCCTTCCACCGCGACCAGAGAACAAAGAGTTGGGAGGGCCCCTCCAGGTCACCTCATCCCGCTTCCACACTTTACCGAGATGGAGAGGTGCCGAGGTGAATTTATTTGTCTGGGGTCATAAAGCAAGGACCTGGCTCCAGAACCCGGCCTCCTGATTCCTGGGCATCGACCAAGTTTTTTGTTTTGTTTTTTTTTTTCCCAACAAGCATTTTTGACCACTTACTGGAAATGGAAAATGGATGGCCCACAAGCCAAATATGACCCACGGATATCGTTTGGTCTGGTCTGCCCTTTGCTGGCTGGATGTGTTTTTTAATTGGTCCAATGACTGAAATTTGGGGGCTTTCCCGTAAAATCCAAATTTCCGACTTCTGAAAAACCACGAGCGGCCAGCCCCACGGCCACATCTCTGCACGGCCACAATGGGCGCTTGCCCCTTTCGAAACTCATTTGTTACCCCCATGGCCCCTGGATCTTCACCCCCAACCCACTCTGTGCCCACCCTGAACCGTGCTAAATACAAGCCTCCCTAACCCCAGGGCCCCAGCTCCCTGATTTCCTCCCCTCCGTTTCCACCCTCCTCAAGACTTCCCTGGGCCCCTGCACCAGGCCTGTGCTGCACGTGGCCGTAAGCCCCCGAGCCCGTGGAGACAGATCTCTGCCCCCCACCCCCGTGAACTCACACCGCGCCCCCCCCCCCCCCAATCTCCCCCACAGGCTGGGTGGAGAAGGAGACGTACTACTGAGCCGTCTGAAGAAGGACCAGGGTCAAGGGCGCCTGGAGGGGGCTGGGGGTGGTGGTGCAAAAAGACTGGGGGGTGTCGGGGGAGGGTCCGGGAGGGAGAATGGGGCCACTCAGCAGGCTAAGTTCGGGGGGAATGGGTAACTAAGCTCGGGGCGATTGCCTTGCAGACCTAACGACAAACAACCGGGTTAGACCCCACACGTCAGGGTCCTTCCCAGATCCCAATCGACACGCTCCGCTCCGTGGTCCACTTTTTCCGAGAAATTAACGGCTACCCCAGCCCTCCCTGTTCCGTCCCTGCACACCCACCTGCCATTACAACAGTTCAACACCCAAAGGCAGGGACCTGTCTGAACCAGGAGGAGGGGACCGTCTCAGATCACCAATGTCCCTTCATCTCCCCGGCCTTACCCCACCGTCCCTTCCACCCGTCCTTTGCTTCCTGCCAGACGCTGCCCCCTGCCCCCACTGGGGATGAGACGCGGTTCCTCCTGGTGAGTGCCAGGTGTGGGGCCGGAAAGGGAAGCTGGCTGCAGAAGTCACCCATCCCCCCAGGCAAGGCTGGTTAGGAACCTCTAGGGGAGAGTTGGGCAGGGGGGTGGGAGGCGGACGGACAGATACGGTAAAGGGAGCCGGGAAAAAGAGTGCCAAGGACAGGACAGCTGATGTGTGGCACCTCCAGCCCTGCGTCCTGCCCTTTTAAAGCTTCCTGCCAGCTCACATGTGGCCAGAGTAGCAGCAAAGGCAGGCCAGCTCAATCCGGAAGCTCCCCTGGGATCCCACACCCGTGCACCAGGCAGTCCCCACCGACCCCCGGCTTGTGTCGTCTGGGCCCTGGGGCCCGGGTGTCCCAGATGCTCCAGCGCTCTCCGTCCCATGCACCTGGTGACGCACTCCCTCCATGCTGTTCCGAGGGGACGGCCACCAGTTCATTCCCTGGCCCAGCCGCCCCCTTCCCCTTTGTGCCCATCCTGATGAACCGGCTTCATTCCAGGAATTCCCTGGCCATCAGCGGGAACCAGGGTGGAGAACTTCCAGAACCTTCCTGTCTTCCGGGGACATGCAGAATGAGCTTAGGTCGCGAGCACGGGCAGAAGCTCTGGACCACGAGAGAGAGCAAATGTTAGGAGGGCTGTTCCTCCCGGGCAAACTGCTTTCCCGCTGGTGATCATTTCGCCCACTTTCCAAGATGGGGAGTTAGTTTCAGGTTCCTACGGGAGGTCCTTTTCCTTCCCTTACCACCCCCCCCCCCCAACTCCAAGACTAACAGTCTTGCTCTGCATGCGCGTCTGCCGCTTCTCTAAGCCTGGCCTAGAAGGCACTGGGAAGTTCCTGTAGACAGACACCCAGATGAACCGAGCAAGAGACACCTAAGGGGAACGGAAGGCCTCAGGCAGAAAGGAAGGCGGCCCAGAGACAGCCTCCCCGGGGGCGCTCGCCCCGCTACACTGGAATGTCACTTGTTCAGAAGCACCTTAGAACAAGCGAGTCACGGCTTGGGGCTGGGAAACCTGATTGGAAGCGAGATGAACTTGGGCCTGATTCACCCGAGATGTGTTGACTGTGCACAAAGCTTCTCTTTGCACAATCAACAGAAAGGGCACTTGTCTAGCAAAGTAAGGGCATAAACCACATCGCTGGGGGTGGCCTGTTTAGTCTACCTAAAACAATACTTTTGAAGCACTTTAGGAATATCTATGTAGAAGTAGCCTGGGCTAATCATCATCAGTGCTCATGTGTTGGTTAAAGAAACATTTGCAAGACCTTTACTTGGTGACCTTTTTGTAAGACATTAGTTCGACATACTCCGTGTGTACTTGAAAATAATAAAGTTGCATTTCTTTACGGAAGAGGAATCCCTTCCACAGCTCAGGTTTCTAGACTGAGTACTTGCCTTCTTCCCCCCCCCCCCCCCCCCCCCCACGCTGTGTGCGGGACGTGTGCGGGACGTGGCCTGTGGAGGAAGCCGGAAGCCGTAAAGAGCGGGAAGGAGATGGGGACAGGAAGGAAAGGGTCTGGGGGCAGGCGATGTCAGCGGAGAGGGCCAGAGGGGAAGAAGCCAGGCTGCGAAATGACCTGGAAGAAAAGCCAGTGGAGGCCTCCATCCTCGTGGCCGAACATACCCCGAGGGCCACAAAGGTTTGTCCAGAACAGGGAAGGACCTACGAGTCTATGGGGGCCCAGATCCTCAAGGCCACTTCTGCTTCCTCTGTTCCAGACCACAATCAGGCCGCCGTCAGTCTGAGGGGTGGGGGAAGGGGATGGTCAAAACCAATGAACAGCCTATACCGTAGGCAGAGCCCCGGTCTGGGTGCTGTTTAGGGGACGGAGGGAAAAGTGGCTGCAGCCCTTGAAACTGACCTAGGTAGCCGACTCTGGAAGCCTTCGTGGGCGGGGCGTGATGGGCAGCGGGGAGGGACGTCTGTGTGCTGCAGGTGCAGCGGCCGTTGGGTGCCGGGCATTCCCCCCCGGGGTCCCCGGGAATGGGACAGGAGAAGACACCAGCACTGACGACCCATGCCAGGATCTGGGAACGGGAGTCGGGAGTCCGCGCCTGCCACCTTCAGCTCCGCGGGCGCGGTGACGGTGACGGTGACCTTAGAGGGAGTATTACCCGCAGCTCACTCCGCGCCCTGACCGTGTCAGACCTTTGTTTGCACAGTCTCGTGTAACTCTACCTCCGGGCCTTCCCTCTTGATAGTCCCGCTGCCGGGAACACGCTTCCCATCATTCACATGCCTGGCTTCCTCACCTCGTTCAGACGGCTCCCCAAACGTTCCCTCCTCGGAAAGGCCCGCACGGAGCACCCCAATAAAATTACGCTCCCGGGAGCCCTTTCCCCATTCTCTTTGCTTTATTCATACATGCTTGCTACCTCAAGTTTAGGGAGGCGATATATAGAAATGTACGCCCACCATTGAAACATACATAATATTTGATTTGCTCGACCGACTCCGGCATGCACTCGGGGATATTTTCTCTTCTGTCCACCGCCTTTATCTTTAGCAGCTAAAACCATGCCTGCAACATATTGGGCAATGAAAACAGATTGGCCGGGTGACTGAAAGAACCCTCAGGATCCAGTGAGATGCACGCTGCTGTGATCTTTAATTTACAGATGAGAAAATTAGAAGGGTTGGAAAGGTCAAGTTACGTCTTCAGAGCCTCCAGGATGGTGCGTATCCGAATCAGGATCTGACTCTCCACCAGCGTGGCCCCCAGGGCCGGCCCTCTTAGCCGCCACACCACACTCTCTCTAGCCCAGAGGGCGCCTGGCCGGCCCGGTGGTTTAGGGAACCGTGGAGGCTTCGGAGGGAGCGACACAAACGTTGGTGCGGTAGGGGCTGGGCAGACACATGTGACTAGAGAGAGCCAGGCAAAGGGAGAGGACTCGGTCTTAAAGATGCCGAGACTGAACCATCCACTGGAGGATTTAGTCCAAGGTGAGAGAATCTTAGCACTGGAGGTAGTTAGGGCTGGAGGTTAAGGCCAACCTCCGATCCAGGCAGAAATGCTTTCCACGGCATTTCCTTTTTATCCACAGAATAGGAAATGTGATGACTCACCCAGCAGAGACAGACGACAAGCTAAATATTCATCATGCTAAGAAGGCAGCAAAAAGATAGGAAAAACTGAGTTGATCGATATCAAAGGAAGACATCTGACACAAAATGAGTCTTTCAAAAGCATCCTCAGCTCCAGTGTGAATTCAGTGGAGAATTGTTTTCCAAATTCCTTCAAAGAGCGTCTTTAGATTATTTCCACTGTACTAGAATATAGGGGGGGAAATGGGCATTGCCCAGCCTATTTTATGAGACAAATACAGTTTTGATACAATTTAATAAAACATATCTTTGATGACTCCCAGCAAATCACAGAATGCAACTACAGCGCATTATATGTTAAACCAAGAGCTAACATGCCCTAGACAAAATGATTAGATAATCAGCTCAAAAAATGTTGAGGGGGCGCCTGGGTGGCTCAGTCGGTTAAGCGTCCAACTTGGGCTCGGGTCATAATCTCGCGGTTCGTGAGTTCGAGCCCCGCGTCGGGCTCTATGCTTAGAGCCTGGACCCTGCTTCCGATTCTCTGTCTCCCTCTCTCTCCTCCCCTAACCCACTCGCATTCTGTCTCTGTCTCTCTCAAAGATAAATAAACATTAAAAAAATGTTGAGAAAGTTATCAGTAAGATTCAGCATCTATTCTGGATTAAAGTGTTGGAAGGAAAAGCGTATAGGATGACTAATCATGCTCAGAGAAGACAGGAAGTGATGTAGTAAAAGTCTGGAAAACTATAATCATAGCAACTATACCAAAAGCAATAGCAACATTTGAAATCCTGAATTAGGAGTTTATATTTAAGTGGTCTAAATATAGAGACCGACCAGAAGAAATAAAAACTTATTTCAACACAAAATGACAGGAGCAAAAAAAAAAAAAAAAAAAAAATCACAAAAATCCTAGAAACAATGAGTTCAAACTTACAGGGTACGAGATACCAATTAAAAAAAAAAAAATCCCGTGTATCCCTAAAATTAGTGAGATAGAAAATATAGTACAAACAGCTTCCGTACGCAAAAGAATCAAAACCAATTACACTCAAGATCCCACGTGTGTGGGGCGTCTGGGTGGCTCAGTTGGTTGAAAGTCTTCAACTTGGGCTCAGGTCATGATCTCGCGGTCCGTGGGTTCGAGCCCCGCGTCGGGCTCTGTGCTGACAGCTCAGAGCCCGGAGCCTTTTTCGGATTCCGTGTGTGTGTGTGTGTGTGTGTGTGTGTGTCTCTCTCTCTGCCCCTCCCCTGATCGCGCTCAGTCTCTCCCTGTCTCTCAAAAATAAATAAATGTTAAAAAAAAAACAGATTCCACATGTGTGACATATGGCACTTATTAAAGAAACTTTAAAAGCGCGATAAGAGTAACAAAGGCATGAACACAGGGCTTGCTAAGCATGGCTGCTGTCTGGGAGCCAGAATGCAGGAAAAAGAAACAGAAGTTGCTACCAAGACTCAACCCAATATCAAAATCCTGTCTGTATTTTTACAAAACACGGCATGTCGGTCGTGACATTCGGCTGCAAACGTGGTCAGGCAAGAACGTCAGAGGTTTTTTTATAAGTAATTATGAAGCCAAGAAGCTGACAGCCGCGGTGACCCTAGCAGACCAAAGTGACCATTATCAAAACCTTGTCACATCGAGCTCAAACCTGAAAGTTCATCATTCGTTGGCCATATTTTGGGAACTATTTGTGGACCAGCCTCTCTGCGCTATTCTGGGAACTGGGTATGCAGCCGGGAAGAAGGCAGGAAAGGTCCCCCCCGGTCACGGTCACGGTCACGGAGAAACAGACAATTAACAAGTCAACGCATAAGTGGGCAGGATGATTTCAGAGGGTGGAAAGGGCGGTGCGGACCACAGGGACGGACTGTGGGCTGCACGTGTGGTGGCCAGCTATTTTGGATCGACAACCAGAAGGCCTCTCTAAAGAGGTAGACTTTTGAGCCAAGATCTGTGGAACAGAACAGGGTTTCCAAAAATAATTTCGATTGATTACATGTCAGTCAAGTTGCTTTGGGGGGCACCCTCCCACGTGCAAGTCTGCACGGGTGAACTTGGCAATTTTAACTTCAATTCGATCCTTGCTGTCAAGGGTCTTACGAGCTACATTACACACAAAGACCGGGCAAGACTGTTTGTAACGAGTATTCCAAAGGGCTCCTACAAATCCATAAGAAAAAGGAGAGAGTGGGAAAGCGGGGGACGTCAAGAACAATTCACAAAAAGAAACATGAAATCCAGGGGCGCCTGGGTGGCTCAGTGGGTTGGGC
>NW_024412438.1:932170-973372 GCF_014898765.1 Herpailurus yagouaroundi | reverse complement strand
GCCCCAGCCTCACAGCCCCCCAGCTCCCAGCCCTCAGCCCCCAGCCCTCAACCCCCAAACCCCAGCCCTCAGATCTAAGCCCCCAAGCCCCAGCCTTCAGTCCTCAGCCCTTAGTCCTCAGCCCTTAGCCCCCAGGTCCCAGCCCCCACCCCCCAGCCCCCAGGCCCCAGCCTCTAGCCCCCAGCCCTCAGCCCTCAGCCTATCAACTTCCTGTCCTAAGTCCACTTCCCAGCAGGCCAGGACCACCCGTCTTCCTCAAGTGCCTCTCCCCCTCCCCTGGAAATGACCCAGGTCACCACCTGTCCCCAGTGACTCCACTGTCCCTTCAGGACGATCACAAATTAACCCTGGAAGAGCTGAGCACCAAGTACTCCGTGGACCTGACGAAGGTGAGCGAAGGCAGCCGCTGAGGGAGCCCCCCCCCCCCGCCCCCGACGGCAGTGGAGCTGGGAATCGGGGCCCTAACTTCCAGGTCATTGTTCTTACCCCTCTGCCTCTGAGTTCCAGGGCGGGGCGAGCAGAGTATGGCGAGGCCCCAAGGAGTTCAGGGTCAGATGAGAGGAGGGAGAATGGGGTAGGGCAGCGCTGCTCCAGCCTGTGTCCCGGGGCCCCTCCGCGCTCCTACAAACTGTCAAGGCCCCAAAGAGCTTTTGCTCGCGTGAGTTATATCTGTTGATGGTTATCATATTCAAAGTTAAAACGGGGAAAATTAAGAGACACTTCCCAATTCGTTTAAAAACAAGGGTAAATCCACTCTATATTAGTACCATCGTTTTACGACAAACCGGTTTCCCAAACGAGCAGCGTTTTACATTTTTGCGAACCTCTTTAATGTCTGGCTTTCTAACCGGAGACGGCGGGATTCCCATGTGCTTTCAGCATTAAATCTGTTGTGACACATGCCATGTAGCCTCTGGGAAATTCTACCGTACGTTCGAGAACAGGAGCGAAAAAGGTGAACCACGATTTAGCATTATCGTGAACAGCGTTCGCCCCCCCCCCCCCCCCGAAAGGGTCTCGGGACCCTCCTGGCCCCCAGACCACCCTTTGAGAACTAATCGTTTAACAGGAAAACCGTATATGTGGTTACTGCCCCTGCTGCTGTCACCACTCATACAAGGACCACAAATAAAAACCTAAAAGCCCTCAAAATAGAAGCCCTTCTTCGTTCTAGAACGTCTTCGCGGAAAGGGTGGGTCTCATCTGGTAACCCGGGAGGTGTGCAGGAGACTTGTCCTGTTTTCATTCCAGTTGTATGTTTTTCCGGGGAAGTTGGGGAGTGGCTGGTGGGTATGAAGCAGCGTTTGTGTTTTAATCCTCTGGTGGGTTCTACTATTGTTTTCGTTTAGAGGAAAAGGCACAGGAACTCACGCCCAGCCTCCAGCGAGAATCTATTCTTTCCTGCGTTTGCTCTTTCCCCCCATCTCCAAGTTAAAGAGCCGAAGCACGAATGAATGTCCCAAGGTTATCGACATAAGGTGTCGTAGCCGGTCATTGCGTTAGCCTTGCTCGTTATGTCACGAACAGTTGATAGTTACCTCCCGCTGGAGACGGGGTACCGTAGGGGAGGGACCCCTCTGACTCCTGCGGGAGTCCTGCCACAGTGCCAGCCCAAGATACAAATTCAAATTTTTTGTGAACCGACCCATCAGCTAAAAATCCTCCCCATGTAAACGTGCTGATGGGAACGCCTGGGCGGCTCAGGCGTTGAAGCATCAGACTCTCGTTTTTGGCTCAGGTCATGATCTCCAGTTTCCTGAGTTCGAGCCCAGCGTCAGGATCTGCGCTGACAGCAAGGAGCCTGCTGGGGATTCTCGCTTTCCCCTTTTCTCTGCCCTTCCCCTTCACGCCATCTCGGCCTCTCTCAAAATAAAGTTTAAAACCCTGGGATGCTTTAAACACGCTAAAGGTTGTCCCTTCTATCATGCAAATTTTAAAATCCCACCTTACCTAGGAAGAAATTCCAGGGTGGCCTTCAGGGAGCTTCCTCGGTCTCTGGACCCTCTAACCGCGTCTTGGGGCTATAAATGGCACATCTGAGCCTTGCCGGAGCCTGCTTCTCTGTTCGCGGCCCTCCATTCTTCCCTCTTTCCTCTCCACACAGGGCCTTAGCGCCAAAAAGGCACAGGAAATCTTGAACCGAGATGGACCCAACGTGCTTACGCCGCCCCCCACCGTTTCGGAATGGGTCAAGTTCTGTAAACAACTCTTCGGTGGCTTCTCCATCTTACTGTGGATGGGTGCCATTCTCTGCTTCGTGGCCTATGGCATCCAGATGCATTTCAAGGAGGATCTTTCCAGAGATAATGTGAGTCTGTTCCACTGCCACCGGCCAGCCCGGTCTCTGCTTAGCTCTGATACTCTCCTGCTCCGCACCCTTGCCCTCTCGAAGGCCTCTGGCCCAAACCCCTGGTACTCCCAGGACTTTCTGAGGGAGCCCTTGGTCCTTAGGCTTTTATCTAGAAAGCTACTGATGCAGCTGCCTGAGAGGCATGGTTTCACCCCGAAACTTGCTCTCCTTTGATTATCCTCCTGCCTCATCATCAAAGCACTCTGCGGCCCCGTTCTCTTTGCCAGAATTTTGATCTCTTCACCTCCTTCCTCCTGGTCTCCCTCCCTTACCTGCCCCCCCCCCCCAGCCCAAGCATAGCCCAAGCATCCTGGGGTTCTGCTGCATCCTGCGGGCCTTCACGGTAGCTCAGGGCTCCGACTGAGACACCCTGCTCCAGATTCTTCCTCAGCCCCTCCCCGGCCATTACCCTGGCGAGCTGATTTTCTGATTTGAAGAGGAGAAAAAAGGGCTACTGATGAGCCCTGTGTATCCCCGCCCCCAGCTGTACCTGGGCATCGTACTGTCCTTCGTGGTCATCATCACCGGCTGCTTCTCCTACTACCAGGAGGCCAAGAGCTCCAAGATCATGGAGTCTTTCAAGAACATGGTGCCTCAGGTAGGATCGGTGTGGGAGGATCAGGTGAGCAAGGCGTAGAATGTGCCCAAACGGGCAGTTTTTAAGTCCCCTGAACGTTACATCCTGCGACGCGTGAGGGAGGGGCAAAGGAAGTTGGAAAGGCTGGACTCCTCAATGACCTGAAAGACAAAGGCCAGACAAAGGCCAGCCGCGGGAACGTTCCAGGTTCCAGGGGGCTAAAGAGACACAACAACTGAATGCAATACCTGGACGAGACCAAGTCCTGTGGCGAAGGGGCAAATAATGCAGCTGACGTACTGGGTCCCAACAAATAGGGGACTGACGTACTGGGTCTACAAACAGCAGACTAAAGTCTGGTGTCAAAGCGAAAGTTAACGACACCGCTAGCTGTATTGTGGTTCTTTAACATACTCATTATTGAGCTGTGCGCCCTGAAAGGTGCAGGATAGAAGACCACGACGTACGTAACGTACCCTCAGACGGTTCCGGAAAAGAAGTGCTCGCATCCACACGTCGGTAGACACGGTGACGGAAGGACAGAGCGAGTGGGGTAAAACGTTAACAGTGAATCTGGGTAAAAGTTATACTGGTATTCTTAGTACCATTTTTATGCTTGACACCTTCCTGAAAGTTTAGGTAATTTTCAAATTAAAAAAAGATGATTTGTCAGCATCTGGAAATAACATGACAGCAGAAAGAGGTTTTTAGGCACAGAGATGGAGACTCGGAAAGGAACAGGCGCGAATTTCCCGACAGCACCATCATGTTCTGGTGTCCTAGCCCAGGAGATTTTTCCCCTTTGCTGTCAACGTGAATTAATTCCTCCCTCGGGTAAGACTTCGGGGAACAATGTTTTGGTAAAATGAAGCAGGAGTGTGGAGACCATCCGTTCGCTTTTGCTGCCTAACTGGTCACCCCAAACTTAGTGGCTCAAAACAACAAACATAGCGTTTCCCACACTTCTGTGGTTGGGGCTGTTCTGATCTGGGCTGAGCCGAGCAGGGCTGGAAGGTCTCAGATGACCTCATCCCCATGTCTGGGGATGACTGAGATGGCTGTGACAGCCGGGGCCTTTCTCCTTTGACCTCTCTTCCTCCAGGAGACGAGCTCGGGCTTGTTCAATATGGTGGCAGAGGGGTTCCCGGTGACAAAAGGGCAAGCGCCCACGTGCGAGCACTTTTTTAAGCCTCTGCTTTGCATTATGTGTCTAATGTCTCAGGAGCCGAAGCCAGTGGTATAGCCAAGCCTAGGTGTAGGGATGGAGAGACAGACCCCATCTCTTAGAGACAGGGTCATCAAAGTCACATCGCAAAGGACAAGGATGGTAAGAATTTGGAATCCGCCAAAGAGACCTTCAAGCGTGATGTGGTGAGTGACGGTGTAAGAAAGGGAGTCAGAAGGAAGGAGCCCAGGAACAAGAGGTTATAGGCCAGAAGCAGGATGAGGGAAGCAGAAAGTTCTGGAAATGACCCAGCACTGCCTTCCCACAGCAAGCTTTGGTGATTCGGGATGGAGAGAAGATACAGATCAACGTAGAGAACGTGGTGGTAGGAGACTTGGTGGAGGTGAAGGGCGGAGACCGAATCCCTGCGGACCTCCGGCTCATCTCTGCACAAGGATGTAAGGTGAGGGGGTGGGGGAAGCCAAGGGAGGGAGCCCAGCATGGTCTTAGGGTGACCTTAGGTACTGGCCTGGATTCGGTTAAAGAAAGCACGATCTTATCATTCAGAACCTCGAGAAGTTACAGGTGCAAATTTGAGGTTGGAGACAATAGGTGCTGGGGTGTGAATTTGTTTCTCTCTGCAAGCCAACAATGATGGCGTCGGTGGCGGATAAAGATGTGTCATCTTTAGGAAGGGATCTTTCTTCCCATGCTCACTTTACGACCCATCCTCCCTCCCATCCCAGGTGGACAACTCCTCCTTGACTGGAGAGTCAGAGCCCCAGTCCCGCTCCCCTGACTTCAGCCACGAGAACCCTCTGGAGACTCGCAACATCTGCTTCTTCTCCACCAACTGCGTGGAAGGTGAGCATGACGTCATCAGTGGCCTAGATTCGAAAGCAGAGATTGAAATAAAGATTCCAAGAACCCTCTATCTTCTAAAGACAGTAGGGTAGGTAAGAGCCAGTAAACGGGTGAGGCTCTCCATCGCTCATGAGCTGCACGACCTTGGGGAAAGGTCAAAGCCATCGTCTCCCCGTTTTGCACCACGATGATACGAAGAGTCGCTATCCCGTGGATGTTTATGTGGATTCAATGCACAGAAAATGTTTAGCACGAAGCCTAACACGTTGGAAGTGCCCTGCAGTCGTCAGCTAGTTCCATTGTGGCTGCTGAATAGACTGTGCTCTCTCAGCTGAAAATAGCACAGAAGGACAGAAAACTGTTGAGCCCCGCCAGGTCAGTCTTCTCGTGAGTTGAGCGCTAACTTCTCACTATTCCAGAAAGGTATCAGCATCGGAGATCCGAGTTACCAACGGTGCCACTCAACCCGTTGGCTCTGCTCCTAGAATCTAAGACACCCTTGTGCAGGCAGTTCTGGCCAAGGGTGGTAACGACGGACTCAATATCATTATGTCAACCTTCCCCCTCAGGGAGGCCTGCAACACCCCCTGAACACACATGAAAGCCATTATTCGTGCTTAACAACAAATGTTTGGGTATCCAAGAAATAGCTATTTTTTAATTGAACGCCTTGGACGCGCCAAGTGCTACAGATGTCTCTGACGCTCACAACACTGCACGACGGATACTATCGCTTTTTTACACATGAGAAGCTCAGAGAAGTTAAATGCAGTCTCCAAGAGCACAAGTCGATAGGAAAGAGGAAAATCAAGGATTCTCCTGCAGGTCTGTCTCCCAAAGCCCATGTTCTTTCCGTAGACCCTTCTCTGGGACAAAGCCGCCTACTGATCTCTCTGTTAATGAAATTATTTAATGCAAAAATACTTTGGGGGCATCTGGCTGGCTCAGTCAGTGGAGCATGCAGCTCTTAATCTTTGGGTTGTGAGTTCAAGTCCCACAAGGGGCATGGAGCCAACTAAGATAAGATAAAGCAAAATGAAATAAATAAAATAATAAAATAAAATGAGGGGCGCCTGGGTGGCTCAGCAAGTTAAGCATCCGACTCTTGATTTCGATTCGGCTCAGGTCATGATCTCACAGTTTCGTGAGTTCGAAGCCCGCATCGGACTCTGCGCTGACAGTGTGGAGCCTGCTTGGGATTCTCTGTCTCCCTCTCTCTCTCTGCCCCTACCCTACTCACGCTGTCTCTGTCTCTCTTAAATAAACTTAAAACGAATTTTTTTAATTTAATTTAATTTAAATTTAAAAAGAGAAAATACTATAACAGATGAGAGTAATTATAAAACGAAATAAATAAGAATCCCACCAGAAAATAAAATCGACATTGAACCATTTTTAAATTTTGATCGGACAGAAAGAGCCAGGCGACCAAGGTTCCTCCAAAAACACTGGATTTCAATTATTAAAATTCAGGAAAAGCTTTTGCTCAGATTTGTCTTCCCAAAGTGGGGTTTTCATCAGCAAAGCGTATGCCTCAGATGAAGGAGCAAGTGGGTGGTGGCATCCCACCCAGGAAACAAAGTTCCGGCCGGAACGGAGGAGACCACGGGGACCCAAGATGTGGCCGAGAGGGCGGAGCTAGGCCCCAGGAGCTCTTGACTGTGCAGCTGAGGGATGTCCACGCGGTTTGCAAACTAGTAGCCTACCTTCAACCTTGATCCCAGATCCTCACCTCCCGACGTTCATGGCCACGGCCCTGACAGGGCTGCAGGTACGGACGTCTGACTCTGGGTTCTCACGCATCTCCACGGGGCCCAAGCTGTCTCCCTGGCGACGTGCAGGGTCTGGAGGGGTCAGTCTGGCCTGGGATACAGGAGGCTTGCCCGTGGGCTCAACCTTCCCCAGCTTCGCATCAACCCATCCTGTCTCCAGACACGTGAGATTCGGTACTAAATCCCGCCTCTGCGGATGGACGAACCCACGAGGGAAGGCGTGCAAAAGGCGAATCAGACCAAACCCTGGCACAAAATAGATGTAGGTAGCACCAAGCTACCCTGCCCTCAAACACAAAGCCCTCTCGGTCCCCCTCAGTCATCTGAGTGTCTGCTTTGACAAGGCTCGGTGAACGCCACCTACTCCCGCCCGTGTGGAGCCCGTGTGCAGAGAGCCCTGGACGCAGCCAGTCTTCCCCGGCACCCCGGCCCCGCCCGCCGCCCTCAGGGTGGGACCCTGCTCTCAGGCCCACTCAGCTGAAGGGGACCTTGGAAATGGACCAGCCGCTCTGAGCCACGGTGTTTGCGGGAGCCGTCAGAGTCGAGCCACCCCTCCTGAGTCACGCGTAGGAGTTTCTGTCGATCCTTCTTAAGGCCAAATTCATCCAGATGAAGAAAAGACAGAAGCGAGTATCTGGGTGTGTCCTATGTGCCCGATTCTGTTCCAAGCTGTTTTGTCACCTCTCATCCTCGCCACTTTGTAGATAGATGCTCTCGGCCCACTTTCAGGCTGAGCGCACCTGGGTCTCAGGGTAAGGAGCTGACTCTCAGACCGGGCAGCGACCACGCTGCAAAACTGAACTTCCGGCCGGAGCCCTGCTGGTTAGAAAACAGGTGCTATTTCTAGAATACGCAGCTCTTTCTGGGTGATTCGGTGACTGTAGTGGCAGGGATTCCAGCCATTCTGGTAAAGCAGGAAAAAACCGTTTTGAGCCAAGAACGGGCCCCTCATTTCGAGCCACGTAGGTGAGGGGCCCGCATCCCACGGGTGTGGAGCCAAGCGTGACGTCCAGGTCCCCCTTCTGAGGCCGGGGCAGGGTCCGCGGAGCGAAAGCCCAGAAGCCCAGCTGTTATGACGGTTCCTCCCCAGCAGGGGTCAGGCTGGCTCCAGCCAGCAGAGCAGGGAGGGGCTCAGCGGAGCCGTTTCTCGAACTCCACACTGGGGCCACTGGGGCAGGATAATTCTTCGTTGTAGGGGGACAGAGGGGCTCTCTCGTCAATTGCAGGATGTGGCAGCATCCACGCCCTCGCGCAGCGACCTCTCCCACCCCAGAGGTGACAGCCAAGGTGCCTCCAGACCTTGCCCACCGGCTCCTGGGGGCAAAATGCCACCGACGGAGGACACACTAGTTCAGGGGAGAGGCCGATGTTGGAAGGTAGGGCTCTAACAGGAGGGCGGCCACCATTCCTGGGGATCTAGAAACTTTGCAGCTGCTGAGGGAAAAATAAGAAACAGACAGGCAATAAGAGATACTCAGAATCAGTGTAACAAAGACCTTTTATTTTTAATGTTTGTTTATTTTTGAGAGAGACAGAGACAGAATGCGAGTGAGTTAGGGGCAGAGAGAGAGGGAGACACAGAATCCGAAGCAGGCTCCAGGTTCTGAGCTGCCAACACACAGTCCGACGCGGGGCTCGAACCCACGAGCCGTGAGATCATGACCTGAGCCGAAGTCGGACGCTCAACCGACTGAGCCACCCAGGTGCCCCAACAAAGACCCTCTTGACAGGGAAGGCAATAAGGCAGTGAAATGGGAGGACTGTGAAATCAGAGATTTTTCGGGCGAGGAGACCCTTTGCTTGTGTCAACTAAATGTGAGGAGAATACAACACGACGGCCTCCAGGAGGCTCTTGAGTGTCCACCTTGCTCCTGACAGCTGTGTCCTTGCAGGAACCAAGGGCGGCCACTTCCCCACCTCAGACTTCCCTGTTCCTCTGCAGGAACAGCCCGGGGCATTGTGATAGCAACGGGAGACTCCACAGTGATGGGCCGCATCGCCTCCCTGACGTCAGGCCTGGAGACGGGCAAGACCCCCATCGCTGTGGAGATCGAACACTTCATCCATCTGATCACGGCGGTGGCCGTCTTCCTTGGCGTCTCTTTCTTCGGGCTCTCGCTCAGCTTGGGCTACGGCTGGCTGGAGGCTGTCATTTTTCTCATCGGCATCATTGTGGCCAATGTGCCCGAGGGGCTGCTGGCCACCGTCACTGTGAGTAGCCAAGGTGGAGGGTGGCCGTCTACACAGACAAACCACCCCAGGGGTGGAAACCACTAGAAAACACAAGAAATCTCTCTTGCTGTTGAACCTCTCGAGGGCAGGCTACCCCTGATGTGTGTACCGTTACCACCCGCTTTGCTCCCCAAAGGCACCGACTTCCCCCACCCGCATTTTCTGGTGCCTTCTCTGTTTTCTCCGTGAGTTGCGGTGCAGAGAGCATTAGATTCTCAGCCGTCGGCAGTGAGTTCCAGTCCTGGGTGTACCGGCGGGCGCACTTGGCCGAATCACTGAACCTCGCCAGGCCTAATGGAATCATCGGGTTTTCTAGAGGAAGATTGACTTGGAATATAGAATCTTACCAGAAAGGGCTTCAGAGCCCATAGAAACCCAGCCTTTCAGCCGATGCCGAATATCCGGTGTACAATCCGTGGCAGATGCTGAGGATGGTTTCTGGTCCTGGGAAGCCCGCCCCATCCGCGCTCTGCTCATTTCGTCACTAGGTTGCTGTAGCTGGGTTTCACTGTGTTGAGCAGAAACAGGTTTTCCTGTTTGGTCCCAGTTTTCCTATCTGAAGACACGCAAAACAAGTCAATTCTCTCTCCCTTCTACAAACTATGCTTTCGACTGATGGTATCCATCGTGTCCTCCTCAAAACCTCCGGCGGGAGATAAACAATAACCCCTTTTCCCTTAGCCGTCCTTCACGTCACACGGCCTTCAGGCCCCCGGCTGGCTGGTCACCCGTTTGGGGTATGCCCTAGTTTACCGATATCCTTCTTAAAGTAGAAATGAGAATTAATAACCCAGGGTGTGGTTGGTTAGCACAAAACCCCAAGACCAGTGATGAGATGTGAATAGATCATAACCCCACGATTAGAATTCTGTCCTGTTGTAGCCATGGCCTAAGAACGTATTCGTTTTTCAAACAACCTTGCCGCATACCTGACTTTCATTGAATTTGCGGTCCGTATAATTGACGTCCACAAAAATCGGATTTGAGTGACTTCTCAAGTCTGCAATATTCCTTCTCAGTTTCATGATTCGCTCCGTGTTCTTTTTTGATAACTATTGGTCCAACCCCCACCCCCCCCCCCCGCCCCGCACACACAGCATCTTATACCCCAGTGAACCGTTAGCTACCGACGTGGTCCCCGGGGAGACCGGACTTGAGGGACACAGGGGGGGCCTGAACTCGATTTGGAGCAGGGCCTGCTGAATAGAAAAGACGAAAGGATCCTGGGGGAGCAGAATATTCCAGGGATCAGGCCGTGCTCTACGTTACCCTGGTAGAGGAAGACTCTCTTTTTCCAAAGCGCTGCCGTAACGCGCGAACAAAATCCCTTCCCTGATTTCCTTTACCACGGCCCCAGATGGGATTCCTAAGGACTAGGTGGGAACGAAAGTGAAATGACTACAAACAGTGACAATAGCAATAGCAGCTACCAGATTTCCCAAGCACACCGTGGTGTGAGTGGCCGACGTCTTGTCTCCGTTGATCGTCTGCCCTCTTCGCGGCCTTAGGTGTGTCTGACCCTGACCGCCAAGCGCATGGCGCGCAAGAACTGCCTGGTGAAGAACCTGGAGGCGGTGGAGACGCTGGGCTCCACCTCCACCATCTGCTCGGACAAGACGGGGACCCTCACCCAGAACCGCATGACCGTCGCCCACATGTGGTTCGATGAGACCATCTACGAGGCGGACACCAGCGAAGAGCAGACTGGTGACTGGTGGCACCAGTGGGCCGAGGGTGCGGGGCTGGCCGGGGGTGGCGACTGGGCTGCGGAATCTGACGCGGGGAAGACGGCTGGGCCCCGAGTGCAGAGAAGGGAGGCACGGAGGAAAGGTGCGGAGGTGCCAGGCACTGGGGCACAGAGCAGGATGGGGCTATGTCCCTGCTTTGCACTGCCCTGCCCCCTGCCCCCTACTCATGAGCTTCTCCTTCCCCCCCCTTCCTCCCCAGGGAAAACGTTTGCCAAGGGCTCAGCTACCTGGTTCGTCCTGGCCCGAATCGCCGGCCTCTGCAACCGAGCTGACTTTAAGGCTAACCAGGAGACCCTTCCCATCGTCCAGGTATGGGGCCTGCGCGGGGAGGGGATGCCTCGGTGTCTGGGGCGTGCCCCGCGCCCTCCCCAGACACCTCTCTTCAGTGCTCCCCCCCAGGTCCTCCCCACCACGCCCCCCCCCGTCCCTGTGCCGTACCCCCTGGGCTTAGCAAACACACCCCGTCTCGGCAGCGAGCCACAACAGGTGATGCTTCTGAGTCGGCCCTCCTCAAGTTCATCGAGCATTCGTACAGCTCTGTGAAGGAGATGAGAGAGAAAAACCCCAAGGTGGCCGAGATTCCCTTTAATTCCACCAACAAGTACCAGGTACAGAACCCGCGAAGGCAGAATGGCGGTGGGGGTGGGCTCATCGTTTGGAGAATGCCGTCGCCTTCAACCTAATCTCTGAACAGTAGAATGAAGACGTGGATAGATAACCAGCATCCTCATTAAGAGGAAGGCTGGGGGCACCTGCGTGGCTCAGTCGGTTGAGCGTCCGACTCTTGGTTTCGGCCCAGGCCGTGATCTCGGGGTTCATGAGTTCGAGCCCCCCGTCGGGCTCTGCGTTGACTGCACAGAGCCTGCTTGGGATTCTTTCTCTCCCCCTCTCTCTGCCCCTCCCCGCCTTGCTCTCTTTCTCTCTCTCTCAAAAAATACAAACATAAAAATAAATAAAAATTTTAAAAAAGGAGACGTTCACCGCAAGAGAAAGTGACAGACAGGTAGAGGAAAGACGCTGAGCAGGAGTCTCCCAGTCGCTTGCGAAAAGAGCAAGTCGGAAGTGTCCCATAGGTAGCGAAAGCCGCCGGGTGACAATCGGGGTCCAGCCTCGTGCAGCTGTCGGAGGCATCTCTGTGGCTCCCGCCAGGCTTACCACCGCGGGATAAGGCTGGGTTTGCAAGGCGCTCCCCGGTCGGTGGTGCCCTGTTTCGTCTCAGGCCTGTGCGCGAGGACGCCAGGCAGACTCAGCAAGGGCGGTATTTGGAAGTTACTGGGAGTGCAGATCCTAAAAGTTTTCCTCACAAAGCGGAAAAAAAAATTGTAACTAAAAAAAAAAAATGATAATAATAACAAAAGCTATATGGGGTTTGGAGTTTTTAAAAACCCAATTCCCCGTCTTCTCACGTTGAACATCGAGCACGTAAGCGGTCAAGAAAGAGATCCAGAGTTTTGTGTCTCCGATGGCTTTCAGTCAGTGTAACAAGATAGGTCTCCTGAGCCCAAACTGCGAACTTATTTCTACTTTTATCTGACGTTTAGTAGCCTCACAACCCATAGGAGGGTTGTGTGCCTGGCAGGGCCGGATGAAAGCCTGTGACGGCCAAGAGGTGGATGCCCCTTCTGCCGCACGAGTCAAAATAAAAGCCAAATATACCCACGACATTCGTTGGGACGTCCCACGAAATAGCGACTTCCCCCAAAACGACCAGGTTAGCGCCTTTCCCGAGCTATCACGTGCCAACGGCACAACCTTCCTCGGTGGTTCCCATGCCCGGTGCGCCCAGCCGGCCAAGCAAACGCCCTAACTGGTGGTGGCCTAACTCCAGCTCTGAGCGCGGCCGTCCTCGGCCCGCTCGTCGCTTGCGGGGCGCGATCTCTTCCTCGCTCTCGGACTAAAAGGAAAGGAGCGTCTCGGTTCTGATATTTCCAGACTGCTTCCACCTTCTGATCTGCCATTTTCTATCAAGATGCGATTTTCCCATGACCAACGGGCTAACTCATAAGTAGGTCACGCCATCGCCTCCGATAATCCCCATAAATAGCGAACAAATGCGTCTTAAGCCTTCAGAAAACCAAGCTTTTTAAACCGCTTACAGCTTTCTGTTTAGACAAGCTAAGGTTTTTTCCTCTTAACTGCTTAGGCATACTTTGACTACAACTGAAAGTGGTAAGAAATATTTGAAAGTTTCTAATGGGATGGGCCTTTGAATAAGTTGGTTGTATTTTTATTTATTTATTTTTAATGTTTATTTTTGAGAGAGAGAAAGAGTACAAGCAGAGGAGGGCCGGGGGGCGGGGCGCTGACAGCAAGCCCGACGGGGGGCTTGAACCCACGAACCAGGAGATCATGACCCGAGCCAAAGGCGGTCGCTCAACCCACTGAGCCACCCAGGCGCCCCTCTAATGGGATGGTTTGAACGGCATTTGACACACAGGCTTCCCACCGCTTCTCCTCTGGACGGTGCAATCCGGCCTCCTCTGCACCTGCTCATTTCCAGGTGCTGCTTTTGTGACCAGACAGGCTACGAATAGGGACTTCCTGGCTCCTAAGAGGACCCTCACCATAATTCCCGCTCCCAGATCAGAGATCAAGAGAAGACGCAAAACCGAAATGCATCTAATTTCTCTCTCCTCCCTGAGTGTGGTCTCCTCAGTCACTCTTGACTATGCCCTTCCCTGTCCCCAGCACACCGCACTGACCCCGACCCCAGATTTCCATTAGCCCCTGGGACTTCTCACGCTACTGGGAGAGGGGCAAGGGCATGACAATGACCGACCTACCTCTGGATGATGCTTCGTGATTTTCAAAGTACTTTGTACAAATGATCTGACCCTCGGGAGCGCCCGGGTGGCGCAGCCGGTTAAGCATCTGACTCCTGACGTCAGTTCGGGCAGGTCACGATCCCACAGTTTGTGAGCTGGAGGCCCGCACCGGGCTCAGCCTCGATGGTGCAGATCCTGCTCGGGATTCTGTCTCTCCTTCTCTCTGCCCCTCCCTGGCTTGTGCTTTCTCTCTGTCCCAAAATAAATAAATAAACTTAAAAAGAGGAAAACAATCTGACCCTCAAACAGCAGGTGTGAACTGCGGGGGTCCACTTCAACACCGCCGGTTCTCGACAAACACAGCACGGTACTGTCTGTGCGTTTTCTCTTGTGATCGTCGTAACAGCGCTGGCTTTTCTCACGCTCGCTTTTCAGTGGGAATACGGTATATCGTACACGTAACATGTAGCATATGCGCCAATCGACCGTTTACGCTATTGGTAAGGTTCTGGGTCAACAGCAGGCCGTATTAGCAGCTAAGTTTTAGGGGAGTCAAAAGTTCCACGCTCATTCGTGACTGTGGGGTCTCTCCTAAAAACCCGATGAAGTCGGCAACACAGAATCTTTTGCTTTTCATCAGAGGCACTAAGGTTTAGGAAGGTTAAATGGACCGACCCGAGGTCCTAAAGCATTCCTGCCGGCCCTGCGACCCAGGCCCGCAGACCCTGCGTTTTCTCTCCTGTCCACTCTGCTGCCTCTGCCCAGCTCAACCTTCTGCTTTCCAGGCAGAGAGGAAGCAGAGACAGTGAGAGTCCTGGTCCAGCTCTCAGCCTCCAGTGGCGGAGAAGATAACAGATTTCTTATAGGCTGGATTCCCGGCAAGGACGACGGGTGGGCTCGGCCCTGAGTCGGAGCTGCCCGGAGGGAGCGGCTGCGCTGGGGTTTGGGGACCGAGGAAGTGGGAAGGGGGAGGGTGTGAAACGGGACTCTTTTCTCCTCCCCAGATGTCCATCCACCTGCAGGAGGAGAGCTCCCAGCCCCACGTGCTGATGATGAAGGGGGCCCCCGAGAGGATCCTGGAGTTTTGCTCCACGTACCTTCTGAACGGAGAGGAGTACCCCATAGATGAGAAGATGAAGAGCAAGTTCCAGGACGCCTATCTGGAGCTGGGAGGCCTGGGGGAGCGCGTGCTCGGTGAGGGGCTGGGAAAGAACCCTGGAAGGACTGGCACCACCTGGTCGTGGCTCGGGGGGCGCAGAGCTGAAGGCGCTGGGGTGAGCGGGACGGAGACGTCGGCAGCTGAAGGACTTCCGTTCCCTCTGTCTCTCCAGGCTTCTGTTTCTTGAATCTGCCCACCACTTTCTCCAAGGGATTCAAGTTTGACACGGATGAGATCAATTTCCCCATGGAGGACCTTTGCTTTGTGGGGCTCATCTCCATGATTGACCCTCCCCGGGCCGCCGTGCCCGACGCCGTGGGCAAGTGTCGCAGTGCGGGGATTAAGGTAAACCTCTGACGGTCCCAGGAGCCGCCGACCCGTCACAACACGGCACAAGGGTAGAAAGCTTTGCATGGAACGGGTTCTCTGCCATCTAGGTTTACCTGAATTGATTTCGGTTTCCTCGAGCTCATGATGTTTAGTCGTAAGAGACGACCTAGTAGTAAACGGGAAGTTTCTTCTGTCGTTAGAACCCTGTCTTGCGTTGACCGTGAGAATCATCAGGGGAGCTTTAAAAATCTGATGGCTGGGGGCGCCTGGCGGGCTCAGTCGGTGGAACCTGTGACCGTTGATCTTGGGGTTGTGAGTTCAAGCCCCACATTGGGTATAGAGGTTACTTAAATAAATAAATGAATAAACTTCAAAAAAAAAATCTGATGCCTAGGCCATACCCCAGACCCATTACATCGGAAACTCTCAGGGTGGGGCCCGGGCATCTGCATTTTTTAAAACATTCATAGAGATTTCCGTAGGCAGGTCAGTTTGAGGACCGGCGTCCTAGGACACGGTTGTGCATGCGACTCATCTGGGGCTTTTTCTGGAACGCAGGTGTTGATTCAGCAGGTCTAAGTCACCCTGAGATTCTGCACTGGTGACAAGCTCCCAGATGATGCCGGTCCGCAGGCCACAGTAGAGGTAGCCAAGTGCTAGAAGGGGTCAGGTCAATGTGCTGCCGGGATGGGCTGGGGGTTGGAGCAGGCGATGGCGAGAATGAGGTCATGAGAGCTGGGCCCTCGACCTGACGCAGGGAACAGCCGCGCTAACAGGCACACGTCCGGGGGTACAAAAGCTGACACCAAAGTGAATCGGTCGGAAAGTGAGGCATAGTCGCCGGGCACCCCCGGAGGTGGGGATTGTTCCCTGGCCAGGGGGTGCTCGGGCTTCAGGGGGGAGCTGCAGAGTTTCTCTAGTCCTGAGACGTTCTGTACCCCACTTCCACGCCAAATTCTAAGACTCACCTCCAACCTGGGAGATTAGAGATTGGCACCTCTCCCGCTCTTACCTGATATTCCGGATCCCAGACGTGGGGGGAGAGCAGTTAGATGGAGGGGTGGGGCGGAGGGTAGCACTGGAGGTCTTTAGGGAGAACGAGATGCTCTCTGCAGAGCTGGCTTTATCTTAGACCTTTGACTGTGGGCAGTTTGTCAGAGGGCAGCTGGGCCATGCCAAGTTCAAGGATTGGTTTCTGAGAACCAAGGGCTGGATGTAGGAACTATTTTGAGTGAATTCCCTAATGAGTACACACTGCTTGCATGGGACAGTTCTCTGTAGCGACAGCCTCATTGTAGCACATCTGCGGAGGATGCCCACACCGACCCGAGCTCCCTCCCTCTGGCTCTCTGAGCTCCCACACCATGCGATGGGAGGCACGTGGAGAAGGGCCCATTGGAGTTTCCTGAGCTTTGAGGCGGCCGTCGGAGTGGGGAATCACGCTGCAGGTGTGAAATGCATCTGGGGATCTGTGGGTCCCTTTAGCGAGAAGAAGAGGGTCACAAATGCACCTGCAGGCAGGGAGGACCGAACGGGGGGCGGGGGGGGACAAGGGGCTGACCGAGCCTGGGTGTCGTCAGGGCCCGAAGCAGGCGAGCCCGCAGCAGTCGGAGGCTGAGGCCTTGCTGCCTTCCGGGCCAGCCCGTGTTCCGGGCACAGATGTGCAGTTCCCGTCATCACTTCCTCTGGACCCTAAGCTGCCAGGACTTTGGCCGACTTGGTGAGAAATTTTGAGTCATCCCTTTTCCCTGCAGGGAAGTGAAAGACATACATGTGACACCATCCTCCGAGGAGGACAAAATGTGAGACGTACAGGGGGTTGCCCCGAAGGGTGGACCCTTTCAGGGCCGATTCCAAAACGGCGCTGATGCAGAGCGGATCGATGTTAACGCGGCGGCTGACAGGGATCGGATGGCGGTCCCAGGGCAGCGAAGTTCCTACAAGGAAATGACGGGAGGGCCCATACTTCCCCAGGTAGAGCCCTGTGCTCAGGCCTTTGGAACTAATGTGATTTAATAAACCTGCAAGGACCGACCCCATTACATTTGCCACTCGTCGAGGCTGCATGGTTCCGTCACAGCCACGGAGTTGCCTTCTCCTTCCATCGGCGCCCGGAAAATCATGCGCCTGGAGGGCACCCGGGAGCCAGGAGCCGTGGTTCCCCGGACGCGGTCACTCTTTCTCCCTTCTCTGATGGCTGTTTGTGGAACGAGGGCTGTGTGCCAGGCTTCGCGCCAGGGCCAAACTTCACAAGGGGTCACGGACACGGCCCTCCCTTGCAGAGCTCACGGTGGCGCGCGGGGAGGTGGGCGCTCCCCACGGAGAGGAGGCTAAGTGCTGACATACAGAAGGGGACCCCAGGAGAGGCGAAGGAAGAGGGAGTGAGAGGAAAAGCGAGGATCAGCACACACCTGGGCCTAGATGGTATTTTGCTAGGGCAGACGGATGATTCCAGACGTTCCTTTGTTACCATGTGTTCTCTGTGTAGGTGTTTGTCTTCTGAGCTTGAAGAAGCCGACCAGCTTCTGGAGCAAATTCAATGAAATTCTGAATATAGTAATGTGCCCAAATTCCCAGTTTATTCCTGGGAAACCTAGAGCCCAAACGGTTCTATGTTTTATGGTCTGGTGGTCCTGACCCAGTCCCGGGAGGGAAGCCACGGCAGCGCAAGGTCTCGGGGATGAGCTGCTAACTCCCCTGTGGAATAAAGGCGGTGATCCATTGGGTTGTGGGGAGAAAGGCAAAGGATCCAGGACTCCCTGAAGATGATTCTTCTCTTTCCTCCCTTCCCAACCCAGGTGATTATGGTAACAGGGGATCATCCCATTACAGCCAAGGCCATAGCCAAAGGGGTGGGCATCATCTCTGAAGGCGCTAGAACAATAGACAACGTGGCCGCCCAGCTCAAGGTCCCCATCTGCAGCAGCATCGACCCCAGGTGGGACCCCTAAAGAACTCAGATCTGCCGTTTGTTCCCTCCGTCCTCAGTCTGCCCCACCCGGATCCCCACTCACTAAGGTTCTTGAAGCCTCGTGCGGTAGGTAGATAGGACGTATGGGGTTTACTGACGGCAAAGTAAAACATGATAGGGAAATGGCCACACGACCACATCAGTGAGTTTGCAGAAGGACGCAGAGCAAAGGGAGGGGCAGGCGGGAAGCAGGCAAGGGTGCGGTGTGTCCACCTGGGGACAGCGGGTGGCCGGGGACACGCGAGCTCTGAGCCCTCTGAACCGACTTTTGGAACCCGTTCCCTCAGGGAAGCCAAGGCCATCGTGGTGCACGGCTCGGACCTGAAGGACATGACGTCGGAGCAGCTGGACGAGATCCTCAGGAACCACACGGAGATCGTGTTCGCGCGGACGTCCCCGCAACAGAAACTCATCATCGTGGAGGGCTGTCAGAGGCAGGTGAGGACGACGGGGGGTGCCTCGGGGGGCCCCGCCCAGCCCAGCCCCAAACCTCCTGGGGCCGGGAGGAGACTCCCGAGAGCACCCTGTCTTGAGCCCTGAGACGGCCGCCAGTTGAGGCCCCCCGAGAGTTCTAACGTCTCAGGAGGAGCCGGACAGGGAAGGGCCGGGCACGAGGACCTTTAGAGACAAGGGATGATGGGAGCAGAGTGAGCTTTGGGACGGGTCCCGATGGGTCACAGTGGTGTGAGTTCAGTCCCTCTGTGCTTCGCCCAGGGGGCCATCGTGGCGGTGACGGGGGACGGCGTGAACGACTCCCCCGCGCTGAAGAAGGCTGACATCGGCATCGCCATGGGCATCTCGGGCTCCGACGTGTCGAAGCAGGCCGCCGACATGATCCTGCTGGACGACAACTTCGCCTCCATCGTCACGGGCGTGGAGGAGGGTGAGGGGCCACGCGGGCTGGGGTGGCGTCGGGGACGCTAAGCCGGCGCTGGCTTCCCAGGCCTCTGGACCCCAACGCAGAGCCGACGCAGGGCCCCAGGCACCCGCATGCCGCCTCGGCTCCCCTCCAACACACATTCCCCCGTCTCTGGGGGACACGGGCCACCATGCTTCGAGCGCCTGGGCCGGGGAGGGGGCCCTCCCGTCTCCCTGACGCCCTCACCACCTCCCACAGGCCGCCTCATCTTTGACAACCTGAAGAAATCCATCGCGTACACCCTGACCAGCAACATCCCCGAGATCACCCCCTTCCTGCTCTTCATCATCGCCAACATCCCCCTGCCTCTGGGCACCGTGACCATCCTCTGCATCGACCTGGGCACAGACATGGTGAGGCCCAGCCTGGAACCCGGCTCGAGGAGCTCCCGGGAGAGGGTCTGGAGGCAGGAAAAGTCCGTGTTCAGGGTGAGGGACAGAGCTCGCTCAAGTGACTTGTGAGTTTCCTCCTGAACTTTGCGTCCTTTGTCTCTCCCACCCTCCAGGTCCCGGCCATCTCCTTGGCTTACGAGTCAGCTGAAAGTGACATCATGAAGAGGGCCCCGCGGAATCCAAAGACTGATAACCTGGTGAACCACCGTCTCATTGGCATGGCCTACGGACAGATTGGTGCGGCCAGAGGAATGGGGGGCTGGGGGTGTGGGGAGCGGTTGCACCTGCCGGGCCGTTGGAGTCGGCTCCGTGTGGAAGTCAGGGAGATACTTTCATGACAACAGACCGTGCTGGGCCCTGGGAACACACAGAGCCGCTGAGCTCTGATCTGCCCTTGACTTCAGAGTCTAGCCGAGAAGGAACACACGCACATCAAAGGAGAGCACCTTTCCAAGTGCCAAACAACGAACGTGAATGGGACACGTGACCGGAGAACAGAGCAGGGGGCTCACGAGCCAGGAGGACAGTCAGGGGGGACCCTGTGGAGGAAACAAGACCCGCACCCGCTGTTAGAAGACGGCAGGCGTACAGTCAGCTGAGGGGGTCAGGGGAGGGGAAACACACATGTCTGCCAGTTGAAGAGTGAGTCGGCAGCTTTGGGGGAGCGCGTACTCCCGAGAAAGGAGCGGTAGAGAATCAGGCTGTAGGCACAGGTCGCGTGAATCCTGGAGCCAGCCTCGAAGGACACTTGAGAGCCGTCAGAAGTCTTTGCTCTGGACTCGCCAGTGGAGCAGGCGAGGGATGGACAGGGAAGAGACTGGGGACAGGGGACATCTAGAAGAGGAAACACGTAGAAGCCGCTAGACCCAGGAGCTGCTAGGTGTGAGTCCCGATTTCGCCACTTAGTGCCCGTGGGACCCCGGATGAGGTTAGAACCTGTTTTCCCCCTGACGAATAGTTTATCATTGTTGTGAGAATCAGCGTCCACAGGGACTCCGTGCGCAGCCCCGCAGCCGGTATGCTAACCCTGACATCCTCTATCGCCGTGGCCAGGCTTGGGGGACGGAGGTGTTGACTCAGGGACAGGCAAGGGGCAGGCAGGGGAGTCTCGAAGAGAGCACAGGACCTGATGAGGGCCCGCACGAGAGAGGAAGTGGAGAAAGAGGAGTCCAGCGCGCTCTCGGTGGAAAGGGGGAATAAATCCCCTCCAAGGTCCTTTCAGTTTTAAGATTATACGACTCAAAGAAGGCTCTGGGTTAGAGCCCAAAGACAAACGTCAGGGCTTGGACACAAGTCCGAGAGAGATGATGGGACCGGGTCACTGACGGCCGGCATCTCCGGCCTTAGAAGCTCAGACACACACCAACCCAGCCAGGAGCCACTCCCGGCCACCACCCCTTCCATGGTCTGCCTTGTGAGGTGCTTCTCTGAAGCAGTTTCCCCTGTCCTGTGACTCTGCCATTCACAGGGATGATCCAGGCTCTGGCTGGCTTCTTCACCTACTTCGTGATCCTGGCCGAGAATGGTTTCAGACCTCTTGATCTGCTGGGCATCCGTCTCAACTGGGAAAACAGATTCCTCAATGACCTGGAGGACAGTTACGGACAGCAATGGGTGCGTCAGGGGGTCGGCCCTAGAGAGTGGCCAGTGAGAGTGGGCCAGTGAGAGTGGAGAAGGGAGGCAGCAGACAGACAGAGGTGACGCCTCTTCTCCAGTCCCACACGACCCCAATCTCCGATCACGTCGGCAAAGGTCCTTCAAGTGACGACTTGGCGTAATGGCTTCATTTCCATTTGTTCCTGCTGTCTGTCACCTGTCCTTACCTTCCTGCATCTTTTGGCTTCCTTAGTCCTGGTGTTCTTCCTCCTCAGGTCAACTTTTGGAGGCTGATTTCTGTTCTTCCAGGTTCCAGCCATCATTGGCCCAGAAATGAGGGCTGGCTCTTCTCCCTCTGTTCTCTCCCTCCCTCTGCGGGAGTTCAAATAATATGATTTCAAGTCTGAAAACCTATTTGCTTTGTCTCCCCCTTTCTCACCTTTCTAAGCTTTTAAACCCAGAGGATGCCTCTCTGTAGTAGGCTTCCCTAAAACCCAGGACGAACCCCAACACGAGGTGTTTGAGAATTTTAGTGAGTGTGCTTTTTTCCTACCTGTGAACAACTCCTGTCCCAATTTCCAAGACAGTAGGAGATGTGACCCCAATTATTGCTAGCATCGTAGGACCACAGAAGACACAAAGTTGATGGAGGACACATAGTCTATTATCCCTGTGTAAGTGAGGAAGCAGAGTCTGGAAGGATTCCCCGACTTGCACCAAGTCCCACAACACATCCCTAGAAGAGCTGGGCGGGAGCTCCACGCTGACTCTCGTCTAACACCTTCCTCCTTCACCATGATGCCTCTAAGCCAGCGCTAATTGTAGGTTTCCCGATAGTGTGCTAGAATCCCGGTCGTTGGAAAGATGCCCACTGAACGCACTTGGCTTCCCCTAGCTCAGCCCCACGAGGCCATCAGATGTCAGTGTTCCCAGCAACCAACATCGCTCCGGGGGCCAATGAGGCCCCAAATCATGGTCAGCATCCCCTCAATCCTCAACTCCAGCCTTTGTTAGTTTCATATCTTGATACTTTCTCCCTGCGGCCAAGATGCAGCCTCACGTAGTGGTGGTCAGAGCAGAAGAGATGCTTGAAATTGAAATCGCAGAGAAACAAGCTGTTGGGAAGGACAGGATCTGGAGTCTCCCTGAGGGAGCAAAGGGCCCAGGTGGGGAGCGGAGGCAAACACCGCTGGAGAAGGAGATGATGGGGGGGGGGGGGCAGACATCGAGACCGTGGCAGTGGAAGGATCATCCACACGGATATTTGGATCCCCAGAAACCAGGACAGGAGCGGTGTTAGGCAGTGAGTCAGAGCCAAGATCTGCCAGCGGCCCCAGAGCCCCGGGGTGTTGGTCGATGACCACCTGCAAGACGTGGCCATGCAACCTGGCGTCACAAACGTGCCCGCTGGATGCGTTACCTGCGCAGCGCTTGGCTCATCAACTTCCGGTCGTTTCCATCCGATGTCTTCTGGTCATTTAGGGCTCGATCTCTTCCCCCGGGTACCACTTGGGCCACACCCCCTGAGGTTCGGCACGTGGCATCCCACTGTCGTCCAGTCCTACGTATTTTCAAATTCTTGATTCCTTCTACAAGTTTGCTGTAAACAGGCCGTTTTTGTCTTCCAACATGGGCTTCTCCTCCAGCCTAATTTGGATGCGCCTCTTCTGTGTTCTCACGGTCCCGAGTGACCTCTCTTATAAACCACTATGAGGCTGACACGGCCAGCCTGTTTATCTTCCCCACTAGATTTACGTTCCTTACGCGGGAAGTGTGAGTGCGAGAGAGAACCACTGGAGATGTGTGGTCGCCTCCTCCCCGGTGCCACCCGTTCGGGCATTCCCGTCTCTGTGGTCAGATGCCCTCTGGCCCCACCTTCCTTTCTGAGCCATCTCCTCTGACGCCGCTCTCGGGGTCCGCCTCCCCTCACACAACCCTTCTCGTTCTAACGCGGGGATTCCCGAGCCGCACCACGTGCCGCTCACGGAACTAAGCTTGGGAGGGTGCTCGAAGGTCAATGGGACAGGTGCTTGCCCTTGAGTCGTTCTCAGTGGGTCAGGACAGCCTGTGAACTAGCTCACAACCCAGCGCGAACAAGAGGGCTGGGACGAGAGGGCGTAAAGCCGAAGGGGCTGAAGGTCTGACCCAGCCTTGGGGTCCAGGACGGCAGGAGGGGCCCTGAGGTGCACCCGAACCCCTTCTGACAGTGCCCCTCCCCACCCTGCCCGCCCCCAGACCTACGAGCAGCGGAAGGTGGTGGAGTTCACGTGCCACACGGCCTTCTTTGTCAGCATCGTGGTCGTGCAGTGGGCCGACCTCATCATCTGCAAGACCCGCCGTAACTCCATCTTCCAGCAGGGCATGAAGTGAGCGCCCCCCGGGCCCCCACCGCCTCACACCTGCACGCAGGGCACTGGCTTCCCCTACCTCTCCCTCCCTTTCTTCGGCACACCCTTCCACCTTTCTTCCCAGAAACAACATCCTAATATTTGGGCTCATGGAGGAGACATTCCTGGCTGTTCTTCTCTCCTACACTCCAGGCATGGACATGGCCCTGCGGATGTACCCACTCAAGTGAGTAAGGGAAGGGACGCAAGCCAGGGGGGTGGGGATCCCCGGCACAGGGAGAGCCTGGGACAGGAAGTGGTGTGTTGGAAAGGGAAGCCCCGAGCTGGGGGCTGCCTGGCTGGCTGGGGGCCGTCCTGGGTGACGTGAGGAGAATCATCTGTGCTCCAAGAAGCATGTCTTATTTAGGGAGGGACTGGGACCGTGTCAAGTGACCCTCGTCCAGACATGCAAATTGAGCAGACTTACTGGCACTAAACAGAGGGGCACCTTTTTTTATGGTGATGTGTGCTATAACTGTTCCAGGATTCAAATTGCTCAGAGGGGAAGTAGGCATAAAAATCGCCCAATCTAGGCATGGCTAATCCTGTCCTACTCAGGCAAACACATTCAAAGCGCATACGTGCCGAGGTGAGCGGGCGTACTGAAGTTCTTACTGGCTGGTGCCTCGTTTTGTTCCAAACAGGCCCGTGCGTCTGTGTCTTGGTGTATTTTGTTTTTTTTACATCGGCGTGCGCTTGTTACGAAGATGTTCTATCGCGACTTTTACAGGGAAAAAAAAGCAAACGTGCCATACCACCCCACTCTCATCGCCCTGCCCGCCTCTGCAATGGTCTCGGGCGTGTTCGTCCAGCTCATCTGCCACGAATTCACACACTTTGCTCACCTTTCCGTCCCTTGCAGTGTTTCACACAACGCTTTGTGGGCTGTAGGTGCTCAATGAATGCTTAATAAGAGATGTCGGCATTGCCCTTGGATACTGACGAGCCCCGTTTCGAATTCCGACTCCACTGTGTGTTGTGCTGGACGGTATATAACCAGTCTGAGGCTCAGCTTTCCCTGCAGAGTCTTGGTCATGCACACCTGGCAGAGTATTGTGAGAATGACACAAGGAAAGAATATTATGCACCAAGCGCGGCTCCTTGGGTCGTGGCGGGAGCTTTGTTGGCAGTGGTTCTATTATTGTTGCCATTAACGTCAACACGCAAGTCCTGGTAGATGCGGTTGAGCATTAACCGTGATCCCAAACATCCTGTACCCTCCCCGGCCATACAACACATCCCCTAACACTGTATTCGTGTTGGGTGTCTTTCTACCTTCTTTCCCCTTGATCACCTGAGCTCCTGGAGATCAAAGGCCATCCTGGCATCACTTTTATTCCCCTGGGACCTGCGCGGACACAGAGCGGACACACGGCAGTTGCTGTTGAGTGACTGGGCGGCTGTGTGTGTGGGACCGCGTGTGCGCGTGTGCAGTGAGCCCGCGGCCAAAGCCAATATGGCTGGCCAATATGGCAGCCGCCCTGCTTCCGTCCCTCGTTCTCAGGCTCCTGAGACATGGCTAGTGAGAGACCGATAAACGGAATCCGCCATTGTAGCTAGCTGAGGTAGAGTTAAAAGCTAAAGTGCCATCAGAGATTATTCTACTCAATACACCTTTCCTGTTTGGGTTGGGCTACGGTTTCCGCTGCCCTTTGAAAATCGAGGGTCCGACATGCGATGCGCTGTCATTGTGAAGTGCCCCCTGGACCTCGAAGGCTTAGGACAAAAGGAAGAGTGTAAACCATCCCCTTAAAAACGTTCACGTTGGTTCCACGTGGAAATGCTGATACTTCGGACACACTGGGTGAGATAAAACGCCCTGTTAGAATTACTTGCCCCCGTTTCTTTTTACTTATTTTCATGTGGCTACTGGAAAACGTGAGCTCTCACGGGTGGCTCGCGGTGTATTTCTATCAGACGGCACTGGTCGAGGCCACCTGCCTGTCTGTCACCCCAGGGAACAGACGTGGTTCTGATTTGACTCCTCCCCAGAGTCTCTGTCCCCGGCCTCTAGTTACAGAAGGGGGTCAACCGGCAGAAGAACTTTCCGCGTGTTTGCCATATGGACACGTATATCCATCCCTTGGTGAAATGCCCCCACACGTCTAGACTCAGGTAGACGCGTCCTACTCAGACAACCTCCCCTGTGTGGGCGCAAGGCCCCGACTACCTGCAGGGCAACAGGGGTCGCCCTGAGTGGCTCCACAGAAGCCAGGAACACCGCGTGTGCCGCTAACTCAGCATTTGTCGCGTTCTGTTATCTGTGGCTGCTTGTGTTTCTGTCTCCTCCCTCCCCCCACCAGGCTCGGGCCTCCTGAAAGGTAGGGCTCAACCCTGCACCCCACAACGGGTCACGCGGTTCTGTGCGCTGTCCTCTGCACCTGCGTCCTCTGGCCCCGCCCTCGCTGCCCCACTGACCGACTCTTGCTCCCTACAGGACAGCCTGGTGGCTCTGTGCCATTCCCTACAGTGCTCTTATCTTTACCTACGATGAAATCCGAAGGCTCATCATCCGTCGTCATCCTGGCGGTGAGGCTCCCTGCGCCCTGCTCTCAGTGGTCACCGGCCTCCCCACTGGCTCTCCCCTCCTGCCCTGTTGCCCCGGGCCCCTTGCCCCCCGGGTTTTTGCTGCCGGACAGGCCCCGTGGTCCTGGCCTGCCCGCTCTGCTCCCTCCTGTCCGCGGTGCCTCCCACCTTGTCCTCGGCCCCCTCATGCCTCACGCCCCGCCCCCCCCAGACCTCCCCTCCCCCATCCCCAGTTCACTCCGGTGTCCTCTCTTCCACAGGCTGGCTGGAGAGAGAGACCTATTACTGAACTCGGCACAGGAAGAGCTTTACCTGACGGATGTCCCAGGGCCGGGTGGGGGGTCGGGGTGGCGAGCTCGGCACATGGGAGAGGGGGGCGAGCGGAGCAGAGACGCTAGGGACAGGCGAGCCTGGGGCTGCGCTGAGGGCACTGGGGCTAGGAGACCGGGTGGGTGGACGGGAAGCCCAGCGGAAGGCACTGTCCTGTTGAATCAGTCGCCAGTCTAGAGAGTAAATGTTTGCAATGGCCCTCACCTGGCTGGATGCGTCTGTCTGGTTTCTGGAGACGGGGGGTTATCGTGCCACCGTCCCCCTAGATCTCCACGGGAGCCCCGCAGGGCAGTCTTTCGGGGACCAAGTGGAGGCAGGGAGAGGGTTGGACTCAAGCATCCCTGCCCCTCGAGGGCTAGCCCCCAACTTCGAGTCTGAAGATGTGGAGGAAAACAAGGCCAGGACAAGTCAAGCAGGATCAGAGACACGGGTGCAGGCGAGGGACAAAGAGCGGAGCCACCGCCTAGAGAGGGGGCCGCAGGCGCCACGTCCCGGCTGGCAGTTGGACTCCTCATGGAGCTTTAGCGCTAGAAAAGACCTTATGAAGTCAATGAAGAGCCTGAGGTCCAGACAGGACCTGAGAAGTGTCACAGGGCGAGTGGTGAATGCCTTCCTCTGGGGACGGGGCCGCCGGTCCGCCCTCCGCGCCCCGCTGTCGGGCCATCTTGACCCCACCCCATTCTGGATCCCTGGAGCCTTGACTGTGGGTGAAGCGCCCTTGCCCCTCGCACCCCAGGCTCCGCACAGGGTGACAGACATTCCCCAAATCCTGGTCTCCGCCAGGCTCCGGGCTGGTCGCAGGTGGAGGAGGAAGACGAGCCTGGGAGTGTCTCCCTCGGGGGCGGCCCCTCCCCCTTCACCCACTTGCTGGCTCTTGCTCCCTGGGCTTCACGCTGCGGGTCAGCTCATTGGCACACGTCTTCAGGGGCCATGTCCCCAAAGCCCGCAGGGCTGGGGAAAATGCTAAGGAAAGCTGGGGGAAGTCGTAGACTGTCACCAAAAACAAAGCGTATGTGTTAAGTGAGAGCACACGTGCCTGGCAGTGGGACGAGGGCCTCGCACGCCCCATCCGCGAGTTCACACGACAAACAGATTCTTATCAGCCACCCTGTTTCTTAGATGAGGAAACCAAGGTCTGTCGGATTCCAAAACCTGTGCCCTTAACCACCCACAGACTCGTCCCCCAGCGTGGGCCGGGCAGAAAATATACACCGACAAAACAAAAAACAAAAGACGAAACAGAACAAAAGGACGGCGAGGGAGGAAGGTCCGCGGACAGTTGTAGGGAACGAGAGGCCGTGGGGTGGCAAAGAGGAAGCCATCGTAGGGGGTCACCAGCCACTCCTCCCCTCCTGAGGTCTCTCCCACCTGTCAGCCTCCCCCCTCCAGCACCAGGTCCCCTGGGGACAGGGCTATATCCGCCTGGGGTCCTTCTCTGCTGCTGACAGGGCTGAACCAGACCTGGAGGACAGAGGGGCCAGGGTGTGGGGAGTGAGGGAGCACGGGGAGCACGGGGAGCACGGAGGGGCCAGCTCCTCGGGTTTCAGTAGCAGGAGCCTCGGGTGTCTGGTGGGTTAAAAATACAGAGGCCCCAACTCAGGGTCATTTGATATCAGCGGCTGCGGCTTACGAGCCCAAGGGCCTGAGGGCAGGGGCTCAGAGAGAAGGGACGGAGCAGAAAGTAGGGAACACAGCAGCACGGAGAGCAGGCAGGGGGCAGGAGGGGAGGGTACAGCTGTTGGGAAGGACTGGCTAGGCCTGGAGGGCCAAGGGCAGGGAGTGGGAACGAAGGGGGAGAAGGTGGGGAGGCTGCGGGGCCAAGGTCACCTTTTCGCCCCGTCTCACATCCTTGGGGGAGCAGGGGGTCAGCGTCCTGGGGGACAGGGCCGGTGTTCCAGGGTCTCACCCCCCACCGACATGCGGCGGAGGGAAGAAATCCCGGCCCTCCCTCCTGCCCTCTGGCTGCGGGGCTGTGGGCGCGACAGCGGCTCTCCTGTGAGACCAGGAGAAACGTTCTGAGGCCTCTCCAGCTCCCACCAGCCCTGCTCAGGTTAGCTCCGGCCTCCCCTCCAGTGACAGCTGTCTCTCTTGGACCCACTCCTGCCACATTCTTGAGATTTTCTGTGGCCTTCCTTGCTTAGCTGTGCAAGGTCCACCCCACAGGAGGGGGCAAAGTTATTCCTCCTAAGATAATGTCACGCCCCCTGCCTGGGTGCAAACTAAACCCTGTCTCTCCAAAGCCGGAGATCCCTCAGGGTGGGAAGGGAAGACTTCTGACTTTGATCCAGCCTCTTCCCTGGCTTCCCTCGTGCCTCAGTTTACCTGTGCATGGTAAGAGCCCTGGAGGGCCGAGAAGAGGGTCCTTCCTTCCCAGGAGCCTAGAGCGGAGCTCCTCTCTGGTGCTCGCCCCCCAGGCTGGGGCGCAGGAAGTTAGAGTCCCTCCTCCCGCCAACTCTCAGGTGCACAGAATGAATCAACCTCCCCGGCCGGGGTTCGGGTCGAGGTCCCACCTCTTCGGGTTTTAACCTTTCCCCTGGCGTTTACACCTGATCCCCTTTGCGAGAATGCATCGTGGTCCAGCGTGGGGAAGCCTCCCTCCCTGTGTGCCCTGGAGAACCGGGTCCCCTCTGATGGGAGTGCAGAGCGCGAGCAGGAGGCAGGAGGCAGGAGGCGGCTGGACGGTTCCCCTCCTCTCCTGGGCCTCCTCGCGGAGAGAAACCCCCGCCTCGCATGTCTGCAGGGTGGACGGCAGCCAGGGCTCCTTGCCCCCCGCCCGCCCCGTCCTTCCCTGCGTCCCGACTGAGGAGTGTTGAGTGAAGCACAGGAAACTGGCTGGGGCCGAGCCAGGTGGCCAGTCCTGGACGAGGCTCCATCTTTTATTCAGAGGATGACCTCATCCCTGGTCCTGGCTCTCTGAAGGGAAGTGCAAGGGGGTCTCTTTCTGCAGCCCGCTTGCTTTTCACGGCCCCCTCCGCCCGCGGGATCGAGCAAACAGACCTCGTCCGGAGGAGCTTCCCGGGTTTTCCGACGACGACGGGGAGGCAATCCAGCGTCTGTGCCCCTCGTGCCCTGTGTTCGTGAATTCAATCTCTGACCCAGAATCCCTCCTCTCCACCCCCATTCCCCTCAGTCCGAGTACCCTGGCCCTCCCCGGGCTCTCCCTAATTACCCCACACCTCCCCTCCCCCAGCCCAGCATCATTTACCTCCGACTCATCTGGTCTTATTTTTAGCTCAGGCCTTTTCCTTTCTTAATATGGCGATGAGCTTCTAGGCCGGCGTGGGGACCGTGCTGAGGAGTCCTGGACGGCGGGGAAGGGGCGGGGGAGGGGCTCTGGGAGGCCGGGGGGCGGGGTGAGGTGTAGGAGGTGGGAGGGTCTCTCTCGGCCCTCGCGGAGCTGCCCTGGCCTCAGAAGGTTATCCTCTCTCCTGCCAGGCGGAGAGACATATTTAGATGGGACCAGGTGGGGGCCGACGGGTGCCAGCTTCGGGGCCGGCTCCGGTTCCCTCCCCGCCCCCTGCTCCTATCCCTCCTCCTGACCCTTTCACTCTTGGCTCTGTCGGCAGCCTGTCCGGGACCCAGCAGTGTCCTCTGTCCACTGCTCTGGGCCCTTCCCCACCCCGCCCCCACCGTGAGCCCCTAATTCGGGATTCAGGACCCAGGGCCCCTCCCTGCCCCGGCCACCCTCTTCTGGACCAGGAGAGCCGACCCGACCCAGACCCCGCGACGCCCATGGGCACTGCAGACAGGATGGGGGCCGCGGCCGTGCCCGGCCCGCGGCTGGCATTACTGCTGCTGCTGCTGCTGCTGGGGACACCCAGGCCGGGGGTGCGGGGGGAAGACGGGCTGGACTTCCCCGAGTACGACGGTGTGGACCGCGTGGTCAACGTCAACGCGAAGAACTACAAGAACATTTTCAAGAAGTACGAGGTGCTGGCGCTGCTCTACCACGAGCCCCCTGAGGACGACAAGGCCTCCCAGAGACAGTTCGAAATGGAAGAGCTGATCCTGGAGGTGAGTGGGGGGCTCCGCAGGCCCACGGGCACGCCCGCCCCCCCTCCCCCGCGAGCCCCAGCCGGCGAGTGCGCGCAGCCTCTGAGGGGGCCTGGGGGGGGGGGCGCGAGGGACAGCAGTGGACACAAGGGCGTGTGGCCTTCGCCACAAGAGAAGGGAGACTTGGAACCCAAAGTCCCACCCCAGTCAGGCCGTCGCGGGCCAGAGAGGCTGCGGGGAGACCTCGCCTCCACGCCGGGAAGCGCTGGGTTTGGCCAGGACCCGGGTGTCCTTGGAAGGGGGGCTCCAAAAAGGAAAGGGACGCTCTTCAGAGGACAGGGGAAGAGCCGCACTGTGGGGCGCTGTGGCCCCGGTCTAGTTGCTGCACCCCAAGGAGACCCGTCAGGTATGAATTTTAAATGCCCTCGACATTCGTTTGCATCCGCTTCCCGGCTGGTGGTTCCACGGAGACCACCGTGGCCTCGCTCCCTCTCCCTCGCTCCCTCTCCCTGCCCAGACTGGGCCAGGCTGCATGCCCTGGTTGGAAAGTTCTTGCAGAATGCCTTCCCCCCCCCCCCCCCCCGCTTCTCTTTGCGGGAAGCTTCCTCCCACCCCCAAGTGGACTTCAGAACGAGAGCAAAAGTTTGTGTCTGGGGACGACTGGGACGTGTGGTCACACACACTCTCCATCCTGGGATAAGGATGTCTTCTCACCCAAGCTTCTGCGGCCCTTGGCAGTATAGATGGGCCTCGGCCCGCCCTGAAGAAGGACCGCAGGCTCCCGTGTGTGTGTGTGTGTGTGTGTGTGTGTGTGTCCCTGTGGCTGCTAGGACCTGCCATCTGATTAATGCGCTGAGTATTTTTATCCTGAGCGTTCAACATCTCTGGCCATCCACCTGCCAGCAGCCTCCCTTCCCCATCCTCCTGAGGATCCGGCACCAGGGTCTGTTAGGTGGGGCGCCCTCGGCAGAGTGCATCGGGCTCCAGGGTCCAGCCGGGAGGCCGAGGGGGCAGGGTCCAGTGGGAGTGAGGGGCTGGGGTAAAGAGGGGGAGGAGTGCCCTGCCTGGGTCCCCTCTAGGGCCTGCTGGAGTCTCTGCCTCTGAAGGTGACAAGCGGTGGCCACCGTGACCCTCTGGCTTTCCCCACTCCTCAGGGACATGACCAGACTCCCCCCACACCCTCCTGCCCTCCAAAGCTCTCCCCAGTGGGGGTTACTCAGGGACTTCTAATGTCACCCCACACCGAGCGTGGCCTTCAATCAGGATGGGGGGCAGGGCCTCAGTCACTCTGTAGGCAGGGCCTCCCTCAGGAACCCCCTCAGGAACCGGGAAGGATCACACCTTCAAAGGCAGGATCAGAAGCACACCGACAAGGGCCACGTAGGGGTCAGGGGCCAACACTGGACCGCAGACCAAAGGGGTGGGCTCGCAGGGCACAGGGAGAGGCCCCGGATCCCCGCGCGGCACCCAGGGCAAGTCTTCTATTCCCCAAACGACCCCACCGGGAAGCCCCCCGAGATGGGAACAGAATCCTGGAGCCGACTTTAACCCTCCGTTCCCTCCAGTTAGCGGCCCAAGTCCTGGAAGACAAGGGCGTTGGCTTCGGGCTGGTGGACTCTGAGAAGGACGCGGCAGTAGCCAAGAAACTAGGTAAGGGACCGGCAGGGGCGAGGCAGCGTGTGGGACAGGGGAGGCCTGGGGTGTGGGGCGGGGCCCAGGCCGGCGACTCGGAGGGCAGCCCTTGTCTAGGCCAAGGGCCCCACGGTGCCCACTGGGAATGGAGTCGGAGGTGGGGGTGGGGAGAACTGAAATTGGGACGATTATGGCTGGGGTTCTAGCATCTCCTTTACTCCTTAGAGAGACCCAGGCTCAAATCCCAGAAAGAGGGGGTGGGTGGCCTTTATACTCACCTAAGAATCAGGGCTAGGTGCTGGGGGAAAGGGGACGCCAGGGAACACCACCGGCGGCCGAGGCTGGAGAGGCCCAGTCACACCCCTCCGTCCAGAGCTGGGGCCCCGGAGGTTATACACCGGCCACCAGGGAGCAGCACAGGCCCGAACTGGGCTCCGGGTGTGGCTGGGGAGGACCGTCAGTGATGAAGTCATCTAGTCAGTAATAGCAGTGGGTTAGAGGGCTGGACTGGCAGCGAGCGGCCCGAGTCCTCCCAGGAGGTGAAGGAAGCCAGGGAAGGGGGGACACCTTGTTAGACCCCACATCTCCCTATGTCCCCTTAACACCCCCCACCCCCCACTGATCCCACTTTCTCCCGGAGAGCCCCAGCCCCCCCCCCACACCCCCTGGAGAGCCACCTGGACTAGAGCCAACGGCACAGATCCCAGGGCTGTGGGGTCTGAAGGGAGGGGAGAGGGGCGGGGGAAGGGAGAGTGGAGAGGAGGACGTGGGGTCCAGGGACGCTGGCGCGGGCCCTGGACCGGTGGGCAGCCCGGCGGCCGGGCTCACCTCTGGCTCTGGCTCGCCAGGACTCACGGAAGAAGACAGCATCTACGTGTTCAAGGGAGATGAAGTCATCGAGTACGATGGCGAGTTCTCTGCTGACACCCTGGTGGAGTTTCTACTCGATGTGAGGGTCCCCTGCCCCTAACGGCGTGGCTTTAAGTCTTGACACCCTTCGCCGACCGAGTCCAGCCATGCACATGTGCACGCGCGCACACACGCGCGCACACACACACACACACACACACACACGCTTGCAGGTGATGGACAGCCCCTGCCTCCCTCTCAGCCCTGCCTCCCTCCTCCCTCTCCTCCTCCTTCCAGCGAGGAGAGAACTCACACTCTCGCCGCTGGCCCCGCTCCTCCAGGTCCTAGAGGACCCCGTGGAACTGATCGAGGGTGAACGAGAGCTGCAGGCATTTGAGAACATTGAGGACGAGATCAAGCTCATTGGCTACTTCAAGAACAAAGACTCAGAGCGTGGGTAACTCCCAGGTGTCCCTCCTTGGACCCCCGTTTTATCTGTCCCCCTAACTCCCACTCGGCCCACTGTCTCCCCATCTCTACGCCCTCCTCTCTCCGACCCACCTGCACTGGGGGCTCCCAGATGGGCACCCCCAGCGCTCCACCTTCCCCGCTAAAGTGCAGCTGCTCTCAGAGGACTGAGGGGTGGGGTCTCAGAACGAACCCCTCTGGCCGAAGGAGCCTTGGGGAGAAACAGAGGGGACGTGGCTCCCCGGCCGACCCTGGCCTCCCCAGAGACTGACTCCGAGCTACTCCCTCAGATTACAAGGCCTATGAGGACGCCGCGGAGGAGTTTCACCCCTACATCCCTTTCTTCGCCACCTTCGACAGCAAGGTTCTCCTCCCCCCCGGCCGTATGGGGTCCCCCTCGCTCCCCACAGCTGCCCTCCAGACCTCTCTCCCAGAACCTACGGTCCCTCCCTACACAGGACACTCCTCACCCCACCCCCACCTCAGGCCTCTCGCGCGCGCCCCAAAGATTTTAGATTCCCTAACCCACCCCTCTAGCGTTCAGCCAAAGCCCAGAGCAGTCAAGACACTTGTCCATTGTCACAGTGGCAGTGACAAGGGCCCAGGCTGTCTGACCTCCTTTCTAAGGGCTGCTCCCCGTGACACTGCCTCGCCCCGTGACCCACATCCCCCTGCTCCACTCCCCCCACCCCCTCCCCCAAAGGTGGCAAAGAAGCTGACCCTGAAGCTGAATGAGATTGATTTCTACGAGGCCTTCATGGAAGAGCCCGTGACCATCCCCGACAAGCCCAACAGTGAGGAGGAGATTGTCAGCTTCGTGGAGGAACACAGGAGGTGGGGAGCAGGGTCAACAGACCCCACGGGTACTGGTAGTGGGTGTCAGAATGGGATCCTAACCCAGATCTGGCTCTGTCCTTCCTCATCGTCGCCCTGCATCAGTGGTTCTTGACGGGGGTGAGGTGGGGGAGGACTTCGCCCTCCAGGGGACAACTGGCCGCATGGGAGACATTTCCGGTTGAGGAGAGCGCTGCTGGGTAGAAGCGGGGGCGCTGCCTGACCTCCTCCAGTGCCCCCAGGACAGCCCCCCGCAACAGAATTGTCCGGCCCCACATGTCAGTGGTGCTGAGGCCGAGAGGCCCTGCCTGCACTCCACAACTGGAAATACCCACTCATCGGTGTAAACGCCACCAACTCTCACTCCCCCCACTAGACCGGGGCAGGGCCGGTCAGCTTCGTCCAGCTCCATCGACACGGCACCTGGCCCGGGGCCTAGAACTTCAGAGACTCTCAGCTGTAATGGGTGAACGAGTGGATGCCCAGACGCCCAGGTCTTACCTTTCTTCCAAAGATTTCTCTCCCAGTCCGCTGGCCCACTCTGGGTTCTCCCACCTGCTTTAACCAGGCAATGATCTGGGCCTGGTGCCCAGAGCTTAGACTTTGCCAGATGGCTCTGTTCTGGGCTACAAGCCGGCTGTGCCCGAGGCTTGACCCAGAGGCAGCCTCCGCTGCGAGGGCCCCCTGGGAGGGCATCCTTCTCACCCACTGAGTAGTGGTCTCTTCCAGATCCACCCTGAGGAAGCTGAAGCCCGAGAGCATGTACGAAACCTGGGTGAGTGTCCCCCGGATGGGGCCGGGCCCCTAGGGGAGCAGGGGTGACTGAGGACTCAAGCCCCGGGAATATTCCCACCTGCCGTGCCCTCGCTTGTAGGAAATCGATGCACCGGCGGAGTGCGGAGGGTTTCGTTCCGAAGGACGTGCCACGAACGAGACACACAAAAGCTGTTAAAGAAAACGGGGGGAGGAGCCCCGAGATCTGGGGCTAGCGGATTTGCAACAGAGGTGTGGGGGCCCTGGCGCTGAAGCGAGCCGTGTCCCTTGGGACAGGGCCACCACCCCAAGGACGTACCTGTCCTTGAATTCAGAAGCTGGATTCCCATCCAACTCAGGTTCAAGGAAGAGGTAGGGTGTGTCTGGCTCTCTAACTTTGGGGAGCACAGCTAAGCCCCCCTCCCCCTAACAGGAAGACGACATGGACGGAATTCACATTGTGGCCTTCGCAGAGGAAGCTGATCCTGGTGAGGGAGGAATGCAGGATTGGATGGGGGGGCACCGGTGAGAGGGGGACGCGGGTGTTTGTGAGTGAACAGGCTTCAACGGGAGGCATTCCTGGGGATCCGCGGGCAGTGGCGGGCAGTGGGGGGCCGTCAGGACACCCGCCGCCTCCGTGTCCCCGTCTCCCCTGCCCCACCTGACACTTCTTCCCTGCGTTCCCTACAAGATGGCTACGAGTTCTTGGAGACGCTCAAGTCCGTGGCTCAAGATAACACTGATAACCCCGACCTCAGCATCATCTGGATCGACCCCGACGACTTCCCACTGGTGAGGGGCAAGGCTCTCCTAACCCCCACCCCCCGCCTCACGGTGGCCATTTCTGAGACGAGCTTCCTTCAGGGTCCCGGCCCCAACTCCTGGCTCGAGGACCTCGGGAGGTTATGTCCAGTACAGGTTCAAGGGCGCCGCGGGCAGGAAAGGCACCCTGAGAAGGGGAAGCAGGATGGGAAGTGAATCTCACGGAACGTGGCACCCGATTCCCAGAGCGGAGGCTAGGCGGGTAGCTCGTGTGCCCAGGGCTGACTTCTCCTACAAACGCCCAGAGTCTTGGGGGGGGGGCAGATGGACACCCTATTCTGCAGGTGGGTCTACACAATCACAGAGTCCAAGCACAGGGATCCCATTGTCAGGGGACAGCTTTGTGCCCAGCGGGATCCCCAACACCTAGCGCTCGTTAATGTTTACTTGTTTTTTAAATTTTTTTTGACATTTTTTATTTATTCTTGAGAGACAGAGAGAGAGAGAGAGACAGAGCGTGAGCAGGGGACAGGCAGAGAGAGAGGGAGACGCAGAATCTGAAGCGGGCTCCAGGCTCCGAGCTGTCGGCACGGAGCCCGACGCGGGGCTCAAACCCACAAACTGAGATCGTGACCTGAGCCGAAGCCTGATGCTTAACCAACAGAGCCACCCAGGCACCCCCCCCCCAATACTCATTGTTGAAAGCGTGAACGAATGGAAACGTGAGGGACGTTGGCAATGACCAGGGATAATGACCTAGGTTTAGACGCGTAGAAGCTGAGGGTCATCGAGGAGTGACTTGCCCAAGGTCACAAGGTCACGCAGTAACAGATCAAGGCTCAGGAAACAGGGGTTTGCCACGCGGTTTTCCTCGGAAAGAAAAGGCCAATGTCTCCAGCCGACCCTCCTGATACTTTCTTTCCCTCTGGGATTTTTCCCTGTCGCTGCTTACCTCCACTCCTTCCCTTTGGGCCTTACGGCTGGGCCTGTCCCCCATCCACATGGGTTCAGGGGGACCTTCCTCTCCCCCTGGACTGAGCCTCGCGCTCGCCCTCCCGGACTCGTGTGTTCCTGGACTCATGTTAACTAACCACACATGCTCTCTTCGCAGCTGGTGCCATACTGGGAGAAGACGTTTGACATCGACCTGTCGGCCCCACAGATAGGAGTCGTCAACGTTACTGATGTGAGTCTCCTTCCCTCGTGCCCCGCTGGCCCCTGACTCTGCTTCTCGGCCCAGCCCACATCCCCTGCTCTGCTGACTGGGCATTGAACCCTGCCCAGAGGAATGAGACGCGGCCGGGCTCATGGCTGCGGGGAGGGGGAGAGACTCGGGCCCTGAACACACCCCTGCTGGAACTGGCTTCTCATCCTCAAGGCCCAGGTCACAGCCCGTCTCCTCCACGAAGTGTGTCCAGACCCCCCGTTGGGAGTCCCACCCCTCCTCGCCACTCCCAGCGCCCACTTGGCATTGAGAACGTGACTTCTCTGTGGCTCTTTGTGTGTTACGCCTGCCCCTCCCAGCCGACTCCGCGCCCTTTGAGGGCAGAAAGGTTCTCGCTCCCTCGTGGCAGGTGCCTCAGACGTGCTCGCGGAGGTGAACTGAGTGGAGCCACAGTCTTTTCGTTAATACAATTGTCAGTCCGACTGGGGAGGCAGGTGCTCTGTTAACTACGCGCCCGGATCTCGTAAACTCTATCATAAATGGCCCCATAAAATGCCAGGGAGGCACAGAAATCAAAGCTGCTTCTGCTGCAGAGAATCCGAGAGAAGGGTTTCAAAGGAGTGGCATTTAAAGTGGAGCCTGGACAACCTATAGGAGTCCCCCACGTGGAAGTTGTGAGAAGCCATCCCCAGACCGATGGAAAAGTTAGTGCCAAAAGTCAAAAGTAGGGAAATGAATACCAGGTTCTGGAAAAGGCAGGTCATTTGTTGTTGTCGTTGTTTTGTGTCTTGTGGCGTGAGAGTCGAGAGGTTTCTACGGACGGTGCTGGGAAAGCAGGTTAGGAAAGCCTTGATCTGAAGGGCTGCTGGCTCTGTTCTCTGGCCACGAGGAGCCACCAGTGGTCCCTCATCAAGGGCACGACGGGTGTGTTGGAGAGGCTGAGGGAGAAGGTCTCCTCGCCAAGCCACTTTCTCCACCACTACCCCAGCCCAGACCTCCACCTGAACAGCACCCCCCCGCCCCGCCCCCGGCCATGACAGGTGCAGGGAAGGGACGAAGGATGTAGGCAAGGACTCAGGGAGCCCTGTGACGGGTCTGAAGACCTGAGTGGGGCTTAGCTCGGGTCCCCTGTGTGTGCCTCACCCAGGCGGACAGCGTGTGGCTGGAGATGGACGACGAGGAGGACCTGCCTTCCGCTGAGGAGCTGGAGGACTGGCTGGAGGACGTGCTGGAGGGCGAGATCAACACAGAGGACGACGATGAGGAGGAGGACGACGACGATGACTAGTTATTGTGGCCGCCGTGTCCCAGCCCGCCCGCTCTCCTCCTCGTGATCTCTTCTGCCTCCCCTGTCCCTCCCTGGGCCCCTCCAGGGACACCGGCTCACTCTCTGCCCTGGGGCGCGCCGGGGTCCGCCGGCTGAGTGCTGAGCCCCTGACCCTCACCGGACGAGGACAGATGCCACTTTTAACCCACGTGCCAGCCCGGGCGCCTCAGCTGACTCGTGTCCTATCCCACGGTGGCCCTGGGCCCGCTATTCATTTCGTCCATCACTCTGTACAATCTTTCCTGGGACTCTTTCCTCCTCAGTTCCCTCCACCCGCGCACACTCTTCCCCACACTCTCAAATCCTGCATCCTTCTGACCGGTCTGTCCCTGGCCAGGAGGAAGGGCGGGCCCTGTGTTTGGGGCTGTCTCTCAGCCATCTCTTGTTAATGTATTTGGGTCAAATGAGAGGCCTCAATAAAGGATCTGGGGCAGCAAGAACCAGTATCTGCTGAGGAGGCCTCACCCCGTGGCAGGAGGGGGGCAGCCGGAGGACGGGGTGGTGGGAGGGGGGAGTGTTAGGTGTGGGTGCCTTGTGAGGGCGCTGATAGAAGGAGGGGGGGCTCCCTCCAGGCAGTCGTCCCAGAGGAGAGTGGATTATTTATCTGCTACTAGTCAACAAGCTTCCACCCCCACCCCGCCGCCCCCCAACACATGGTGTTTGTCCAGCATTGCTCACAGGCTCAGGGAGAAGACGGAGGGCCTGTCCCTGCTCCCGAGCTGATTAGCCTCCCTGGGAAGTCGAGCCCAAGCAACTAAACAATTGAAGACAAACACAAAGCAATAAGTAATTAAGTGATTACGGGCTGCTTGATAGCACCCCCCCTGCAGCTCTTATTTGAATGTCAGGACTGAGCCCAAATAGCACCTCCTCGGTGAGGCCTTCCCAGAGGCGGCCCCTCCTGCGGTTCCCTCCTCTGGGGTCACGCCGCGCGCTCTCTACGCTCCTACTCCAGTCCTCAGCGTGTTCTACCCTAGATCGTCATTTACACGCCTGTCGTCCCCCGCTGGACCGGGGGCCCCTTGCCCCTGTGCCCACAGGGCCTGGCGCACAAAACGTGGCGCTTAACAAACGTCTGTTGGAAGAAGGAACAATGGAACAGGATGGCTCAGAAGAGAGAGGTCACAGGGGTCTCTGATGGCTTCATAAAGTGAGCATTTTTCTAGGCCTTCGATCAAGAGTGGGTCCGACGGGGCCAAGGAGTTCGGGAAGGAACCTTGCAGTCAGTCAGTGGGAAACCTGAAAAGCACGGGCAGGTGCTTTTCATGTGTATCATGCAGGGGGGCACAGGAGAGACCAGAGACACAAGCAGAGATGGGTGTTCCAGGGGTGGCCGCGAGGATGGGTGGGCATGGCGGGTGGCAGAGTTTGAGTTCAGTCCTGTGGCAGTGCCCAGGGGGATGCGCAGGGGGAGGGGAGGGGACTCTCACACTCAGAGGCCACCAGGAGAGACAAGGTGGAATTGGGGAAGCGTGGCCCCGAGTCGTGGTCCCAAATAGAGAGGAGACATTGCGTTTCGTACACTCAGGATCCTCCCCCGGCCCTGGATCTGGGCTGCCGGGGTTCCTGCCTCCGGGGTTCCGAGGGGTCCGCACTCCGTCCGGCACAGCCCAGGCTGGCGTATGGGCAAGGGAGCCAGGCGTCGAGTCGCAGAACCAAGCTACTGATCACGCCCAGAACTCACAGATGGGACAGTTGTCATGGGTCAGGTGGAAAGGCGCTGCTGAGAGACTAGGGGGCCACTCGGTATGGAAGAAGGAGACACGAGGTTACCGAAGCGTCACCTCTAAGACAAACCCGGGACATGCTCGTACGGAAGGCACAGGAGTGTAAAGCAGAGACCGTGTTTTTACCCAACTGGTAACCATTTAATGCTCAGTCTAATCCGTGCTGTGGGCCCTGGGCGGATGCGATTCTAACAGGGAGCTTACGATCTAGTACAGGTCACTGGGAGGTCCCACACTAACGAGAAGCTTCTAGGTTTCAAGCCCCCCTCTGTGCCAGTCCTCAGAAGAGCCCTGGCAGACGGGCATCAGCGTCCCCATCTCACCGGTGAGGACACTGAGTCTCAGAGGCATAAACCACCCAAGAAAGGATGGGAGCCAGCACGGAGCCCCAGTCCCCCGTGCCTGCTGCCTCGGGAAGATCTGAGCCTGTCACTGACTACAGACACACCTTTGAGTCTCTCTGAGTCTTAACGACAGGTCAGTGAAATGATGTTCGGTCCTATAACGCAGAACAAACGAGATATCCTCAAAGGCAGATTACAAGGCGGTCTCACTCTGGAAGTGTGGTGCCAGGAGAGGGCCACTGAAGAGCAGAGAGAAGGCCTATGGAAAACCCAAGACGCCAGGAGCCTGAGCCTCTTTCCGGGGCAGTGTAGACCAAGAAAGCAGGGGTCCCGGAGGCCTGACCCGGCGGCTCTGCCAGGCCACAACCGAGGGAGGCCGGGGCCATCCTTCCCAGAGGTCACCGGGGGAACTGGTGGGGCCCGGACCTCTTCCCAGGGCCAGACCCTGCCAGAGTTGAGGCAAGAGCCCTCAGGCTGGAGATGGGGGTGCAGACAGATGCTTCCCCACTTCTTCCTTCCCTCTTTCAGTCTGGCTGAGAATCTGGGGGAGGAAAGTCCCTAGGGGTGAGGAGGAAGTTGAGAGCCGCCGCCGGGTGCTGGGCCTGGGCAGAGAGGCAGAGCTAGGAGACAGAGCTAAGTGCGGCGTTGCAAGATGTCTATATTTGCATGCTGAGCTCACTGCTGCTCTTTTCCTCCCCAGAAAATAAAATTACATCATGGTGGGGGGAAGACAGGAGGGCGATATATTCGGGAAAGGTGAGAGGAACACAACCGGGCATCACCCCCGAGGAGAGAAGATCCGGGGCTCCAGGTCAAGGGGACGAGGCCCCGTGTTGCTTCCCGCCTGCATCCCTACCCACGCCCCCGCCCCCAATGTGGAGAAGCCCGAGCCAGCCTCCGATCCCTCGCTAGCGGGTCCCCTGACCCAGAAGGGGAGGAGAGAGGTTTTTCCAAACACAGGTCAGCCAGCTAAGAGGATCAGAGGCCCGAGGCCCGCCGAACGCCTAAACCCTAACGCACTCTGTGCTCCCCAGGGTCCCAGCCGCCGCGGCCACCGAAAGGGAACCAGGGGACGAGGGTGTCCCGCTGGGAAAGAACGAAACCCGAGGGCCGGGTCCCGCAGTCCCCGGGGGGAGCGGGCAGCGGCCCTCGGCAGCCCACCCGCCGGCCCTCCCTCAAGCCCCGCCCCCCGCCCCGCCCCCGCCGTGACGTCACCGGCCGGCCGGGCGGGGCGCGCGGGGCTCGGACTCGGGCTCGGCGGGCGG
>NW_024412438.1:921032-931770 GCF_014898765.1 Herpailurus yagouaroundi | reverse complement strand
CCGGGAGCCCGCTTCCCGCGCGGGCCGGCTCGGCCAGGACCCCCGCCGCGGCCCGCGGGGGCCACCGGGGGACCGGCGGGCGCGTGTCCGGGGCAGGGCGGCGGGAGCCGGGGGCGAGGAGGAGCAGCTAAGGCGAAAGCCCTAATTTCCTCCAGTCCGTGTCGGAAGCGACAGGGACACGCACACCTACGAGAGACACGCCAGCACACACGGTGACACACACCCATGTGACTCTTCCACACATCGCTTCGCACACAGCAAATCACAAACGTCCCTGCACTACACATCCACCCCCTCCCCCCACGGCCTCCATGTGCACGTCCCCTGGGAGAACATCTGTCTGCGGGACAGCTGAGTGGGGGCCCCTGTCCCCAGGCCACCCTGATTGTCTGGGCACAGTCTCCGAGCCCTGGGCCTCAGGTTGCCCCTCTTTAAGACAGAGGGACAGGGAGACGGGATCCGGAGTGAGTGAGCCCGCCTGGCGCCCCGACGCTGGGGGAGCCGGGAAGGTAAGGGGCTGCTGCGGCCTCTGCCCCCGAGGTCCACTTAGGTGCCGGGAGCGGCTGGTTTCTGCGCCCCGAGTGGCCCAGGGATGGAGGAGGGGGTGGGAGAAGAGGAGAGGGAGAAGAAGAATGAGTATGAGTCAGCCAAGGATGGAGCCCAAGTCAGAGAGAGAGAGAATGAGGAGAATGTGTGCGAGGGACAGGGACACAGTCGGGGACGGGAGGGGAGGTGGCTAGAGCAGTGGGAAGAGGGCTGGGGGCTGGGCGGCGCGGGCTCCGAGAGCCAGGACCCGGCGAAAGCAGGATGGGGCGAGGCCCCGGGGAGTTCGAGAAACGTGCTGAATGTGTGGGTTTTGTTTCTCGACGAGTCTGGCCCCCAGGCTGTCAGAGCGATTAGCTTTAATTGCTCTTCCCTTTGTGGCTAAACACTCCATTGGGGAGATTGCCAGAGATGCCCTAGGCTGCCCACTGCCCCGGTTGCCTACTTCCTCGCCGCCCCCGACACCTGTGCCCGTCCCGTGTGCATGTTGTCATGCGTGAAGAGGGCCACGGAGTCACGCCCTGCCGGGCCGTCCCCTTCCCTACGGACCCTCGCGCGCCACCTGGATGCAGCCAACCAGTTCGAGCCCCTCCCCCCCTTCCCCAAGCTGCCGCTCTCTGGGCAGCAGGGAAACTCACTCTTTCTTTCCTAAGAGTAGTAGCCCTGGGTGTTCAGAGGGGGACACTGAGTCACAGACCCCAGCGGTCCTCGGTACTCGAGGCCACCACCCAGTGAGACCGCCTGAAAGCCCACTGATAGGACAGGAGGGAGCGAGAGCAGGAAGGAGGAGATGGGTGAGGGGGAGAGGTGGGAAGGAAACCGAAACAGGAGTAGGGGAGACACCACCAGCGGAGTGGCCAGCACTCGGGCCACCTCACCAGCAGGCAGCCCTCTCTGCCCTGCCCGACCCGATGCCAGAGGTCTTCCCGATGCCCCCATCGCGGGGCGTCTGCCGTCTCTTAGACTGAGGGCCTCTGTGCCCAGGGCTAACCCATCTGCCTTCTCAGCCTGAGGCCCGGGTATCCCGTCTCCCCTCATTCCCCGGCTGGCCGGCCGAGTCTTGGAGCCCCCTTCTTCCTTTGTTACAGGAAGAAAGACACTCCCCCCCCCCCCCACAAAGCTGAATGGAAGCTAAGGGAAGAAGTCAACTGAGTGGGTTATTAAGGGAATCATTAGGACTAGGACTGCTTGAACTTGGGGTCCAGGTAGAACGGGCGCCCTGCCCTCCCTACTCACCCCTCTGCTTCCCCTCGCCTGGCACCCCATGCCCGGATCCAGAATCGAGGCAGTAAGACCCTCTCCTGCTGGTGTGGGAGACCTCCTCCACCCCCCAACTCCGGCAGCTGCCACAGATGGGGTGGGGGGGAAGGCTTTGTTTTGAAGTTTACTGGGAGTTTGGGACCAAACGGGAGAGGGGATGGGCAGGAAGTAGTGTCCCAACGCACAGGGGTTACCCCGATTTGCTAGGCTTCTCAGGGTGCCCCGGCCCGCTGCTTCCGCAGGTGGTGCCCCAGGGCCCCCACCTGTCTTGCTCCGGGCTCCTATCCCCGGAGGCCAGCATGTAAGATCCTCCCCACCTGCCCCTCTCCCCCCAGCTTCCTCCATCACTTCCACTTTTGTCAGGGCTCCACCTGGGGCCAGCTTGGAAGGAGAGGGAGGGAGGGAGGGAGGGAGGGAGGAAGGAAGGAAGGAAGGAAGGAAGGAAGGTAGGTGTGAGGAAGCAGTGAGCAGAGCACAGAATGATCTGGGAGGGAAAGGGACTGACTTCCTGGCAGCCTCAGCTCCGGTCCCGGTTCCTGCCTTGGTATCCTGTCCCAAGAATGGCCTCCGCCCAGGCTGCCTGGTGTTCCCCAGACAACCTCTGTGCTGCTCCGGGGACCCGGAAGACTTTGCAGGGCTGGGAGGGGAGGAGACGCCTCTGTAGGCCCTGAGGAATCCTGAGTCTCGGTGACAAAAGTGACCGGGGGCGAGGGAGCCCAGCTTCTGCCAAGCCCCACCAGGGCCACACCGCCCCGAGGACGGTGCTTGTCCGTGAGACTTGAGAGCCACCTAAGGAGATTCCACTTCCTTGCACCCCAAGAATTCCCCAAGGGGCTGGCCTTGCCCCTGCTGCCCCGCCCAGGCCTGGCTGGACGGATCTCTCCCCGGGAGGGAGCCCCCAGGCCGCCTTTCCCACTCCCGCAGGGGGCCTTACTGCACAGCTTCCGTCCCTCCTTGCCGCTCCCGCACCCCTCCCATCCAGTGGTGTCATTGTCCCCACCGCTGGGGGGGGGGGGGGCAGAACCGAGGTCACTCTGGTAACCGCGGAGTCCCCGCACCCTCCCCTAGGATCCCTCCTTTGCAGCCTCCTTCCCTCTCCCAGCCCCGGCTCTTCCTCCATTCTGTGGGCCCTCCTCACCCTTCCCTTCTCTCTGCTTTCGGGCCTGTGATTACAGAGCAGACACACGCGTGCGGCGTTCACACACACGCACGCGCGCGCACACACACACACCTCGTACGCTCACCGCCACCCATCCAGCCCTAGCACGTACACATCCATTCCCAGAACACGCACGCACCCCCACACCCCGCCACCGCCACCTCCCGGTGCCCGCGCCCCTCAACGTTCCCCCCACCCCCGCGCCTCTTGGGGGCCTCGCGTCTGCCTCGCGCTCTAAGAAAGCTCCTACTCACCCCCCCCCCCTCCTTCGTGGGTGGCTCACTCACACATTAATCCCTCCCCGCCCACCTCCCCTGGAAGTCTGTGTTTTAGATTCAGAGCCCTAAACCCAACTTCCTTCCAGGAGAGACACACACACACATTCTCCTTCCACAGGATCTAGTTACAGCCTCTTCTGCGTGAAAATGGACAGGAGACCCCTAACCGCTGTCCCACTTCCCAGCCGAGGGCTTGGTCCCAGGGTCTCCTCCATGGGGGGGGGGGGCGCGGGTCTTCTTGGGGGCACCCTGCCTCCTTCCCGTGCTGCCCCTTCCTTTTGAGCTCTCTCCACCCCCCCCACCCCCACTGATGTCCTCATGCCTGGACCCCCCTGCCCGTCACCCCCCTCTCCTGGCCCGGGATTATGGAGGGGGTTGGGGGGGGGGGGGGCGGGGCTCCAGAGCCTGCTGCTGTGACCTAGATTTCAAGGCAGAGACGGCTCCTGGTGCTGACAGTCAGAGAGCATTGTTCCTGGCCCGGCCTGGTGGGGCGGCCGCCGGGCCCTGCTGTCTGCTTGCACCTGGCTGTGCAAGTGAGCGTGCCCGTGAGTGCCTGTTTCTTGTGGGGGTCCTGCTGGCTCATTGTGTGTGTGTGTCACAGTGCCTGCCACCGAGGGAGGCTTGTTGGTTCCGGGCCGAGTAGGGGGTTGGGAATGCGGACTTCTGGGTCCACGCCTTTTACTGTGCCATGCCTCTCTGCCTCAGTTTCCCTGCACCTAGACCAGAAATAAGGAAAATGGGGTGAGGCCAGTCCCTCGCCGTCTGCTACGTTCCCAGGCCAGCGTTGGGGTGATTTGTGGGCAGTCCCCGTCAAGTACAAGGTCGTCTAGCTCCTTGTCCCAATCCTTGGTTCAGCCAGAGTTTAGGATAGAACTTACTTTTTAAAATGCTTTACATTTCTGATTATAAAAGAAATATATACTCATCGTGGGGGGGGGGGAGCCCCTTTTAAACTCAGCACCGGAGTTTCACGTCTTACCACTTCCAGAAGTTCATTCTAAGGTCTGACCTTCCTTCTTCCTGTCTTAGTCACGCTTCCTACCTAGTGAGAAGGACGGCCTTGAACGTTCTCTACCTTCCCACTTCAAGATCTTCCCTAAAGAGGGGTGGGGTGAAGGCCTAGGGGAGCCGCAGCCTCGCCCAAGCCCCCTCCAGGAGCCCATCCCGAAGGTGGTGCCAGCCGGACGTGGGTGCAGGCAGCGGTGGCAGCCCCTTTGCTGCCAGACTCTCCCAGAGCTGCCTCGAAACCCCTTCCCCTGCCACCCAGCCAGCCTGGGAACCGGGCAGGGGGCCAGAGCCAGCCGCTTGGTATTCTGGGGCGCGGGGGCTGCGGGCGTAGCACAAAGGCTAGGAGAGAGGGCTGTGCGGAGGCCCGGCGGCCATCAAGGGAGAAACGGGCTCCACAAAGGTGGGGGTGGCCCTTTGCTTCCCCCTCCCCGCCCGCCCGAGCCCTAAGGACTGAATACAGGGGGGCACGGAGGGGCCAGGGGACCGTTAGACCAAGCACCTAGGCATCCATCCAAAATGAGTCATTAGAGGGGCGGTGGGGAGTTGAAGTGAGGGACCCCTTTGCTTCTGGGGAAGAATGGGAGCTAGAACACACGAGCTCTAACCAAGCAGCCCCCCCCTCCTGCCCCTCCTGCCCCTCCCAGAGCTGCTCACTGCCACGGCCGGCCAGCCTGCCTCTCCCTGAAGGTCGTTTTGGAGTGTTGTGGGGTTTTTGTTTTGTTGGGTTTTTTTTTTTTTTTGCCCGGGGGGGGGGGGGTTGGGGGGGGGGGGGGCCCGGGGGGGGGGGGGGGCCTGGGAGGCAGTGGGTGAGAAAGTCTGGAGCAGGTTGCTATGGTAACCGCCTCCTCAGTCAGGGGAGCTGTTGCCAGGGTTACTGCTGGGGGGGGGGGCAGAAATGAAAAAAGATGGGCGAGAAGGAGGTGTGACTTGTCACTCTAGGCTGAAGCTTGGCCCCTAGCTTCTCGTCTCTTCCCGACTGCTCCCGCCGCCCTTGGGTCTTCATTTTCTCCCTCCAGCCGGGGGAGCCCCCCCCCCCCCAGCCTCCGCCAGGGTGGAGGGAGCTGGTGGAGGCGGGTGCCGGTGAGGAAACCGGACTGGCACCTCCAGCTCAGCCGCCTCTCCCTTTGTTCCTCCCGCCCCCAGTCATGGCCGAGTACGGGACCCTCCTCCAGGACCTGACCAACAACATCACCCTTGAAGACCTGGAACAGCTCAAATCGGCCTGCAAGGAGGACATCCCCAGCGAGAAGAGCGAGGAGATCACTACTGGCAGTGCCTGGTTCAGCTTCCTGGAGAGCCACAACAAGCTGGACAAAGGTGGGCGGGGGCCTCGGCCTCGGGCTCAGTCCTGGCGGCAGCGAGAAGCAAGGTCAGGGCCGCACGCGCCAAGCACTCTCCTCTCCGGCAGGACGGGAGAGAGGCTGCGGGTAGAGACCCGGGGTTGGTGGTCCCTGCGTGCCTTACGGTGCTGTCAGTCACTAACGGGGGCGCTCACACGCCCCTGTGCTATTGTCAGATGTGTGACAACACATTAAAACACAAGTGAAGGCGATGAGATTAGAAGTAAAACCACAGGTTCCGACGTTTTTCGTATCCACTTTTAGAGACCACTGCTCTGGGAGTGGCTTGGGCGGGGAGTCGGTGCGTTAAGCTAGCCGTGCAAGGCAAGTGTATTTCGAAGGCAGGGTCCAAAGCGGGGGCATGCCTGGCAAAGGACCACAGTCCCAGAGGCAGGAGTGTCTGGTGTGCCTGGAAGAGCAAAGGGGGCCTGTTTGGCTTGGCTGGTGGGGCCTAGGGTACATTTAGCGGTGGCTGGAAAGGTAAGTTAAGGCTGCGCCGTGGGGGGCCTTGAGGGGCGGGGTATTCGGCGGGTGGTAAGTGACCCCTGGGCCCCGTGGGCCGCGAGAGGTACTCGTCTGCCTGTAGCATGGCGAGCGGTCAGGAGGCGGCTGCAGAGGGTCACAGGGGAGGAGCCAGGGAGGAAGGACGGAGGGCGTCTGCAGTCGAGAACCGGCCCAGCCACGGAGAGCATCCTTCTGGCCACGGCCGTGCCCGGGCTCACGAGGCCCAGCATCTCTCCTGGCTGGTCTGGGGCCTGCACCCCCACAGGTGCTGTCGGGAAATTCTTTCTGATGCTGACGAGGAGGAGTGCTAGGGAGTCAGCGTGGGCGTGGGGGGTCAGGAAGGCCATTTAACTCTTCTGTTCTCCCCTCCCCGCAACGTGGAACCTGGTATTCAGCCCGAATCCCTCGTTCTAAATCCCGAATGTTTTAAACTTCACTGACCAACCACCTGCTCTTCCCGGGAAGTCCTCCGTATTTACTGTTGGTGCCTTAGCTTTCTTGTCCTGCTCGGCAGCCCCGCCCCTTCCAGGGGCATGCCCTCTGATAGCCAGTGTGGGTCCCGGAAGCCTGGCCTGGTGGGGCAGGGGAGGCCTCTCCAGCCTGGCTGACCCCGTCTCCGTCTTCCTTCAGACAACCTCTCCTACATCGAGCACATCTTCGAGATCTCTCGCCGCCCTGACCTGCTCACCATGGTGGTGGACTACAGAACCCGTGTTCTGAAGATCTCCGAGGAGGATGAGCTGGACACCAAGCTGACCCGCATCCCCAGTGCCAAGAAGTACAAAGGTAGGAGGCCACGCCTTCACCATGCACCTCTCCCCCCGCCCAGGGGTGATCCTTGGAGCACTTGACTCTGGGGAGAACGGAGGCGGATGCGGCGGGCCTGCCTGCTGTCGTCCACGCCTCCCGTCCCTGGACACCTCCCTTTTTGCCCCCAGACATCATCCGGCAGCCCTCGGAGGAAGAGATCATCAAACTGGCTCCGCCACCGAAGAAAGCCTGAGCGAGGGGGAGGAGAGGAGGAAGGTTGGACCTTCACTGGACCACTCCCTTCCCCCAGCCTCCAGGGGAGGGGCGAGGGCAACCCCCCCAGTCTACCCACTTACTAACCTGGTCCTAACCCCCTTACTGTGCGCGTGTGTGTGCGTGTGCGCACGCTCTGGCTGTCCGTCTGTATGTCTAGCTCATCAAGTTCCTCCTCCTTGTGAGAGGATGGGGGTCGGGCTGGGGGGGGGGGGGCTTCGTTTCCCCACTTTAGGGGGAGGTGGGGGCTGTTTCTATGCAAATAGAAATGGGCACGTTCCTCCTACTGCCCTTTCCTCCACTCTTCCCCCACACGGCCGAAGTGTGGGAGCAGAAAGGACCTGTATTTTCCTACACTGAGGAGCCGAGCTGGGGGTGAGGGCCTGGGGAGAGGTGGGTGGACCTAAAGATGAGCAGCGGGAGGGAAAGTGGTTACCCAACCCCCACCCGGACCAGGCAAAGAACAGCCAGAGTTCTGAGTTTGTACTCCCATGCTGGGTTGGCCAACGAGTCTTTTCTAGTGGTTCCTCAGGCTGGAGGGCCTGGGCCCCAGCAGGTCCCATTTTGCTCCCCTCCCATGGGCCTAGGATGGGTATGAGCCAGGGATCTAAGGAGAGAGGACCACTGGATCCCTTCCTGGCCCCGAAGTTCAAACCCCGTGGAGCACCCAGCATTAGACCCTCCCGCCTCCCCCAGAGCCCATGCTGGGAGCAGGCCCCCCTAAACCAGATGTGGGGAGGGGGGCCCTCTTTTCCACTCCTTTATTCCTACTCAGACTGTTGCACACACTGACTCCAAACCTAGGGAGACTGAGGAATGAGCTCCTTAGGTCTTAACCCCAACCCCGTCCCACCCACAGGGTCCCAGCGTGGGGACTACAGGCGACCCTCCCTATGTCGGGTCTAGAACGCCCCCAGCTGGAACGAAGGGAAGAAGCTAATTACAGTGTCTTCCTTTGCACTGACCACCCGCCCCCCCCGCCACCAGTTCAGTCCAGGAGGGGACTTGTTAGCCCGTAGCCCATCTTCCCCACTATCCTGGCGTGTTGGGCTCGTGAATGCCTCCTAGCCAAATCACTAGAGTGCAGTGACCCCAGCCTCCTTCCTGTGCCAAGATGCCCTCCCTGCCCTGACCGTGCTAACTGTGTGTACATATATATCTACATATATGTATATTAAACCCGCACTGCCATGTCTGCCCTTTCTTGTGTCTGGCATTAACTTAGTGTCCACGCCCGGGGGGGGGGGGGGGGGGGGGGGGGCGGAACGCAGTGAAGGGAGCGCCAGTCCAGTGGCTATGTAGTGAAAACGAAGAAACTTTCTTCAAGTTTAAATTCACATGCAATCTCAAGAGACTATTCAGAGAAAGTTTTAAGTTCAGAGCTTTGAAGACGTGGGAGCAAAACTTAAGTGGGAGCGGAGGGCTGGCTGTCAGAGGAGGGAAGAAGCCAGACTGGCCGGAGAGAGCCGCCTCTGTGCCCAGCCCAGCCGTCCCCTCTGGCCACCGCTGCGGACACCTGCCTTAACACATACACCTTGAGTACGCCACACAGTTTTGCCTTAAAGGACCTTCCCAAGTTTCCCCAGCCCTGTCTGGCTTCTCCCTCAAGGACAGAGAGATACTTGCAGAATTGGGAGGGGGGAACTGAGCACGAATTGTCCTTCCGGTCAGGATATGTGATGTGAGAGTGTGTGTGTGTGTAAGAGAGAGAGAGAGACAGAGAGAGAGACGGAGGAAGGAATTAGCTTTCTCTGAAGAGGAGAGAGGGTGAGATGGGAGAAGGGAGACAGGGTCATTTTCAACAGAGTCTAGTAGTATCTCTGTAAGGCAAAAATAATCTAAAAAGACTAACCTGCCCTCCCATCCCTGTACTGCTGTGAGATCGTCCCTATCCTGTGCTCCCCTGTCTGCAGTGTGCACGGCCTCATTCTAACCCTGGAATAAAGGTGATTGTACTGTACCCGGTTCTAGAATTTCTGTGAATTACCAGGACTTTGGAGTCTTTGAATGACTGGGGAAGGGAGGGGGAGCGATACCCCAAATCCCTCACTGCGGCCTGGAAAACACCCCTAATGGTATCCTTCCCCCCCGCTTCCCCCCACCCGTCTCCCGAGTAGCCCTGAGCTATGGGGCCTGCTCCACTGGAGCCCAGGCCTGGAAACAGGACTGTCCCAGACCAGACCTCCTCAAACCGTAAGGGAGACAGGGCCAGGAGCCTATAGTGGAAGAGACCAACCCGGTCCATCACGAATGAATGGGCCACATGTCGCACACACACAGCAGCAGTCAGAAAAGAAGAAGAAGAAAAAAAAAAAAGCTTTACTGAGAGAAAATACACAATCCATTCCAGAGTGCATGGTTTTCAGGCCACTCCACGACCCCTCCGGCAACAGGAGTGCGCGCGTCCCCGCCTTGGGGAGGAAACGCAGCAGCTGACATCTGGTCTGAGAGTTGCTAACAAAAGGGGCAGGAGGAAGGAGTGCCTTCCATCCCTTCACTCTGCCCTTCCTTCCTGGCCTGTTCTAGGAGAATCGGGCCGCCTCAGGATGCAGAATTCCTGGTTGGGGGCTGGGGGGGCGGGGTGGATAGCAGCACAGGCAATAAGGGCAAAGATTCAACTTAGGACTTTCATTCAGCGACCAGTGACGAGACAGGTGTCCAAGCCCCAGCTGTCTTCATCCTTAGATTAACGATTTGTCCCTCAGTCGCAAGATGTCAAGAGGTGGACCAGCTGGAGAGGCCACCCCAGGAGGCCTTTCTCTGCTATACTCTCCTCCCACGAGGAAGGGGGCTGCTGGGGCAGGGTGGGTGGCTTAGAGAATCAAGCAGCTACAGGTAAGAGTGAGCGTGTCCTCTGTCACGTACAGTATGAGGAGAGACAGTCTGCAGTGGCAGAACCTTCCTGAAGTCACAGTTCAGTCAAGTTTTAAAGACGGGCCAGCCTCTGGTTGGGAGAGCATCCTGGGAGCACCCACAAGACCCAAGGAGAGGTAGGAGATCTGGGGCAAAGAACTGAAAGGAGCTCCGTTTTCCCAACCCCGCAACCGCGGCAGGAAGCAGAGAAGGGCAGAGTCGAGGATCTTTCCGTTCTGGAGCCTCCAAAAACCCCAGGGGTCGGCCCCCATCTCTGGTGGCCGCAAACAGAGGGCGGGCTGGGCCCTGTGTGACTGCGAGGGCAGGACTCCCACCCTCCACCTTCAGTCCCTTCCCTGCAGTCACGGAGGACATACAGGTATTCAAACTGACAAGAATTTTAACGTGCTACATCCAAGTTTGACTTGCTTTTTAATATATTTATAGATATAAAATTAGGCCTCTAACAGTGACAGGGCAAGGAGACTGCTGCCACCAAACAACTTTTTTTTAAGTAACAGAAGAGGTAACATCCTTCCTATCCTTCCTCCACTTCTGCCCCTCCTCCCGCCACCCCAGCCCCCCTCACCAGACCTAGTTAGGGGTGACGGGATGAAGAGAAGGGCATGTGTGAAACACCGTGGGAAGGACAGAGGATGAACGGGTGGGAAGGAAAGTGAAGAGTGTGGGGCAGTCAGGGGCTCCAAGGACTCCCCAGAATAACGGGATCCTGGGATGGGGTCATCTGGGGGCGGCGGGGGGGGGGGGGG
>NW_024412438.1:790351-920932 GCF_014898765.1 Herpailurus yagouaroundi | reverse complement strand
GGGGGGGGGGGGGGGGGGGGGGGGGGGGGGGGGGGGGGGGGGGGGGCAGGGGAATGCAACTGTCACAGACTTTTAAAACATAAAGAAAAAGGTCAACAACCTAAACCAAAGAGAGAACGGCACATCCACCGCCCCCACCCCGGCCCATTGGTACTGAACAGCCAGTTATCCCCGCCCCCCACCCAAGAAACAAGGGAGATTAAAGAAAAGGAAACCCCATTCCCTACCCCAAACCAGTTAACAAAATAGGCTCCCCCCTCCCAAAAAAAACAAGGCTTTGGGGAGAGGCCGTTTCTGCTGAGCCCTCTGCACCTCTCCGCGGAGCCCATGCCAGGGCCTGGCTCCTACTCCTAGCTACTCCGCAGGTTCGCGCCCCCTCCGGTCTGTCTTTCTCCCAGGAGGTCTTTCTTTTATCTAAAGCAAAAAGTCCAAAGTGCGTTTCTGCTGAAGGTAAGGGCCTGAGACAGGAAAGGGCTGTCCAGGCAGGATCGGGGTTGGCAGCTCCGGCCCGCCCCTCCTGGGTCCAAGGCCTCAGGAAGGCATGCACTGCACCCGGTCGGGGCCCTCCTCCTCGTCCGATGTGTCTGAGGAGCTGGGGGACTCATCCGAGTCTGCATCTGTGGCCCCAACCCCAGGCTCTCGCCAGCGCTGTAGAATGGGAAAGGCTTGTTAGTAGTTTCCCCACAAAGAGGACAAGCCTGTTAGGTCTTAACTGTAACTCAGGTGCTCTAGGCCAGGGGTCGGCGGACTTTTCCTTAAGAGGGCCAGATAATAACTATTACCGATCACGTCTATTGCATGTCTATTGCAACTCTTCGGCTCCGCTGTGGTAGCACGAAAGCAGCCACAGACAACATGAATGGACGGGTATGGCTGTATTCCAGTAAAACTTTATTTGCCAAAACAGGCAGCACGCCAACTGCCAGAGTTTGCTAACCCCTGCCCTAGGCCTCTTCGGGCAGAAGGAAAAACAGAAAGTCACTCTGACACTTACCATTTTTCCCAACTCCTTCCCCACCCTCACGCCTCTGCAAACACCGCGCTCTCACGCACGGCGATGGAGAGCAGAGAGCAGACCCCACCCGTCTGCCTGGTGGCTCTTCCAAGGCTACACCAGGGCTCTGGTGGGGGTGCAGGACAATGGATAAGAAACCCAACCACGACCACCTGATCGCTTTTTAAAATGGCGAGGAAGTGTGCGCTAGGACACGTGACCCTTGCGGGGGTCACCGCCCCCGGGCGCCCACCCCCCCACGCCAGCTTACCCGGTGGTGGCGTCTCTGTCTCAGGTGATGCATGAGGAACCAGAGCATGTGGCTATCAAACAGGTCAGTGTGGTGCAAGCTGTCTTCATCCCGCTCCCGCTTGTTCTTCTTAATCACCTGAACCAGAGAGGGTGCTGGGGGTGAGTGTGGCGAGTAACGACTAGGGACCCCGGCCCTGATCAGAAGGGCCTGGCGCCCCATCCCCCTGAAAACGTCCTTCAGGAGCTGTTAAGCCGAAGGGGAGCCAGACCAGATTAGGAAAGGGTGCCCCAGGTTTATCCACTGAGAAGGTCAGGAAGCTCTAAAATAGAACGATTCTTCCTAAAGACCCCCCTTCCCCACTCCGCTGTGAACTCAGGGCACTCCACAGCTGCCCCTGGACCCCTGCGCAGGGGATGCTCCCCGAGGGCCAATCACAGCCGTGTGGGGGAGGGTGTTAGACTCAAAGTGCAACATGGACCTCCGCAGTCAGCCACTTACATCCTTCAGCCCCGTCAGCTCAGTGGAAGTTTCAGCAGTGGGTGCCCAGATCTTGACATCATGGTCTAGGCCGCTGGTTGCCAGCACAGGCAGGTGAGGGTGGGGCTCAAGACAGTTTACCTGGTCAAGAGGAAAGGAAACCACAGGCTCAGGGGTATATGGGAATAGGACTTAAAAACCACTACTCACCTTGAGCCAAACCTATTCCTCAATCAGAGCTGAGAGAGTGCTGGGAAGGCAGGCCCAACCATCACGAACGCAGGCCAAGGGCCCTGGGGGTGGAAGAAGCGCCGGACACAGACTGGATAGATAGAACAGGCCCATCTCTCATCTCCCAGGTATAGGCAGGGGTGGCCTCGCCCTAGACACAGCCGCAGGGGCAGGCAGGTGACTGGCCAAGCTCACTGCTGGCTTCACAAAAAGGCAATGAGGTCCAGATGACCTCATCTACTCCGGATTCCACAGTTCCAACTTGCCCAAGGCTGGAAAAAAAACATCTCAGTGCCTTTCACCAAATGGCAAATAAATTTTTAAAAATGAAGAAAGCAGCAGCTGCCGCTGAGCCCCCAGAAAAGAGAGAACAATCACATTCACTTGGCACGGTTTACTTGGACTGGAGGGAGGCACAGGCTGGGGAGGGGTGAGGCAGTGGAGGCACGCGGATGCTGGAGAACCCTGCACGCCCCAGGGGGATGGCATCCTGCTGTGCACCCAGAAAGCCCAACAGGCTCAGCCACAGGGTGGCACAGTGTAGGAACACAGCTTCCTGGGGCATCCATGGCATCAATCTAAACCACCTCTGGGTACAGTGACTGCGCAGGAGAAAGGGACTGTGGCAGACAGGCAGGCCTTCTGGCTTCAGCGGCTTCCTTCTGTCTGGAGGCACCCATGCCCCCTGCTGTCTAACTTGGAAACATCAGCCTTCCAAACAGGGCAGGGCAGGGCAGGGCAGGGCAGGGCAGGGCAGGGCAGGGCAGGCAGCTCCCAGGGCCACTGGAAGAGCTGGTCCCAGATCTAGCTGCTAAAGCATTTTGGGGCTTAGTCAGCCGAAGAATAGATAGGAAAGGCACCCGGAAGGAAGAGGGTGTGGCCCTAGCCGGTCCTCACCCGTGCCCCCCCCCCACCATCCCATCCCGCCTTGCAGCTGCCCCCGTAGGCCAAAAAAACAACCCCTGGCAAAAAGCCTCTTTTATCTTTTCCTTCTCTCTGGACCAACCTCCTCTGCCTGGCCTGCACACGCAGAGAGCGCAGCTGAGGGGAAACTGGGGCCAGCATGGAAAATAATACTGACCCGGGCTTCCAATCGTCTTTGTTCTTCCATTTTACAAGTAAATAAATGCTCAGAGAAGACTGAAGTGAAGCCCGAGCCTGAGAGTAAAGCAGAAACCACGTTTCCCCTCTTCTCCTTCTCTCAAGCCCCGTATCAGCTCACTGCGAAGTTTCTACTGGAGCTCTTTTCGGGTAGTGCGGACAGTTCTCAGCATCTGCGGCATGAGGAGACCCCAGACAGGAGCTCCGCTGCCGGAGATTATTATCCAAAGATACGTGACAACTTACACGTACAAACCAGAGATCATTCCGCCGCCTCCTGATGAGCCCTCCACCCTGACTACCTCTCCTGGAGCAAGTCAGCAAAATCAAAAAAATCCCTTGGAACTTGGGACTAAGGACAAAGCCAAGGGCAAGAGAGACAGCAGTCAATACCGTATAGTACCTGGGTTGGAGCCCGCAGGGGGAGCCGACAGAGAGCTTCTGGGCCAGGCCCGTCTGAACGCCAGCACTACCCGGTCAGTAACAACCTGAGCGGAGCAACGAGCTCCAGCCTCAAGAGGCCTGGGCTGGGAGACACGCAGATGGGACAGAGCAGTGAAGTGCTCTGGGGGACCAAGGACTGTCCTTAACATCAACCCCACCCCCTTGTCCTTAAATGGGAACAAAGAAAGGACTAGAGACTGACGCAAAACCAGAGTCGAGAGACCTGGGCAAGGCGGATGATAACTTCTAAGATCCCTTCTGGCTGTAATATTCTACTTTACAATGAGCTGCAATGCGTCTTCTTTGGAGGCTGGCGCCTGGCGACCTGCTGCGGGGAAGTTAGGGCCAAAAACACGGAGGTGGCCAGGTGGGAACACACAGATCATCAAGCTCACACGGGGACAAGAACAAGCTGGGAAACGCTCTTCAGGGTGCAGCCTCTTGATCTCTTGTTCCGGTCTCTCACTCTCGTGACCACCAGACCCAGGCGTGGGGCCCGCCTATCCCAAGCGGCTGCCCTCTCCACCTGAGAACCTGGATTACCCATCAGACCCTGCTATTGGCAGAGCTGAAAGCAAACCGGCCTGCAGAGTGGTTTGGGAGAGGGCAATCGGCCCTGCGTCTCTCCGGAACGGAACGCAAGACAGTTTATGATCTAGAAAGGATTCACTGGGCCCTTCTGACTTCCTTCTGACTACATGCCTACTGCAGAATTCTCACGAAGACTCCAGTGTTTTAGTTTGTTCACTGCAGGTGATAGAGGAGGACCTACGGAAGGGCAGGACAGGAAGCGGGCAACAGTGAGATACGCCTTCAAGCTCCACACCCTCTCCACATGCGTCCAGGCCAGAGAAGCCTGGGATCTCTACTGGCCCCAGGTCCCAAAAACTTAGACAAAACCAGAAAAAAATCTGAAAGAGCTTCACGTGAAGGCAAGAAACACACAAGGAAAGGGAGCCTGACTGCAAAGCACCATTTTAAATTCCACCACCATTGTCTGGACACCTCATGAAGAGATGGGCTCTTTGCAACTGCCCGGAGCTGAGACGGGGTGAAAAGGGAGAGAGACCAAGCTGTCTCAGCCATTCCTGACAGGCTCCTAACCAGACTCGGGTAATCAGTACAAGGCAGTCTCCCAAACTGCCTCTTTCAGATCTTCTGCAGTCCAAAAACCTTACAATAGGAAGCCACTAAATTCCTTTTCAGAGTCTGGGTCTCAAAAAAGAAAAAAAATATATGATGAGCTAGATGGGTCTTAAGAGCTGACCGTACTTCACTCCCCAATTCAGGACCCCTCATGCTTCCTTTCTGCCCTACCCCTACGAAGGGGGTCTGGAATTCAAAGGACAGGCAGACTGATCTGCTCATGGGCTGTACAGCAGGCTGCTCAGTCCTTATTTAAACCACCACCACAACAAATCACCGTATTTGCTCTGTCCCTATCTAAATGTAGATGTTATGGGTTTATATTCATTTAAATATAAACATGACACTTCACCTCTACGTATTTAATATGTATCTCCTAAGTACAAGGATATTCTCCTATATAAATAAAATGCTATTGTCACATGACAGAAACCTAACATTGACTGCCCCACGGAAGGATGTGTGGACCATATTGTGAGTCTCCCAACTGCCTGAAAAGTGCTCCTTCTACCTCGTATCCACTGACCCAGGATCTAGTCAAGATGCCTACTCAGCTACTCTTAAGGGATGAGGCACGTGGCACGGAGACCCCTTTGGCACAGGGCATGATGGGAGTGCCCTGAACTCCAGTGCTCTCCTTTCAGAAAAGGCGCATGGCTAGAGACCCCTCATTCAGGCCACAGGCTCTTCCCTACAGTCCCCTTCTCTCCCGAACAAACCATGCCTCAGAGGGGCAGAAGGCAGAACACGGGAGAAAACATTCCATGCAAACCTCAGCACCCCCTGGTGCCTTCGATGTGGCTGGCCAGACTCCAAGACAGGGCATCGCGCCGCCACAGTGAACTCAGGGGCCCCGCGAACACCTACCTCAATGGCGAGAAGAGCAGGGAGCCGGCCAGGCCAGCACAGCATACTCACCACGCCTCCCTTGTCCCCCTCCATGAACTGCACGATCTGGCAGGAGGACTTCTCCCAGAGGAAGATGTGCCCGCAGTCACTGCCGCTCACCACAAACTCGCTCTTGGGGCCATAGAAATTGACGCCTTTTACTGAAACGATGAACGAGGGAAGAAACCACACGGAAGTTGGCATCAGGCCTGTATGTATTTACCTCATAGGGAATTTAGTTATTCACAAAGTCCGAGTCAGCAAAGAGCCACAGAATCCCTTTCATTTTCACAAACCAAATCAAGGGCTTGTGCGTATACAACAGACAGAGCAAGAGTCATGCCATTCCCCGAGCCTGCTTCTAGTCCCTCCAAGAGCTCCGTGGGGCAGAGGGGCTCCGGTCCCTCGGTGGCAGCCTCAATCACCGTGGTCTATACCCTGCGGGGCACCCCCGGCCTCACGAATGCCTTACCTGTCCCGGCCTGAATCACCCCACTAGGCAGCCCTGTTCCACGAACTCCCGGCCCATCCTTGGTTTGTGTGCTTCCTTAGGACCCCGTCAGTGCTTCCTGGGCCAGCAGTGGGGCTAAGGACGACGGAGGAATATGCCACAGCTGCCCGTAAGAAGCGCCCGTACCCAAGACTGAACAACAGGGCTCCACTCTGGGACGTGGCTAGGGGAGCTGGGGGCCCAAGCTCCGCGCCGAGCACGGGGCTGCACCCTCGCCCTGGCTGCCCGTGGACTAAGTTCCAAGCCCAAGTTCTCCCGCTCTCACTCGCTCGGAAGGAAAGGACACGTCCCTCCAACTCAAAATTATGACAGATACTTGTTGGGAGTGGTGGCAGCAACAGAGCCGTGGCCACCCCAACTTTTCTGTACACGAGAGTCCAGTAGGGAGCTTCTCAAGAACTCCAACCACGCTGTACCCCACGCCAGCTGAATCAGATGTCTGAAGACAGAAGCCACGCTCCGGCATTTCCGAAAGGTCGGCAGTGCGTCCGTGGCACGGCGAAGCTAGGCAGCCGCCCGCAGAACCCAGACGGCCGTTCCCGCCGCAGACTGGGGAAGAGCCCCCAGCACCACCCTCCTCCTCCTCTGGCTCCTCCCAGAGGCCCACCGCCCCCTCCACCCTAGAGTGAGCAGCTCCCCATTTCAGGCAGTTCGGTACCACGGGCGGCGGACGGCTTTCCCAGACTCCCCGACAAGCCCGACAAGCCTGTAGTCGCCTGGAAAAATAGTCACCCACGTCTCCTTACGCCCAGAGGAAGTAACCTCACTGCAGGGATCGAGGGGCCTCGGGCCCTCCGTGCTTGAGCACAGCAGGCCCGTGAAAACCCCTGGCCGATTAATCAGGGACACCCTCCCCCTGCCAAGTCCCTCAGGTAGTTCTTATCTGTACAACCTGATCGAAACACTGCAGTTCTCTAAGCCACCGGACGGAAACTAAAAGACAGCCTCACCTGTGGCATTATTTCTGTGGCCCTTGTATCTCTTCACATACTGGGCCCCGTCGCTGTGAGAGGAGTTGAAGAGGTAAATGTCTTCGTCGTTGTAACTGGCCAGGAGCTCTGCCAAGAACAAGCAGACAGTAGTGAAGGCAAAGGCTGAAAAACAGCCGGGACCAGGAGTCGGGGGCTGGGGTGCAGCTTCTGGCCGGTAGTGCCCCCTCCTAATACCCGGGGATGGCACCCATCTCACTCGGTTGGAACGGCAGGCAGGTCAGGTGTCCAGGGTAGACTGAGAACACGCTGCCAACCCAGGGGTAGCAGGATGCTCAGGAAGGTCACACCCACTGACTCGAGGAGGAGCCGAAGGCGTGAGCACCTGCTCAGGCAAGGAGCCCGGGCGCCGCGAAATCTGATCTGCGGGTGGCGCCCGGCGCCTCCGGGGGTCGTCTGCTGTGTCCTCCCCGCTCGTGTGCTCACCAGCAGCGACTACTCCCCAGCTGCTCCACTCGGAGCCAGGGCACGGCGGTGAGCGCCGGAGGGCACGCGCCTCACTGGCCCGGCAGCTCCCTGGGCAGAGGGGGCGCGCCAGCCTCGGAGCCGGGCCCTGCGCACGTACCTGTGCCGTCGTGGCTGAACACAAGACAGGTGATGTTTGCTTTGGACTCACTGTTCACCTGCAATAAGGAGCAGATACTGACTGATGCCCCACCCCCCCACTTGTCACACCACCTTCAGGAAACAGGTTTTCCTTCAAACTCCCCTACATCTTCTCCCAGAGAGTGAGAGAGCGGAAGAGAGAGACGGACAGGAGTACAGCCAGTGACACGTGGCCGCCTCGGGGGAGAGGGCTTTCGGCTGGCCGTCTTCTGTAGGATGCCAGCCATCCTATATCCGCCCTATCTCACTCAGCCCCACCGTCACGGGGCAAGGCAGTTATCTTCACCTCCGCACTTTGTCGCTAAGAAAACCTAGCTAACGGAGGTGAAGCGACTGCCGGAGACCGCGAAGCCAGTAAGTGGTGGAGCCAGGATTCAAATCCAGGGGTCTGACGCCAAAGTCCAAGCTCCACCCGCCAGGCCGACAAGTTTGGGGACAGCCTTGGGGTTGAGTCGGGGAAGCCTGGAACCACCGGCCCCTCGTGAACCTTACCAGGTGGTGAGGACAGAATTTCTTGAGCACTCCGTTGTTCTCATTCTCGTCAATTTTCCTCTGGTCGTAAATCCTGCCGTGGGCGGAAACGACGGAGATGTTACAACTTACAAACCGATCCCTTGAAGAGCTGCAATGCGTGGTGGCGGGAACCACAGCCAGTGGGAGGTCAGGACAGATAAAGGACAGTCCCCAACCAGGCTTCTGGCTCCCGCTCTTCCCTGAAGGCCCGCCTCTCCTACCCCCTTCCAAACCCTAGCTCTTCTCCAGGTGGTAATCCTAAACCCCATCAGCCTGAAGCGGCTTCTCTCCTCACCCAGCTTGTAATCGCTTACGGTTGATTTCCACCGAAAGCTCCCCAACAGGGTCCGCTGCTACCAGGCCGGGCTCGTGCAAGTCCTCGGGTCTTCAGTCCCGTCTTGGCCCCTTACTTGGCTGGTTCTCCCTCTCGTTCCCCACGGTGGCAATTACGAACACCCACCACACCAGGATCTCCTCCAGACGTCCTCTCTCCCGCCCTCATTCCCATCCAACCACGGTCCCCTTCCCTCATCTCTGCAACCCAACCTCCGACCATCCATTCCAACATCTGGGGCAGATGTCGTGTGCGAGCGTCCCGCCAGGCGCTGGACATCCGGGAGAAACCACACACGGCGGCGTGTTTCCTCCAGTCTCCGCGCCTCCTCTCCGCAGCTGCTCTTAACTTCATCCCTGCAGGACCTGATTCCGTCTGTCTACTCTTCAACCTCCTCCTCGTGCCTGTCCACCCACTTCCCAAAAACCCTCCCTCCACTGACCGGCCCCACCGCTGCCTTTTCTGCCCTTCCCTGTTGTAGTCAAATTACTAAGCAGAGCAACCTGCAGCAACGTCTTCACCTCCTCGCTCCCTATTCACTTCTCAATCCACTGCGGTCCAGCCTCGGCCCTCAGCCCTCTACTGAGACTTGTCTGGCTCAAGTCACCAGGACCTGACGGCCTCCACCCACAGCAGGGTCTCGGGGCGTCTCTCTCGCATCCCGACAGCGTTCACCACTCCTGCCCTCAAACGGTGTCTTTCCTTGATGGCCGACGGCCCCTAACTGGTGTTCATGAGCTCGTCTGTCTGTCTCTCCAAAATGCCCATGTTCCCCAGAGGCCGGGTCTTCGGCTCTCCAGCCTCTGTATAGGGAAACCGCAACCTAGAGAGAGGTTTCGCTGAGATTATTTGTATCCTTCTGACCTCCTTGCTCATGTCATCACCAGAATCATTCCAAAATGCAATATTTTGTGTAAATTCCCGGCTTAAAATCTACTCAGTGACTCTGTATTTTCTACTAGATAAAGTCCAAACTCCTTAGTACATACAACCCTCCATCTCTTCTCAAAAGATCCTACACGTTACACAAAAACAAAACAAGAAAGCGATGCTTCCCTGAAGAAACCATGTCGCAACCTTACTCTCTCACCTCCACACACACTGCTCCCTCTACCTGATACGCTAATTTTGTCTGTAATATTTCCTCTGTGAGAAAGAACAGCATGGTGAAAGGGTTTCTACCACATCTGAGGCGTACAATCGGAGTTCAAATACTAACTCCGCTACTTAGTAGATGAGTAATCCTGGGAAGTTACTTAGTATTTTTAATCCTTACATACCTGTTTCTCCAGAATGCTCCCTGTATGTCTAGTCAAGTGTGTGTCTAGCACATAGCAGGTGCTTAGTAAACACTGGATGAAGAAATGAATGAATCGATACATACTTCTATTCTCCACAATTTCTTGCTTAATATCCTCCTGCGTTGAGAATTACCCAAAAATCTTTGCCAAACGAACACCGAATAAAGAAAAGACAAATAGGACAGGTGCCTGGGTGACTCAGTTGGCTAAGCGTCTGGTTCTTGGTTTCGGCTCGGGTCACCATCTCACGTTTTGTGGGTTTGAGCCCCATGTACAGCTCTGTGCTGACATCGCGGAGCCTGCTTAGTTGCGTCTCCCTCTCTCTCTGCCCCTCCCCTAGCTATCAAAAAAAAAAAAAAAAACCCACAAATAGGAGACTGCTACATTGCTAATTAGTACTCTTCAACAAACAGAGCATCTGATAATCAATTTTTTCCCTCTAAACTAAACCAACAATTCTTAAATGTCACTAAGCAATCGTAAACTTTGTAAGTCTGCAAATTAGTAAAACATATTTATTTTTTAATGTTTATTTACTTTTGAGAGAGAGAGACAGAGACAGAGCATGAGCAGGGGAGGGGCAGAGAAAGAGGGAGACACAGAATCCGAAGCAGGCTCCAGGCTCAGAGCTGTCAGCACAGAGCCTGATGCAGGGCTCAACCCCACGACCTGTGATTATGACCTGAGCCAAAGTCGGACGCTTAACCGACTAAGCCACCCAGGTGCCCTGTAAAACACATTTAAATATGCAATATTTTGGTATATGGACCATTCAGTATTCCTCAGTATCTAATGCGCTCTGCCCCTCCTCTTTATGAGGAAATCTTTACATTCCTTCCCCTTTCTTCGGTATTTATCAAGAACCTACTATATCCTACGGGGCGTCTGGGGGCTCAGCCGGTTAAGCATTGGACTCTTTATTTTTGGCTCAGGTCAGATCTCCCAGTTCATGGGATCAAGCCCATGTCAGGCTCTGTGCTGACAGCATGGAGTCTGCTTGGGATTCTCTCTCTCTCTGCCCCCCCCACCCCCCCACCCCCGTGCATGTGCTCTCGCTCTCAAAATAAATAAACTTAAAAAAAAAAAAAACTACTATATTCTAGCTGTGAAGCTAGACTAGGGGTTGGTAAACCTTTTCTTAAATGGCAAGATAGTGAATATTTTAAGCTGACAAGCCACCTGGTCCTTGATACAACTACTGAACTCTGCCACTGTAGCATAAAAGCAGCCTTGGATAACCCGTAGATGAACAGCCAGGGCTGTGCTCCAATAAAACTTTACTTAGGAAAAAAACAGGCAGTGTAGCTTGTCAATTACTGAGCCAGACAGCGCCGATACAAAGATGAATACGAATTTTTCCCTTATTTTCTGAGCATAGGACAGGAAGAAATTTCAAATGGCAGAGACTTTATTTTTTAGAGCAGTCCCAGGCTTACAGTCAAGTTGAGAGAGCTGACAGAGATTTCTCATACACTCTCTGTCCACACGCGAGCATGATCCCCATCATTATCAACAACACCCACCAGAGTGGTTTGTGTTTGCTCTTACCAAGGATGAAGCTACACCCACACATCATGATCACCCAAAGTCCACAGTTTACCTGAGGGCTCGCTCTTGACGTGGTCCTTTCTACAGGTTTGGACAGATGGATGATGACACCTACCCATCATTATGGTATCATACAGAGCACTGTCACTGTCCCCAAAATCCTCTGTGCCCTGCCTGTTCTTCTCGCCTCTCCCGTAACAACCACTAGTATTTTTACTGTACTCATAGAGTCTACTGCCCTTTCCTGAATATCATGTTGCTGGGATCGCATAGTATGTAGCCTTTTCAGACTGTTTTTTTTTTTTTTACTTAGTAATGTGCATTTCATGTCCCTCCATGTCTTTTTGTGCCTCGTTAGCTCATTTCGTTTTTAGCACTGAATCCCATCCCATTATCTGGATGTCCCAGTTTATGCATTCACCCACTGAGGGACACCTTGGTTGTTCCCAAGTTTTGGTAATGATGAATAAAGCTGTGATGCACGTCATGTACAGGTTTCGTTTTGGACAGAAGTTTTCAGCTCCTCTGGATAAATACCAAGAAGCATGGCTGCTGGATCAAACGGAACAGCATGTTTAGTTCTATGAGAAACAATCACACTGTCTTCCAACGTGGCTGTACCATTTTGCATTCCCAGCAATTGTTAGGGTTCCCGTGGCTCCACATACCTGCCAGCATTTGCTGTGGTCCGTGTTCTGTAGCAGTCTCTGGTTGCTTGATATGTATTTTCCCGATGACACAGAGGTGGAACACCTTTTTATGTATTTACTTGCCACCTATATACCTTCTTCAGTGAGGCGTCTGTTAAGGTCTCTGACCCATTTTTTTTTGAGCTGTTTTCTTATCGTTGAGTTTTAAAAGTTCTTTATGTATTTTAAACATCGGTCTTTTCTCAGATAGGTCTTTTGCAAATATTTAATCCCAATCTGTGGCTTGTTTTCTAATTCTCTTCGACAGTGCCTTTACAGAGCAGAAGTTTTTCATTTTAATAAAGTCCACCTTATCAACTATTTCTTTCACAAACCGTGTCTCTGGTGTTGTATCTGAAAAGGCGTCACCGCTTTTGGTCCAACATCTCAGCAAGGCCCACAGGGGTGCCCGCTGCTCTCTGAGCTTTGCAATGCCACCCAAGGACGACGAGAAGAAGAAAGATGCCAAAAAGTTGGCCAAAAAAGACAAAGACCCAGTGAACAAATCTGGGGGCAAAGCCAAAAAGAAGTGTCCAAAGGCAAAGTTTGGGACAAGCTCCATAACCTGGTCTTGTTTGACAAAGCAACTCATGACAAACTCCGGAAGGCCATTCCTAACCATAAGCTCAGACTCTAGCTGTTGTCTGTCCTGAGACACCGGGGATTTGAGGTTTTCTGGCCAAGGCAGCCCCTCAGGAGCTCCTTAGCGAAGGATTTATCAAACTGGTTTCAAAGTACAGAGCTCAAGCTATTTACACCAGGAACACCAAGGACGGAGATGCCCCAGCCGCTGGTGAAGACGCATGAATAGATCCCACCAACTGTACGCTTTAGACAATAAAAACTTATTAAATCAAAATTGAAGTAAAAAGGCATCACCATACCCCAGCAAGGTCATCTGGGTTTTGTCCCACGTGATCACCTAAGAGTTTTATAGTTTGGGGTTTTACTGGTAGGTCTATGATCCACCTGAGTCAGTTTTTGTGAAGGGTGTAAAGTGTGTGCCTAGATTCCCTTTTTTTCCACACGTGGATGCCCAGCTGTCTCAGTACCATCTGTGGAAGAGGTTACTTCTGCTCCACTGGACTGCCTATACTCCTTTGTCATTTGTCAGAGGTAAGGGGACTACACTCACACAGGTCTACTTTTGGGCTCTCTGGTCTAGCCCACTGATCTGTCTGTCTGTTGTTTTGCCAGTACTACACCATCTTCATTACTGTAAGTCTTGAAATCGGGTAGCGTCAGTCCTCCAGCTTCATTCTTGCCCTTCGACACCGTGTTGACTATTATGGGTCTCCTGCCTCTCTGTATAAACTTTAGAAAGGGTTTGTCACTATCCATAGAATAACTTGCTGGGATGTTGATTAGAACTGCACCAAATCAGCAGATCCAGTTGGGAAGAAGTGACATCTCCGCGGCAGTGAGTCTTTCTATGCCCTTCACATTTTAAATCAGATAAAGAGTGGCTTCGGCATGACCTCAGCACCCAGCACCCTTATGTTACCTCCCTCCACGCTCCTCCAGGTACCCACCAACCTGTCACGTTATAGTCTCTCTCTTCCCGCCTCACCTCCTCTTTCCCGCCACCTGCCGGCAATCTAGTGTTCTCTGTTTTGTGAAGATCAGCCCAAGGACAGGGAGGCAAAGGGACCATCTACCCACTCCAAGTCCTTTACCAATATATTTACCTGTCCACCAACCACCACAGGATTCATTCATCTGATACATTCTCCTCTTCTTCACGCCTTTCGCTTCGTTAACCAACCCCAACAAGACTTAGTAGGAGGCACTCACACCTCCACCATCTCCGTTTGCCTACTTTTTCCCTTCTTTCCCCTCCTTCCCCCACCTTTTTGGGCTCACAGACCAAAAAGCATGTCTCTCTAGGCTTCCTTTCAACGCTCCCTCACAACACTAAACCAAAATTTTGTACTCATGATGCAAAGGCCTTGAGGATGCGTAAGCTATTTCTCTGTGTTCCCTTGAAGGAATTCCTTTAGGCTAGGAATGAAAGCAACTGGCGTATGATGTAAACTATCCAGTAACGATACTTTCAAATTTGTACCGAAAAGGTGAGCTCTGATGGGGAAATCCCAAAACATTCAACTGGCTGAACCAAAGAGGTGCCAGAGAAACTGGGGATGACCCTAACGTCAGAGAAGAGCTGGGATGCTACAAGGGCCATCTGCTTGCACAGGGTCAGGGGGCCTCAAAACCCACACAGGCTTCTGCCAAGTAAATAGCCCGTATCTCCTCAGAATCTGGGATGTACAAAGGGACAGGGGATACTGAAGCTGGTAAGAAACAGAAAATCGAAGTATTTCCCCTTGTGCTGAAATGCTAAAACTAATTTCCAGCTTTACTCTAACCATGGCCAAGTATTAGCTTTGGATTAAGGCATTATCAACTGCAGTTCTCAATAAAGCCGACTGCTTCAGTCTCCTCCAAACATCAAGGCCCAGTGGGTGAATTATCTACAGACACTGACTTTTCAAGCAATCCAGGGCTCTGGGCAGGAAATCCAAATCAGGAATTTCAGTAAATGCCCCATTTGCAGGAGGCACCACCTGGTCGTTCTGACAACTCCAACCCCTGTTTATCAACTGCTTCTTATTTGAAAAACAAAACAAAACAAAAACTACCACTATGTATCTGTTATTGGTGAATAAAGGACAGGAATTTGAAAAGCGAGGGAAACAGGAAGTAGAGAGTAACAAAGTTGCCCAATTCTCTTGTGGCAGGATTCTTGAACAAGGGAAGGTCATCTCTCATGCATTTCTAAAAACTGAATCTATCCCCAAGACACTTATCAATGAAATTAATTTCAGAATACAGTTACAAAAATGAGTTTTTGTTGAAAAAGGAAGATAATGCTTTCCACCCACCACCAGGAAAGCAAAAAGTCATTTATTTTCCTAGTGATCCTCTGTCTCCTCCCTTTTAAACTGATGATCACTCAGCAAAGGGGGATGGTATAGCCACAGAAATATAGTTCACGCAGGCCAACTGGGTAGGGGTTTTGTGACGTGACTAACTTTGTGACGAAGGGCTAGAAGGAAGCTAAGTGGTGCACGTGAGCACTGAATCTCTGAAGTCTGGTTTTCCTTAGGATGGGCCTCAACAGCAAGTGTTATAGCAAATGTTCACAGTGACGAAGGGATCACTATGAAAAAAGAAAACTGGTTCATGACGGTGGGAGTCAAAAACCCTGAGTTCACAGTGAGAACTCCCACTCAGATCTGTATGCGAAACCATTCAAAATTTTTAGTACATGTTAACTTATACATGAAAAATGGTGGAAAATATTTACCAATAGAGGATTTGCTAGTAAACCTGGGTTTATGTCTCAGCTGCTCTGTAGGGACCTTGGCCAATTTATCAAACTTCTTTAAAACTTGATCATCTCTATAATATGGTAAGCTACCCCCCACCCCCCACATCAGGACTGTTACATTAGGGAACAGAATGCCTCAGAAGGAGCTTAAACTCTTTGGAAGGCGATAAAAAACTCAAGATGGCAGGCAGTGGATTCCTAGGCCATTCACACATTCCCACAAGAGACACTTGGCGGCAGCCAATGCGTCAAGTCTCAAACTCCTCAGAGACACAAAGGAGCCAGACTCACCTTACAAACTGATCTCGTCCACCCACTGCAAACTGGTGGGTATTGGCAGGATTCACATAGATCGTATAGAGCCCCACTTTCTTCTCCTTCTCTTTTGTCACCACCAGTTTCCTTTAAGAGTAGAAAAGTAGAAAAGTTATATTCTCGAAAATACCCAGATGGTCATGGCAAGAGAGAGCAGAGAGTAATGCAGACAAAGCTACGAAGAAACCAGATTCTGATTGAGAAAGAAAGAAAAAAGTGGTCTCGGGGCACCAGGAGGCTCAGTCGGTTAAGCATTTGACTCTTGATTTCTGCTCAGGTTATGATCTCACGATTCATGAGTTCAAGTCCGGTGATAGGCACTGAGCTGACAGCGACGAGCCTGCTTGGGATTCTTTCTTTCTCTCTCTTTCTCTCTCTCTCTCCCCCTCCCCCCTCCCCCGCCCCCACTCACATGTTTGTGCATGTTCTCTCCAAATAAATAAATAAATAAATAAATAAATAAAAACTTAGAAACGGAAAAAGTGGTTTTGTTAGTTTTGAACACTGGAACAAGAACAAGACAAAATCACTTCCACGTATATTTAATAAATGCTACTTTGAGGAATGGAAAAACAAATGCGTAGTGAAGTCATTTTCCGGCGTTCCCCAAGACATGTAAGGTACACGTACGCAAAAGTACTGCTCCCCAGGTAGTGTCAGTTTAGCTGGAGCCCAACATGACGACCCTGCCCACACCTTCCCGTCCTAGATAAAAACACCCTCCCAATCATCTGGGAGCAGTCCGCAAGAGGACCAATCATGAAAACAGTGGCCAGAAGGGACCTTAGGGTTAAATCTGTCTCCCGGATTCCACAGAAGTGTCACAACCCAGCTCTAAACATGCACACTGAAGACTGACAAGCCACAGTTTCCTGGCACAGGGACAGCCCGGAGGAAACCAGCATTCTTCCTTTACCCGAAGTGAGCTAGGAGAGGAGATTCCTAAGAAGACAGCTGTCTACAAGGCTGGCTAATCCTCTCTAAATTACTCCTCTGATTGTACCACAAAAGGCAGTCCTTAGGAGGGTACTGGGGTCCTGAGGAAACTCTCTAAAATTCTGAGGTTGTAGCCAGAAGGCTCGGACTAAATAATTCTATTCTGTCCCAGCTTAAAGGTGGCACTACGGCTTCCCAGGTCTAAGTGTCCAGCCAGTCAAATGTGACATCACAGAGATTAGTAAATTTACAGGAAATGAAAGACTGGGAAGGAAAGGGCTGGGTTCTAGCTTTCGTTTTTAATTCTAGAGTTTTGCTCATCTTGTTGCTATGGAAACTGAAAGAAATATAACCATGACAACGAGTTTCTTGGTAAAGAAATGATTTTAGCATCCTCTCTGCCTGGTCAAAGTCACTCCAGCCTAGAAATGCGCTACGCAAAGTGGAGAGATTTTACTTGATTTTAAAACCTCTGTAACCTTTCATTAAAACAGTAGATGGAAATCATGAAAAATGAATGTCATTAGGAAATACACACACATACACAACCTCAAAAACACAAGGTAGAAAACACTCCAAAAAGAGTTTAAGGAATAAAACCAGCAGTGGAGAAGAGACAGCTCTAATCATTTGTTTTTGTTTTTTTGAAAGAGAGCACACAAGTGGACGGGGGCGGGGAGGAGAAGGAATCCCAAGCAGGCTATGCACTGTCAGCTCAGAGCCCATCACAGGGTTCAAACTCATGAAGCAAGAGATCATGACCTGAGCCAAGATCAAGAGCTGGACGCTTAACCGACCGAGCCACCCGGGTGCCCCGTCTAATCGGGCTGTAGACGGGGAAAACGAGCAGATGCTGCTTTTCACAGGACCATTCCATTTCCTCAGCAGTTTGGACCTTCAGAAGGAGAGGGTCAGACAAATATAAAGGTGAGCACGTGGAAGCAAAAGGAAGAAACCTGGGGACACGTGGGTGGCTCAGTCGGTTAAGCTTTCGACTTTTGACTTCACTTCATGTCCTGATCTCACAGCTTGGGAGTGTGAACCCCACATGGTGCTCTCTGGGTGCGAGCTGGAGTCTCTCTCTGCCTCTCTCTCTGTCTCTCCCCACCTCAAAATAAATAAACTTAAAAAAAAAAAAAAAAAGGGACAGATTATGAAATAGGGCTTCACTGTCCTGTAATCCTGACAGAACTCAATCTTTCTAATGCTTCACTTTATTCACCTGAAACAAAGAATTCTCTCTCCCGGTGGATAAATGCAGAGTACCTTGGGCCCTCTGGGGAACTAGCAGATGTGCTATAAAAATGATTAATCTTGTACCCAGCTGGCTCAGTCGAAAGAGCATGCAACTCTTGATTTTGGGGTCGTGAGTTCGAGTCTCATGTTGGGTGTAGAGATTACTTAAATAAAAACTTAAAAAAAAATTGTTTCAATGATTAATCGCGATGGCAGCAGGGGGAAAAATGTTTTTCACATTAGGAGGAGGCAGCACACAAAAACACAGGAAACAAATTTACTAAGTTTCGCTATAAAATTTGCAGTTTTTTAATAAGCAGGTATGTTCCAGCAAAAAAATTAAAAAAACAGGAAAATAATTACAAGTCAAACCAAAGAATTCCTTTGAAGAAGATCTCAAACTGGCTGCCACTGGCTAAACGAATATCCCATCCACAGCTCCAAAGCCAACTCTTTTCCTAAGAGGTCGGCCAATACCACCAGCTTCCAGAGACGCAGCTAGCATAAATACGTAAAAGTTCCCCTTACGCCAGCTTCACACAAAAACGTCTCTGATGTAAGTGGATGTTCACACACCAGCTTAAACTTAAGAATAGCTTGGATTTTCCAGCCATTCAGCTCCCCACCTCAGTCAAGCTTTCCGCTACTATTTCAATCCTTAAAGCAAAAACTTTTTGAAAACTCACAGTCCCTGATTCCCCAAATCCAGAATCTGGGCCTGCTCCTACATGAAGTTTCTCCTACATTCCCCATCTATCACTGCTCACACCAGAGCCACCGTGTACATCATTTCATTCCAAGTCCAGTAAGCTAACACACTCATCTGTTCTGCCCAGTACTGGGCTCCCAACTCCTTGTGGCCTCACAGTGGTTTTCCTAGGACCTGACGCACAGGATAAGCTCTCTCCCACCTGCCTCACAGCTCTCTACCAGAGCAGACCGAACAAACTCAGCCCATTTGCTTCACCTCTGCGTTTCTCCCCCTGCCCCTACTCTGGAACTTTAAAATGAAAACCACAAACATGCAGATCAAGAAATTAATTTATTTCCTCACAACTAAACAGCTGCAAGCTAGTCTAGAAGGTAGATCTGTTGTCACCCAGGCCTGTTCACCTTCCAGTAAAACCCATAATCTCCCAATCTTCATTCTCTTGAAGGTTTATAGAAGTACAGTACATCCTTTCTACAAGCCTAAAACATTTTTTAAATTCTTCCACTTTCTAGACAACCTTTTCTATAGTGACCTTTCTAAAAATAAAAGTCTGGAGTGCCTGGCTGGCTCAGTCGGGAGAGCATATGACTTGATCTTGGGGTCGGGAGTTCAAGCTCCATGGTGGGCATAGAGCTTACTTAAAAAGATAAATAAAAAGAAAGAAAAAATAAAATAAAAATAAGTCTAATAATAATCAGCCTTAAGATTATATTCCCTAGGGGCGCCTGGGTGGTTTAGTCTGGTAGATGTCTGACTCTTGGTTTTGGCTCACGTCATGATCTCACATTCGTGAATTCGGCTCATGTGCTGACAGAGTTGGGCTCTGTGCTGACAGCGTGGAGACTGCTTGGGATTCTCTCTCTCCCTCTCTGCCCCTCCCCAGCTCTTGTGTGTGTGTGTGTGTGTGTGTGTGTGTGTGTGTGTGTGTGTGTCTGTGTGTGTGTGTGTGTGCGCGCGCGCACTCTCTCAAAATAAACATTTAAAAAAAAAAGTCCCATGTTCTACTGAGTGAGCCAGCCAAGCACCCCAAAATTTGTTATGATTTTTAAGACTAACAAGACAATAAAAAAATCTAGATAATCCATCAACAAGGTAGCAATTAAATAAACTGTATTACACCAAAGCTGTAAAGTAGACCTTTATGGTCTGATGTAGCAAGAACTCCAAAAACACATTATAACATGAAAAAAGCAAATTGCAGAATCCTACGTGTATGTACGTGTATATATACATGGATGAAACATATATGTATATATTAAGATACATAAAAGTATAAAAAAGGATTGGAAAGGTATTCCAAAATTTTTAACAACGGTTACCAATAGCTAGAAAAGTGGGGGTGGGGGAGATGTGCATGAAGAATCATATACATTTTGCCCACATACTTTATTATTTGAAATTTTTAAACAAGATGTACTTGTTTATTATAAGAACTAAAATTTTAACACAGTAAAATAATTAGCAGCCATAATATAATCAGTTCCAAACACAGTGCCAGACACTATGCTGGGGCTTCAAGCACCTTTATCAATAACCCTCAGAGACAAGAGAGTAAGATATACTGATTATGCCCAAAGTCAGACAGAAGAAACAGAGGTTCAGAAAAGTCAGATAGGTCGTAACTAGTAGTGCCTGAGTCGCAATCTGACCCAGGTCTGTCCAGATCCAAGCAAGATGCTATGTTCCTTCTATGAGATCACATAGCTGATAAGGGTTTAATCATTAATCACGAGTCTCAAATTCATGTATAAATGAGCTGTGGTAAGACAGAACTCTATTATAGCTACCAATATTTTTGTTCAAGATTTATCATTTGTTTACATGTTTCTATAAATAACTGAAAACTACATAGGACCGTATCTCTCAGCTGCCCTGCAGGGTGATGTGCTTCCTGTGGGTGAGCTGAGTGGCACCCAAGTGAACGGAGAGGAGATCAACAAGGTATTCAAGCTCACACGTAAGATGACTGAATCTCGTTCTGGAAATAAAAGTACACATGAACAGTGCTACACTGCTGAGAAACAGACAAACAACAACAAAGAAGTGAGGAATTGCCCTAAACCTCAATCTGCTTCTTAGCATAGGCACAGAGGGACTCTGGAGACTGACCGGAGAGGTGGGTATTACCTAGGACACGTAGGGTACTTTCAAGGCCAAGAGGTCCAGTGATGTAAAAATATCTACTGCTACACTTACGAAGCTGGCCGGTCTTGTCTGAGGTCAATGGTGAAAACAACGGCGTCTTCACCTGCAGACAGGAACGTACAGGGAGAGTCCGGTTCCAGGGCCAACTGAAGGAGAAAAAAAGAAAGCATGAGATTTCTACAGATTAGAATCAGGGCCATCTAGTTTATTCCTTTATCTTTAGGAAGGACTGCATTTTATTTACTATTTACTTTTTAATATTTACTCTTGATAGAGACAGTGTGTGTGTGCGTGCACAAGTGGGGGGGGCAGAGAGAGAGAGGGAGACGGGGGATTGAACTGGGCTCCATGCTGACAGCAGAGAGCCTGAAGGGGGGCTCTAACTCATGAACTGTGAGATCATGACCCTTGAGCCGAAGTCGGATGCTTAACTGACTGAGCCACCCAGGCACCCCGGGAAGGACTGCATTTTAAGTATCTCAAGAGGGCGCCTGGGTGGCTCAGTGGTTAAGCATCTGACTTGGGCTCAGGTCATGATCTCACACAGTTCATGAGTTCTAGTTCCACATCTGGTGAGCTCAAGCCCTGCTTCGGGTGAGCATGAGCCCTGTTTTGGGTAAAACACAAGCCCCAGGTGAGCCCCAACTTCTCTCTTTCTCTTTCTCTGCCCCTCACTCATTTGTGCCCTCTGTCCCATAACTAACTAACTAACTAACACCTAAGCGAGAAACCTGCCTCGCTGTTTTGTTATAAAACCCCAGGAAAAGAACTAATAAACCCATTCTCTCTTGTTGTGTGTGAATTAGTTAGAGCTTGTTGATCCCATACAAGTCGAGAGGACAGGAGTTTTGCTTTTTCAACTAAGTCCTCAAGGGATCTGAGTAACAATACCAAAGAAAAACGTCAGCCATTAACGTTCATTCTCAGAATCAATTCCACTCTCGGGCGGGCAGAAAAATGGTGCCCAAGTGTCACTCTCTTACATCGTAGTTCCGAAAATTAGCTAACTAGCAGGTTTGGGGTAGGCTTAAGAATCAAAGAAATAGGTAATTTTCATATTTTCCGAGCCATTTGGGCTAGAAAAGGATACGCATCAGCTTAGGGTTTGTAAAAGCGGGCCACTCTCCTCCCACAGTATGACCACTCTGAGACTAGGCAGCTCGCAGCTCCTCACTGGCTGCCCCCATGACTGTCTGTCCTATATTCCCAGTTCTAAATAGGGCTTCCAGAAATAGTGCTGTCTGTGCCCTGAGACCTGGGCAAAAAGTTGGTGCTCTCACATGCGAGCAGCCGACCACTAGGGCTTTGGCGCCGTTAAGATGTTCTAGATACAATCGAAGTAGATTTAAGAAGTTTGGAAGCCGCAGGAGACCTCAAGGATTTCCAAAGGAACCGTGAGTCGGCTTCGGCTTCATCAACTGAATGCCACACGTGCAAAATCCAGAGAGCTCTCAAACACTTGCCTTCCAAGAAGTTTAGGGTGGCTGTGGCTGCTTTTTCTCCCTTTCCAGCTACAAATTTTAGGACTGAGAGAAGTGAGGCAGGTGTCCACAACAGAAGGGACACAATGGGCAGAGATCTACGAAGGCCTTGGCTGAGATCCGGGGCTGAGGAGCTGGACCACACAACCGTGGGGGCGAGAGCTTACTTACCTTGTGGGACGCTCCCTTGTGCTGCGCCACACGCTTCGTGTTCTTGCAACACTGTGTGGCAGACAGCTCTGCTACCCGCACCTGCCCGTCACGGGCACACATGGCCAGGGTGGAGTCACCGCTGTTAGGAAGGAACTTGGCCTGGAACGTTAATGACAAAAAGGGATACACAAAAGAAATTGAGGAGGTGAATCTGAGAGGGAAAAACGGGATAACGGCCCCACCCCATCCCTTCTGTTGGGCATCGGCTGGAAACTTGGCTCTCCTAGCCTTATACCCTTGGCTCAAATCCCGTTTCTTCCAAGAGTTAAAGAAGAGGGAGGAAAACCTTCTGATAGAAGATGGCATTGCAGGTGACTCTGGAAGGCTGAACTGGCACAGGATTAGTGCTCAGGTGAACTAGGGCTACGCCTACGAGGGGAGAACCGTAAGGAAAAGAGGAGGAAAGTCTATCTTGATTCAGGAAGCAAAGGGAAACTTGTTACAAAGGCAACCAGTGCCTTCTCTCCGCAGAAGAGCTCCCACCCAGGAATCAATGCTAGTTGCAGTATGATGGAGAGGCTGATGAGTAAACGAGAAGGACAATACTAACAGATATTCATCAAACGTTTATTAAGTACAAGACAGGATTCTAGACTGCTCAGCTTCCGTATTAATCCTCACGATCCTGTTACTAGCTCCACGTTACAGATACACAAACTGAAGCCGGAGATTACAGAATTTGCCCAAGATCACAAAGCTAGCGAGGGGGCAGGGCCAGGATGGGAACCCCGTCTGGCTCAAGAGCCTCTGCTCTTAGATGGATGCCTTCTACCAGGGTCCCCTGAGTACCTTCCTGATGACTTCCAAGCACCCGACCTATAACGAGGCTTCTGACCGCCACCAGGCTTGGGAAGAACGAAAGGCGGTCATGGCTCTTTCAGCGTATTTAACTCCTCTAAGTGATCAAGGGAGCCACGACACGACTGGGCCCTGAGGCCAGTCCAGACTCACTGTCTGCTCCCGCTCCAAGCACCTCAGGCTTGTCTAACTCCTGCCTGACTTTCCCAGTGGCCGTCCTGCCCCCTTGCCTCACCTGGAAGACATTGCTTTTGTGGCCGCTCTCAAAGTCCAGCACTGGCTGCCGCCGCACCCAGTCCCAAACCACCACTTTCAGGTCATCGCTGCCACTGGCCAGCCAGGTGCCGCGCTGGTTAAAGTGCAGGGTGTTGACACAACCAGTATGGCCCTCAAGCCCATGCTGCAGGCGGAAACGCTGCACAAAGACTCTTGCTCCGCAAGCCTCATAGACAAAGCGGGCGCTAGAACCCAGCTCCCGCTCCCGAAGGGCAGGAAGGGCTTGCCACCGAGGTCGAGGCAGGGCGGATGTCTCCGAAGACACCCAGTCCTCCAGGGCCCGCTCATCATCTGATGAGTCCTGGTCACGGTTGGCCCGCTTCCGCTGGACACGGCGCCGAGGGTGCGCTTCCTCCTCCTCCTCCTCTTCTTCCTCTTCTTCCTCTGAGCGGTCATGGACTTGGTTTTCGTCGTTGATGGAGTAATGGCCAGTGTCTTCCATGCTGTCAGAGTCCTTGTCTTCACCTGAGCTCTCCGTATCTGTACCCCGGCTTCCTGTGCTGGCACGGTTGGGGCCACCATCATCCCCAGTCAAGCTCAAGCTCAGGTCTGAGGCTTCCACTTCAATGCCTGAGGATGTCTCCCTCCCCTCCTCAGCGCCAGACATCTCCTCTGGACTGCTAGACAGGCTTCCTGCATGGTAGTGAGGAATGGGCGGGCGAGGGGGAAAACAAGGAAACGGGAGAGTGATCAGAAGGATGTTTCCTCCTCGGTCCAAGAAATCATCACGCCTAACGATCCAGAAACCAACTCTGGTCAACGTGCTTTTGTTCAAGTGCTTACCATAAAGACCTTCTGAGGGGGGAGTCTCGTACAGGACAAGGAACTGGAAAGATTAAGATCAAAGCCACATGCAAACAAAGGTGCTTCAACCCAAGTGAAGAACCACAGGGCAGCCCAAGAGTCTGATAACTCCCCCCCCCCCCGCCACCGCCTCCCTCTAGCAAAGCACAGCCAGGTTGAGTCCAAGTACATCCGATACAACTACCTTAAGCTCTGTTCTGCTGGACACACGTCTATCAAGCACAGCAAACAATTAAGTCAAATAGGAAAAAAAAAAAGAACAGCCATTCCCAGCAACAGCTGGCACCTCCATCTTCTTAGAGGAAGGCAGAAAATAACAGATTAAAATCATTCTGACAGTGGGGGTAGAGAAGAACGATTTCCTACTTCAAGGAAGTACCACCACCTCCCACCTCCTAAATCCCAGTTTCTTCCCTTGAGGTCTTAAAGTCCACTAAGAATCCAGAAGGAGGTAGAAGGGACATGCGGTAACTGTGGTCCTGGGTTCCTGGTTCGCTGTTCGCTAATAAATGTGTTCTAATAACTTCCATTAATTTAATAACGTTAAACACTATATTATAAATATATTAAATATATTTATTTTATAATTCTATTTTATATTTATAATTATATAATTTATATTTATAATTTATATTTATAATTATATAATTATAATTATAATTATTAAATAAATAAATATAAATATTATATTATAAAATAAACACTACATCTAGTTATTGGAACTCTACCCTGAGGTAGAGTTTTACCAGGAAGCACACGCAAAACTGATGACAAGCAACGCTACCAGAGTGGCACCCGGGAAGGGAAGTTCACCACGTTTTTCAGTCTGCCATGTTGGTGGCCATAAAAGAACTGGGCCACTTGGAGCGATCTAACCCCTGACAACGAGACACTGCATTCTCCCAACGACAGCCAGATCTTATTTCAGCGAGCACTCTGGCAATGTGCTAGAGCCAATACGGCCACAGCTTCCACACTGAAGCCGAGGTGTGAAGAAAGGAAGGAGGGAATGAGGATTTTGAACACTGTTCACGGCCTCCTTTCCTGATGACGCCAAATTTTACCTTACCAGAAGTAAAGGCTGTTAGGAAAAGCAGACCAGCGATGGGCGACTCTGGTATGAGCTATCCAACCCCACAATGACGTTTAAAGGGTTCAAAGCAGTGCCTGACCGCTTAGTCACCTGGAGCAGAGCGGCAATTTCTAAAAATCTTTGTGGCAACGGAACCCCTTCACAACGAACTCTGAGGCAAAACCCAACACAGAAAACAGATGAACAATACAAGCACTTTGGTTCAAGCAGTGACAGAAGGCTGGGAGACACATAAACAGCTCTTTTCAAAAAAGCACCCCAACTAAGATCCCAGCATGAAAACAAGTGGTGCAGGAACTGGAAGAAATGGGGGAAAAGTGCAGCAATTTTCTCCTAGGAACTACATTTGCTGAGACCGCTGTGGATGCTGAGAAAGATCAGTAGTTGTGGTTTCTGACACACAATTGGCTTTGAAACTGGGAGTGGTGAGAAAGGACGAAATACCACACTTTCGCTTCTACGCAGAAGGAAGATGTAAACGCCGAAAATCCTAGCATTTACTGTTAAAATTATGATTAACAAATCAAGATGACTTGGGGGCTCTACCAGATTAAGTTAAGGGCCAGAGCAAATCGCGAGCTCAGCAAGATGACCCGAACAGTCGATGACCAAGATCTAGCCCAGAGGCTGGCAAATTTTTTCTACAAAGGGCCCTGTCGCAAGTACGCGATGCCGCTGTTACGGCACAAAAGGACCCGTAAGCACCATGTGAATGAATGGGACGTGACCGTGTTCCAACACACTTTACAAAAACAGTGGCAGGCTGGATCTGGTCTGCTGGCCATAGCCCGCTAATCCCCGATCTGGCTAACAGCCAAATTCCAAACCACTCTAGAACCCTGAACTTTTCAATTAAGCCCAGCAAAAAATCTGAACCACTGTCTTTTACAGAAAGAAGATGAATGAAGAGCAATGATAAGAAGGGAACAAAGGAGCAATACACAGCATTTTTTATTTTATTTTATTTTTTTTAATTTTATTTTTTTTAACGTTTATTTTTGAGACAGAAAGAGACAGAGCATGAACGGGGGAGGGGCAGAGAGAGAGGGAGACACAGAATCTGAAACAGGCTCCAGTCTCTGAGCTGTCAGCACAGAGCCCGACGCGGGGCTCGAACTCATGGACCATGAGATCATGACCTGAGCTGAAGTCAGACGCTCAACCGACTGAGCCACCCAGGCGCCCCTCACAGCATTTTTTAAAAATCTCACTTTTCCTTACTCCGCTTCACTGTTCCACCAATCACATCAACTAGAATTTAGCCTGTAGTCCTGGCCCGCAAGGTGTTGAGGAACGCTAGACTCTTGTGCTGCCCAATTCTATGCATTTGAAGGACATTTCTCAGTTAAGAAGCTGGCTCAGGGGGCGCCTGGGTGGCGCAGTCGGTTAAGCGTCCGAATTCAGCCAGGTCACGATCTCGCGGTCCGTGAGTTCGAGCCCCGCGTCGGGCTCTGGGCTGATGGCTCAGAGCCTGGAGCCTGTTTCCGATTCTGTGTCTCCCTCTCTCTCTGCCCCTCCCCCGTTCATGCTCTGTCTCTCTCTGTCCCAAAAATAAATAAACGTTGAAAAAAAAAATTAAAAAAAAAAAAAAGAAGCTGGCTCAGGGTTCAAGCACTGATTGAATAACCCATGTCAAAATCCCGACATTCTACCTTCAAACCTGCCCTCGACCCAGTGATTTAATACTTGCCAACACCCTACAAAGCAAAGCAAGCAAGCCCTGACTCCAGTCGGTCCAGGCTGTAACTCCGTCTGTCGTCCACTAGCTCTATCGAACTATAAGCTACCACAGAAAGAGACCTCCCATCACAAGTGGGGAAACGCACCTTCCCACAACTCCTTGTTTCCTACACACAAAACAGCGCAGGAAAGGTCCACTCTTAGGAAAGATGTCCTTCCCTCCACTAAACTCCAGGCCTCCACTTTCCCTGGGGGAGGAGGAGACCCTCAGGTGGCCCCTTACCGTTGGCCAAGTCTGTTTTGCCTTCTGCGCCGTTCCCTTTGCTGGACATCTTGAACGATGTTTACCGTAGCCAGCCTGCATTTAGGAGAGGAAGAAAAGGAAACAATTAGGAAATAGTCTGGGAGAGAAGAGAAAAGGGACAGGAGATTTAACAACGCACAGCCTTTATCGTTTTCATAAAAATGACTTTTTGAGGGGTGCCTGGCTGGCTCAGTCCCTGGAGCATGTGACTCTCACTTGATATAGGGGTTGTTAAGTTCAAACCCCATGTTGGGGGTTTAAAGTAGAGATTACTTTAAAAAAATATTTTGGGGGGCACCTGGGTGGCTCAGTCGGTTAAGCGTCCGACTCTTTGATTTCAGCTCAGATCATGATCTCCTGTTTTGTGCGATTGAGTCCCGCACTGGGCTCTGTGCTGGCAGCACGGAGCCTGCTTGGGATTCTCTCTCTACTTCTCTCTCTCTGCCCCTCCCCCACTCCTGCTTTCTCTCTCAAAATAAGTGAACTTTTTTTTTTAAAGCTTTAAAAAAAAAAACTTTTTGAGTCTGTGCTCAACAGGGCTTCTCAGCTGCTGAAAATCCTATCAGGCCCCCCTCCCCCATGTCTAAATTCCATAAAGAGACAATATCTTTGGGAGGTCAACTGCTATCTCTTTACCTGAGTAACTAACTGGCAATGATTTTTCAGATGGAAAGGAAGAACTGAAATAAAACCTGAACCAGCAGGCATATATCCAGTGACAGGTACTGCAAGCAGAGCCTTAACACAAAAAGCTAGCTTCAGCATTGCCCTCCAGGCAGGAATCTTCTGCTGTAAATTCAGTCAGGTGTGTCCATAAATTTTATGAAACACCGTCTTCATAACATGAAGCAGAGGGCCAGACTCTGAATATCATCTTACACACAAGTCAACAGAGACAGAAGAGACCAAGCTCTTGGGGCGAGAGCTTGGGCTTTGTTTGCTCAGATGCCTAGCTTCAAACTTACAGGCACAGACATTAACTAAGGACGACAAGAAGCAAAGCCGAATTAGAATTCAGGAGCAAGGAGCGCCTTGCCCCCAAGAAAGAACCTAAGGTTTCTTTCTTCCTCTTACAAGCAAGCCACCGAGTACAAAGCTGGGGAAGAAGAGGGTGACATTTCCATCTCAGTCCGTTTCATAAAACAGCAAACATTATTGCACCTAACTCCACCAACTTTCACCAGATTTACCTTTTCGGCAAAGCTCTGTCTGGGAACCGGGGTACCTAGCTTTTTTTCCTCTTATGCCACTAGAACACATTCATTATTTTTACAGAGCCTCACTCCCACCTCGAGCAAATTCCAAAGAGCGAAGAATAATATTATTCAGACTAGAATTTTGTGAAGCCCTTTCAGTGCCTGGACAAAAGGCACTGGTAAAAGACAAAGTATGATTATGACTCCGGTCCTCGTACCCAGGCACACTGGCTTCTAATCTTTCAACAGCCCTTTCATTCCCATAACAATTATCCCAGAAGCAGCCCCGCCCGCATCCTTACCCCCTACTCTCCTCTACAGAAATCCAAGTTGCTTCAGCAAGTGTCCCCTGCCAAGAGACAGCTGCCCAAGGCTCGCTCCGCAGCCCAGGGCGGGGGGTGGAAATAATGCACAGGCAGGACCAAGGCCGAGTCTGGGGAAGGACCTGGAAGGGTGCTGGGAGACAATGCCAACAAAGCACAGATTTGTGAAGCCGCGCAGAAAACGACTGGCGAAGAGCGGTCCGCGGGGCCGGCTGGTTTCCTCCCGCCGCTGCTCGGAGGCGGCGTGTGGTGAGCGTTCTGCACACAGCACCGGCCTCTCCTGGCCGCAGTCCCTGTTTCTACTCTTTAGCATCTCGCAGCATCTTCTTCCCCACCCAGGGCTGAAATCCATTCTATTTAAACTGCAAAAGTCCCCCAGGGTAAGGAAAACAAGCTGTGCTACTTTAAGATTAAAAACCTCAGGTCATAAGCACACGTGATGATGGTCAACTGAGGAGAGACCTGAGGTTTCTGACCTCCAGGAGCAAACCTCTCAACCGGCCCCTACTTTCCACCTCACCCTCATCCTCCTCCAAAGAAGAAAGTGGCTCCGGAGACCCCTTCTCGAGCCCGAACTGCACCAACTCCTCCAGAGGCCCAGACGGTCTGAGCTGCAGACTCAGGTCGGTGCCTGAAAACACAGCCGCGCTCCCGGCCTCCGGGACCAGGAGAAGCCAGAGCTCCTAGCTTGGCGAGGGGGAGAGCAGGGCCTCCCGGTTCAACCCCAGGCTGCAGAGCTGGTCTTTTGGGGAAAATGGCTTACGGTTCTTGCAAAATGAGATCTTCTTCGTGAGGAAGAAAGCTGACGGAACGTATTGCTAAATTCAGAAACAGGGACAACCCCGTGAATGCTTATGCCAACTCTGTTTAATCACGGAGTTGGAAGGCAGATAGCTTCTGAAGGTCACATCTTAGGGGCCACGGAGTTTAGCAAAATTAGTGGTAGATTGAAAATTAGTCCAGGGTTGCAGCATGAGTAAGCCATTAGCATCCTTTCTGACTTTGGATGAGCTACTTAACCTTCCTGAGGCTTCATTTTTCTCTTTTTGTAAAACAGTAGTGGCTAATTCCAGAGACGGTCGAGATAAGCAGAATTCTACGCTAAACGTTCTGCAGAAGGACGCTCTGGAGCAGTGGTCTCAAAACGGATTATAAACCCCTATCGGTGAAAGTTTTTACCATGAATCCCGAATATGTGTGCGTGCATGCACATACACGTTATCTAACCGATTCACATTAAATATTACATTTAATGTTTGTAGCGGAAAAAAAAATTCCAACATTCTTTCTCTATACACCACCGGACCACATTCCATACCCCTCTGGGTGCACACCTTCCCCCTCAGGAGGACCACTTTTTTAAAAAGCCAAGAAATGATGACAATAAGATACAATCACTTTGGAAAGGAGTTGTTGTTCTTATCATATAAATTTCTGTCAGAATGAAGAAGTTTAACGCCATCTCAACTCTGGGGCAGGAACTCAAGTGTCCAACTGAAAACAGGCTAAGATGCTATGACAGGGCCCTAGGTCTCAAGTATAAGAACCGCTCTAGAGTCTCCGCCGCCATCAAAGATGATGGTTATTTTATAATCAGAGGTTAGGGACCCTACTTGACCCAAACATAAATTGCTTTCTTCATTTTTTAATGCACTACATTCCCAGCAAATCCACTGCTTTTACCTTGATCAATTTCCATGTAAAATTCAGTCCAGAGCAAACGAATCTGAGCTCGGAGGAGCTCATTGATGAGCTCACTGTCCCAGGTAGCTGGGGGAGTTTAATTAGATTAGCCCTGCTGCCTACACTCTAAAAATAACCATAACCCCTGCCAAACAGAAGGTTAAAGAGTAAACTACTGGGGGATGGGGGAAAAAGATCCAGGTGTCATTTTAATTTCTACCCAAGAAAGGCCAGTGACCTAGATCTCTCCTGTCTTAAGGAAAAGGCCTTACAGTTTTAACCAAATATATGACAAAATACTAACTAAAAACCAAGCAAAGAGGCAGTTAATACAGTGTACGAGAGTACTTTGTGGGGGCGCCTGGGTGGCTCAGCCGATTAAGCGTCCCACTTCAGCTCAGGCCATGACCTCGCAGTTTGTGAACTGGAGCCCTGCGTTGGGCTGACGGTGCAGAGCCTGCTTGGGATTCTCTCTCTGCTCCTCCTCCACTCACGCTTGCTTTCTCTCTCTCTCTCTCTCTCTCTCTCTCTCTCTCTCTCTCTCTCACACACACACACGATAAACTACTACAGAGCAATAAAAAGGAGTGGATTACTGACACACACAGCAACAAGGACGGGTCGCAAATACGTCACGCTAAGTCAAAAAAGCAAGACTCAAGCAGCTACGTAACAGGATTCCTCTCATGGGACATTCTAGAAAAGATAAACTACGGGGACAGACAGCAGATCAGTGGTTGCTGGATGGGGGTGGAGAATGGACAGCGACCAGGCACAAGAAGACTTCTAGAAACGACGGAGTTGTTGTCCGCCTCGACCGTGGGTGGTGGTGTTATGTGAGTATGCGTTTGTCAGAGTCCACAGAACAGGTCACTGAAAAAAGGCATAGATTTTACTGTATGTGAATGATCCCTCAATAAATTTGGCCAAACAAAAGAGAATGAGAGAAAGGAGGCAGGGGGAAGAAGTTGGGCAAAATGTAAAGGACAAAGCCCGATCATTAAAAATTAAAAATACTAAATTCTCATGGGGCGCCTGGGTGGCTCAGTCGGTCAAGCATCCGACTTCAGCTCAGGTCATGATCTCACAGCTTGAGTTCGAGCCCCGTGTCGGGCTCTGTGCCGACAGCTTGGAGCCTGGAGCCTGCTTCGGATTCTGTGTCTCCCTTTCTCTAACTCTCCCCCGTTCATGCTCTGTCTCTCGCTGTCTCAAAAATAAATAAACACTAAAAAAACAAATTTTTTTTTTTAAATACTAAATTCTCAAGCCTGTGACAGTAACAAGTCAGCTAAAGTGGTCAACACACCACAGTAAATGAAGGCAAAACATCAGGTCTTCTTGTTTGATAAAGAAAGTGTGGGAGGAATTTTACTGTGACCAAAGCTGCCCGTGACTTACCAGCAGCACCATTAAAGGCAAGCACCATTAAAGGGGTGCCCGGGTGGCTCAGTCAGGTAAGCGTCCGACCCCGGTCATGGTCTCACAGTTTGTGAGTTTGAGCCCCATGTCCCCTGCTTGGAATGCTCTCCCCCCCACCCCCCTACCCCTGCCTCTCTCTCAAAACAAATAAACACTAAAAAAAAAAAGGCAAGATAGGCAAGATGAAGCCTAAACTTCTAAAAGACCCCAACACCTAGTTGGTGACAGCTAAATGTATCAACAACCGAAAGCACTTCAAAATAGTTCCAGTGGTTGTACTGTTATTTTGTATACTTACTGCTTTTATTTTTCAAATTTTTCTTAAATTAAATTTCATTTTAACTCCTTTGCTAGGAAAATAGGTCTGACAGTTCTACCTCACCTCAGGTCCAACGGGCACATCTACTCCTCCAGACGGTACCGCCACTGCTCCCTTTACTGAGACCCGAGCTCACCGACACACGAGCCCAGAGCGCTCCGGGCAGCCCGGTGCCTGGCGTGGTGCGCCTCCCTCTGCGAGTCAAGGGCCCTGCTCTCCTACACTGACACCCGTAGTTGGAGCAAAGTTTTAGAATTTTCTCTGAAACTGAGAAACAGTGGTAGGAAATACTTCAATTATTGGTAAAACACCTACCAGAGAGCCACACGGTCTCAGGTTGCTCTTGGGAGAACAGACGTCCCAACACCCCCATCACGGGACAGCTGTTCAGGGCCAATCTCCATCCACGGGCCTAATTTACCTCTTTGCCCTGGGCTCTGTGGTCCATCTGGAATCGACCAGTCCTACTTTCCCCATCCCCAATTGTGGAGTTCAAGCTGAAATGGCTCATTTTATTTTTTTTTTTAATTTTTTTTTTTCAACGTTTATTTATTTTTGGGACAGAGAGAGACAGAGCATGAATGGGGGAGGGGCAGAGAGAGAGGGAGACACAGAATCGGAAACAGGCTCCAGGCTCTGAGCCATCAGCCCAGAGCCTGACGCGGGGCTCGAACTCACGGACCGCGAGATCGTGACCTGGCTGAAGTCGGACGCTTAACCGACTGCGCCACCCAGGCGCCCCTGAAATGGCTCATTTTAAATCCTTTCTCCTCACCTTACTATTTCTTTACTTCACAATAAACACTTTTGGCCAACCTTCCGGCCACCAGCCACGCTCCATCGGTATGGAGTTTATTCATCAGACAACCTCACACACTGAAATTCAAAGGATAACCCCAAGAAAACTGAAACTCATACTATAAACCATGTTTCCAGGAGAGTAGGTTCTGGGCCCCTCTCTATTAAGTGCTGGGAGGGGCTGACCACACTGCCCGGTCTCCCCTGGTAAGCTGGACGGAGGAGCAGAAAGAGACCATACATGCTTCCGGATCAGGGAAGTTAATGTCCATCAGTGTTGTGCAGACCTCACAGCACAAGGCAACCTAACTGCACGGCACTCGAGCTGCCCCTGCTTATCCCGATTATAGGGCTCTGGCACCACCCAGTGGCCCATCTACACACAGACAAGCCACTAACACAACAACGTACAAGGCAATACAGGAGCTACAAATACAGACAAGGCAGTCATGATCCCCTCTGCAGCCGATCATCGATTAGGAAAAATGAGTACACAACTACGATACAAGTGATCCAAGCACCAATCACGGTTACAAAAAAGATAAACTGGGCTTTAAAGGAAGGACAGGATTTCAGTGCGTAAAGGTGAGAAAGACCAGGACAAGGATGAGAAAATACATGGAGGATGAAAAACATGTTCAAGTCTGGTCTGGCTGGCTGGTGGGGTACAGCTGATTAGTTAAGGAGTGCAGTAGGGGTGTGTGTGTGTGTGTGTGTGTGTGTGTGTGTGTGTTAGGCATCAGGAAGATTATTTTGTCAAGGATAGTAAGACCGACAGAAACGGACAAAAACGGGAGGACAAACCAGTTTAAAGGCTGCCATGGTTGTTGAGGCAAAAAGCAATGAGCACCTGTCTTAGGCTGGTGGCAGAAGACATTAAGAGAATTGATGTGAGAACCCTATAGAGGTAAAACTGATGGCTCAATGGTAGTTATGAAGCTCACAAAGTCAAAAAGACAAGCTTGAGGCTGGGTGCCCAAGGGAAGTCAATCCCACAAATGAGAAGCTGGCATGGGGGAGAAGAGATGAATTTGATTTTATGTTTAAAATCCAAGTCGACATGTCAGGAAGGTAGCAGAAAACAAGTGTAGGTCTGAAATTTTGAGAAATCGGGGTCACAGATACAGACTTGGGAACGACTTACACGGAGAAGCTTCAAAATCAACTACCTTATAAACTTTACCTCACTCAACAACAAAAACGTATGTACCCGAGAAAGGTGAGAGAGTCCGAGGAAACAATCCCGGGTTAACATCTACCCTTAGAGAAAGAAGTAAGCGGGAGGCAGGAAAATGCTCAGGAGAGCGGAAGGAATAAGGAGTGCTAGGTGTCTTGGAAGTCAAGAGATAAAAAGGTTTCAAGAAGGTGGGGACGGTCCGTGTAGAGAGAGAGGGAGAAAGAGAGAATTCCCATTTCAAATGCTACAGAGAAGCCCAGAAAGACGCGTACTGAGAAAAGGCTCGAAGAGTCAGAGAAGCTGTCCATGGAATTACCGCAGATATGAAGGGAGAATGTCATTTCCTCCCTCTTCAAGGATCATAAAAGGACTCAGTAATCTCTTCAGTTGAGTCCATTAAAGTTATTTCCTGAAAAAATTCATCAGTCTACCAATCAATCATCACCTGAGACCCATGTTTAAACAATTCAGTATTTTTTTTTAAATTTTTTTAATGTTTACTTTTGAGAGAGAGAGAGCGTGAGCAGGGGAGGGGCAGAGAAAGAGGGAGACACCGGATCGGAAGCGGGCTCCAGGCTCCGAGCTGTCGGCACAGAGCCCGACGCGGGGCTCGAACCCACAAACCGCGAGATCGTGACCTGAACCGAAGTCGGACGCTTAACCGATTGAACCACCCAGGCGCCCCAGAAATGTTTTTATTTATGCAGTCATGTGGACAGACCTTTTATTCTTTAGATACGCTCTTATAAGAAACACCGAATTCTTCCTTTGAGCTCATTTGCTTCGTCACTCGGCACTGAAGAGCCCGGTTTTTAAAGACAGAATCTGGTAGATCGGACCTGGGTCTGACTCTGCCTCTACCACTCACTTTTACGTTTGTTTCTCCTCCTATAAAATGGGATGATACCATTACCCTGCAGAAGCTGGTTTAGAGAATTAAAGACATTTTTGCAAAGAGCTTGTCTGTACCTGGGAGGTACGTGTATTTTCTTTCTGGCTTCTCATTTCTGGTTCCAGACCACATTTCCTAGAGAAGCCTGGGCTCTTCACCACCCAGCAATGATCTTGCAAACACTGTACACAAATGAGGACACGGTTCTAAGTCTAGGAAATCTGTTTACCTGTTCTCATTGGCCTTTTAAAGACTCAGAGATCTGCCAATATCTCTCGAGCGCATCCATGCTCTACGAACTACAGGTAGAGCAATATACCCAGGTGCCTCTCTCTGAGTTCTTCTCCCTCTTGAAGGCTCATCGGATGGCCAAGATGAGGACCTCAAAGCAATCCTCACAGGTGACGAGGAAGAAAATAAAGAATTCCTGCATCAACTATACTATGAACAAGAAACTTCTTTCCTCCTTTGGATGAATGCCTCCTCTCCCTGTTGGTAATTCCAAATGTCCTGTGTTTACAGTTTATTGGCTTTAATTCTAGTAACAGTATTTCAGAGTATGCTAGGAATGCGCTCTAAACCTTAAGTGCTGTCTGCGGCAACAGACTTAAGGGACCTTTTATGACAACATTTAAGCCCATTTACCTCAGTTTAAATGATTCTAAGGAAAATTCATTTCCAAGGAAACTCCACTGTGTTTCCACGATGAAATGATTTACCTTTACATGAGAATCCAGCCCCCGTTACCAGTTTTTGCACTCACACTGCAAACTGTTCTTTAATCACTGGAAAAGAGATGGAAGTGTGATGCTCCAAAGATAGAACTTATAATAAAACAGTAAAACGCAAAGTCTAAAAACCTCAAGAAGTACCCTCCTACCTGCACTAGGTGAGAGGAAAGAGTCTTAATGCTGGGTCCTAAAATAAGGTCAAAAACACATCTGATAATGTGGCAGTGCTTAAACTACACCAGGGGAATACAGCCTCCTGGCTACCACTAGAGGTAAATCCTACGACAGGTTTCCAGATGGCTGAGAAAAACCAGAACAACAAAATGACATGAGAGGCAAGCATGGATGCTCCACGTCAGAACCTGGACAGACCTCCTTACACAGGATCCGTACCAACGACAAGAGCAAAAATCTAACCTCTCACACGCGATACCAAAAATGTCGCCAATAACCCAATCCATTACACATACTCCATTTCATTAAAAAGGTGCCATCTGTGTCATATTAGTCACTCCCCAGGCCCTATCTGCAAACTCAGTTCATTCATTTATCTTTAGCATGCACACTCCCGAGGTGAAGGTAGCACTTGAGACAGTGGGCTTCTGACCCAGAAACCAGGTCCGACAGAGACACAGATAAAAGCCTGCTCTAAAGAAGCGTGACCGAGTCACAAAATTCATCACACACTAACTTTCAAAGACCTTTCAAGGATTTTCTTCTCCAAGAAAATAACTGAATCAGTAAACAAGAATTTCTGACCAATCCTAACCGTGGCACAGTTCCTCTATTATATGCACAAAAACATTAAGATGAAGTTTTCATTATTACTGTGAAGCTAACCTAAAATCATTGGCAGGTAGCTTTGACATGAAGACGCGTCCACTGCTGGTTCAATTCTTCCAGTTAGTTGCCCGGGGTTCCAAATTGGTTGAGTGTAAGCCGATTATCTTGGCTTACTGATAATTTGTTTTTTTAAAAAAGAAAAAGCTAGTTCAGTCTTAACGACTAACTTTAACGCCAATGTTATGCAAAAAAAAAAACCTCTTAATTCTGTCTTTTATAATCCGGAAAATTCCTAGACATGTTTAGAATAACTTTTCTCCAGTAGAAACAATCCAGAAACAAATCTATCTCCTGAAAACAAAGGTTAATTAGTCACTGCAACTCACCTGATAGAACACAGGACCGAGAGCCTGAAACTCGAAGGTCGCAGTCTCCCACAACAGGGCACACTTCTGCAGAATGTCTTCTAGAGTCCTTTTGCTTTTGAAATGTCAGTATTGTTTTATTTAAACAGGCCACAAAAAGGCTGCTTTCTTTTACTCTCTCTGCAGACAAGCTTGTCTTAGGTTGATCCTAGTGAACGCTAAGGATCACAGCACTGGTACTGGTTCCTATACACTCCACAGACTGCTGTATACAGTGCCCTGTGAGGCTGGCGGTGGGAACTAAGGTCACAGTCACAAGCATACCTACCCTCCCACTCAGCCATGCTACGAAATACTTCCTACTAAGATGCGACAATTCTTATGCGACGCCCTGAAATATAAAATAACTTCAGAAAAGTAAGAATTTTATCGTTGTGGCCCACAAACTAAGAATACTGGTTCACTATATACACAGATGTCACCTGAAGCACAGAAGGTGAAACCCCTGGGGGAGGAGACATTCTCACCCAGCACACAGAGTAATAAGGAACAAAGTTATACCTTTTTCAACACATCTCCTTTTCTCCTCCCACCCCACCCCTCTCCCAACACAGATCTCCAGATCTCACAAAAACGTAAGTAATAAATCAGGGCGCCTGGGTGGCTCAGTCGGTTTAGCATCTGACTTCGGCTCAGATCATGATCTCAGGGCTCGTGTGTTCGAGCCCCGTGTCGGGCTCTGTGCTGACAGCTCAGAGCCTGGAGCCTGTTCTAGATTCTGTATCTCTGTCTCTCTCTGCTCCTCCCCAACTCGTGCTCGCTCACTCTCTCTCGCTCTATGAATGAATAAAAACATTAAAAAATAATAATAAAAATGCAGTCTCAGTCCACCTCAACACCCTCTACCCAAGTCTACTTTTGGTGGTGGTGGTAACAAAAGCTGACCAAGTCTAATTTGGTCACTGGCCTGGATGAATACAGTTGATTTCATTGCGACGTTATCAACACTTTAATTTTCATGTGCCCTTACCTCCCCCAAAAATGTAGAAGAAAAGCCAACAAGAGAAGGTTAAAAACCTGCATCTATGCCATCATGCTGTTAAGACGGGCCAGCTGGGGAGATGAAATAAAACGCTCCACACTCCTAGCTCCCTAGCCCAGACTCACTTCCGAGAACAAGGAGACCTTTTCATGGTCTAGGCCTCTGATGATCTATTGATGGGGGTCACTGCAGAGCCCAATAGCTTGAAAAATGTATTCTCGTCAAGGCAAAAAAGGAAAAGGCATAAGGGGTAGCTGGAGCAGAGGCAGTGAACGCTGAAGCAGCAAGGGAAGGAATTCCAATCCTCGTGTCAACGCTGACCAGGTGTGCATGAACACAGACCAAGAGAAGGAGGCGATGAACTAAGGAGATACACTGATGTTCAGTCTAAGAATGCATTTATTTAGAGAGACACATACACACGGACATCTAATTATTTCCGCTGTTCTCTGGTCTTGAACCCCCACCACGCTGACTCCAATCATGTTCAGAAGATAACTGTAGATGGGTGCCTACAAAGCAGACATCTAAGCTGACCAGTTAAAAACGATTCACAAAAAATAAAAAAATAAAAAGGAAACTACGTTGGAAAGCAGAAGGCAAAGAAGTAGACACTGGCGCGTGCCTTATTCAAAGCCATAGCAACAATGTGTAAAGAAAACAGAAGACATTTTTTTAGTGTCTATCATGTGCTAGGCACAATATAAGAGCTTCACACAGGTTCCCTCCCACGAGACCAACAATGACTGTAGGAGGTAAGTGGCGTTATCCCACTTTTAGAGATGTGGCAATTAAGAGTCAGACAAGTTTGTTTAAGTAGCTTGCCCAAGGTCACATGGCCAATAAATCTTAGTACAGTAGTTAAGTTCTGATCTGTCCAGCTCTAACGGCTGTACTTATCTGTCTCGATGACACACAAACATGCCCGGCTGATGTTCCAATCAGGACACCACACGGAACAAAACTCAGCAGTGTCCCACTCAACCTGTACCTACTACCTATCCTGAACATATGAAGACTCAGCCAGGCCTCCCTCCCAGAGCCACTCAGCTCTTCTGTCACATCCCGTGGACTTCAAGCACAGCACTATCCTCCGCTACCAGAAACCCAGGAGTCTTACAAAAACTACGTTTACGAGTATGTTCTGACTCCCTCTCTGACCCTGGCCTGTGCTCACTGTTGAATGCACAAGATGATTCCTCGGCTGACCCCAAATTCTTCAGACCGGCTATTAAAGAGCAGCTGATTGGGTTTTTTTTTAACCCCAACTTTACTACGATGTCCTGCAAAACTGGAATTCTGAAGTGGACTGAACTCGGACGCCGACCTCCCAGCACCACTTCCCAGCTTTCAGGGACAAGCAGCTGAAGATTCTCCTCCAAACACAAATAACAATGCAAAGCCCTGAGAAGGGAAGAGACTCGATTTGACAAAAGGCTGAAGAGAACTCAGGCAGACTAATTCCCAGCTTTTAACAACGTAAGAAACACGATCCACAGAAAAGCAACACACAAGGCAAATGAATAAAGGAAGAGGGGGACACGTTCCCTTCTAGCCTTAACGAGGTGGGGGGGGGGTGCGTTATTTGAAGATACACAGCAACAGTTTAGGACAGAAAGTCAAGACGCCCACAGCCCATAAAACTTGTCAAAGTAATTTAGCCGGAGCTGGAACACAGCCAAGAACAACACCCCAACTCTTTGGGATACTGGGGTAGGAATTTTATGACTGTAGTGGTCAGCACTTGGGCATCAGGGTAGGGTCTGTCTTGGGCTCAGGAATTTAAATGCCTTCAACTCCTACTCACCTTTCCTTCTTTATCACTGAAGTTGGGCCAGGCTGAGCTCCTGAGAAAATAGGTCGGTTGATTCACTGAAGGGCTGAGAAAAGTTAAAGTTTAAATGGCAAAAGTATCTCTACTGACCATAACACAACATATCTGTGAATACATTTTAGTTTCTTTTCAGACCTCCTCGGCACTGTTTGAAACCAGAGTAAGTCCGACTACTGAAATAAATAACCCAGGCAGTTACAGAAACACCACGAACCAGGCAAGTCATCTCCCAGCTCCGCTAAAACGTTAAAAGTCATTTAAAAGGAAAACCTGAATCTTGTCGCTGCTAACCCATAACCAAACCTCTCAACAAGAAGCCACAGGGCAGGGGGGGGAAATCCCGGAGAGAATGTGATAGCGTTAGTGCCGGTTTGTTTACAGAGACTCCAGCGACAATCATATGAGTCAGAAATTCAAGCCACCAGATGCTTTCCAACTAACAGGGAGCAAATGGTACGGTTCTGCGGGGCCCTGGAAGATCTGGGGGTGAGGGGAAGCAAGCTGCGAGAATTGTATTACAAAGGGAGCGAGACCAGACGGCGACAACTGACTTGGACCTCGGCCTTCCGTACAAGGTGCTGGGCCCGAGAACTCGGGATGGGGGAGGGGGGCACACTGCGCGGTGGCCCCGAGGTGACGGGGAGACGCAGGGCGACCGCTTCCCCCAGCCTAAGGGGTAAACACGCGCACCCAAACGGGTCACCTGAGCAGCAAAGCCGTCCCTGTGGACCGTGGGGCAGGCTCTTGGGGGCAACCCCAGGGCTGACCTGAGGCAAGGGCAGCCAGTCCTCCCGGCGGAGACTCGGGTCAGGGCCAGGAGAAGACCTGAGCCCCGGGAGCTTGGGAAAGGAATCCAATCTATCCTGAAGGGGAGCGGGCCAGGGGCGAGGGGGTCAGGCCAAGCCGGAACGAGACACGGACCGGGTAGGTCAAGGGGGGGGTGTCCGGCTGGGGCAGTTACAAGCACGGGAGCCGGCGAGGCTCAGCAGCCCGCTTCCCGTCTTGGGTCATCCTTCTGCCAGCGGCTGCTCCGACTGTTCCAGGCCCAGCCGCCCCGTCCACTGCCGCCACCAACGCCGCCGCCATCTTACACTGGCCAGCGGCCGCCACCACCACCGCCTCCGCTCTCGGCGCTTGCGCCTGCGCCGCCACGCTTTCCGGCCCCGTTTGCGACGAGGTGCTGGAGAAGACTGAAGGAAGAGTGGTCGCGCGAGCTCTCGGCTCCCGGCCCTCCGCGGAGGACGCAGAAGGGGCGGGGCTTAGGGCCAACGGCAAACAGAGCGAGGGGCGCGTGCGCGCTCCCGTGAGGCGAAGCTGTTTTCGCGGCGTGCTTGGAGGGGCTCGCACCTCTCGCACGGCTGCGGGCAGACGCGGGGGCAGGGCCCTCCCGGACTTGTGGCTGCGGTGGAACCGAATTTCCCTTCCAGCGGACTGGAGGGCAACCCCCTGGGCGGCCTCCATTTCCGCCCTGTTTTTGAATACTGGGAACAGGCAGTGCTTGCCAGGCTCCCTGTGGAAACCCCATTTCCTTTGAGGACCTTGTTTTCTTAAGTGGTTTCAATCCCTTTGAGACCCGCTTCCCCGCGAGAGCTTCCATTTACCCATTTTTAAATGAAGGGATTCGGAAGCTTCAGATGCAGCTGAGCGCTTCAAGAGGCTGTTTCTCCGAAGGGGGGGGGGGGTGTCGCAAGTTCCGCAGAATGGGCTTGGTGGCGGACGCTGCTTGGCTCTGACACCTGAAAGAAGCTTGCAGGAGATCCCTGGAAAGGTTGCTGCGAGGCGTAGGGCATTTTGACCGGGGCACGGTGCAAGAACCTGACCCCATTCACCTCTACCATTACCATCCTATTAGAATGCATTGTATGTTACTTATGAACATATGAACGCCTAGCTGGTTTGTCTACTTCCATGATTGACTTGCTAGTTAGAAGGCAGCCAGACTGGCGGCCTAAAATGTAAGTCAGGCCACATTATTGCACCCAAAGCTTCCCTATCTCTCACACACACACACACACGCACACAATGGCTTCCAAAGAAGGCCTTACATGACCGGGCACCTATTTCTCTGATTTCATCTCCCATACTGCCTACCTCTGCTCTAGCGTTGTTGGCCTTCTCCACTCTTAGCTGCAGCCAAAGCACGATCCATCCCTAAGGGCTTCTGCATTTGTTCCCTCTTGGGATTTTCCTCTATCAGATCTTTACTAGACTTGCTCTCTCCACTCAGATCTCTACTGAAATCCTCCTCCTTCAGAGAGGCAGCTCTTGACTGTTCCAACTAGAATGATGCCCCACACCACCATCCTCCTCTGCCTTCTCACTCTGCGTTGTTTTTTCATAACGATTTTTACCTGTGACATTTAAGCTATAATTATGTATTTGTAACTGGAAAATACCATAGAATATAAGCTCTATAATGGCAGGAACTGTGTCTTTGTCACCTTTGTCACCCCAACATCTAGAAGATGACCAGAGCACAAAGCAGCTGTCTGATGCCTCCCCATTCCAACCATTCTTTCTTTCACTCCATCAGCATATACCGAATTCCTATAGCGTCCGTAAGCTCCTGTCCTAGGTCCTGGGGCTGAAGCAGTGAAGAAAACACACCGACGTTCCTGCATTCACAGAACTTATTTATCAGCGCAGAGGGTTGGGACTGTAAAGGGAGGGGAAGGTCACAAAGATAATAATATTAAGAAGACTAGTGGAAAATGAAGCAGGGTAAAAGCGGGTTACCTGAGTAGGTGTGCTCTTTTACAGAGGCGGTTCAGGGGAAGGCCCTCTGCCGAGGTGACATTTGAATAAAGATTTGAAGTGAGAGAGTGAATCATATACACTGGGGGAAGAACCTTCTAGGCAGAGGAAACAACAAGGTAAAAAGACCTGGAGCTTGAGTGGGCTTGGTGTATTCAAAGAACGGCAGGGCAGCCCGTGTGGCAAAAGAGGAGATTAGAGAAACGTGGTCAGAGATTACTCCCAGATTCATAGGCCAAGAAGATGATTTAGGATTGTATCTCCTACAGGTGCTAGGAAGTCATGGAGGGTTCTGAGTAAAAAGGTGACACGATCTGATTTATAAACGAAGAGATTTGGTCTGGTTGGTTCTTTGAACGCTGTCTGCAGGGAGGCGAAATGGAAGCTGAAAGACCAGTTAGGAAGCTGTTGCAAAAGATCTGCAAGACTAGTGTTGCAGTGGAAGTGGCAGGAAGTGACCGGATTCAGGAAATAACGTGGAAGGTGGCAGAGCTGCCCTGCTAACAGGTTGAGTCTGGAGTGCAAGATAAAGAGTCGGGCTGTCTCGGGCTTTTGGACTGGAGCAACAGGATAAACAGTCGGGCCATTTACTGAGATAGAACTCCAGGCAGGAGGGGGGAGCAGGAGGAGGGTTTTTGTTGGAAAAATGTCCAGTTCTATTTTAGACATGTTGAACTGGAGGTGCCTATTAGATTTCCAAGTGGAGCTACTGAGTAAACAATTGAAATATGAATCTGAGGCTCATAAGAGAAGACAATTGCTGGTATAAACTGGCGAGCTGTTAAGGTATAAATGGCATCTATAACCATGGAGTGGGGAGTGCTTACTTAGTTAACATGGAAGAGAAGACAAGCAGAGTCTATATATCAGTTGAGCCCTCTAATCCCAAGGCACTCCAACTAGTAAAGGTCAGGGAGAAAAAATATCCAGCAAAATTTATTTAAAAGGAACAACCAAGAGGGGTGTCTGGGTGGCTCAGTCAGTTGAGCGTCTGACTTCGGCTCAGGTCATGATCTCACAGCTCATGAGTTCGAGCCCCGCGCTGGGCTCTGTGCTGACGGCTCATAGCCTGGAGCCTGCTTCCGATTCTGTGTCTCCCTCCCTCTCTCTCTGCCCCTAACCCACTGGCATTCTGTCTCTGTCTCTCTCAAAAATAAATAAACATTAAAAAAAAATTTTTTTTTAAAGGAGCAACCAAGAAAAAGAACTTAAAACCCCAAAGAGCAAGGAATCCTATAAAACAAATCTTTTAAATGTTTCAAGAAGGGCACTGTCAACTCTCATTCCTGTTTAAGAGTCTGAGGGCTAAAAACTGACCACTGGATTTGGAAACATGGAGGTTAAGACCTCAACGAGAGTGACTTTGGTGGAGCTCTGGAGATGAAAACCTCCCACTCTGTGATCTGGTTTCTATGCTTACTGCTTTGGACACCATTGCTATTGCCACCAAATCTTATTTTGGGCTCTCCTATTGCATTTGAGGTTGTGATGATCATCACCCCTTCTAAATATCCAATCTCACGGATTTCTGTGACACTGTGTGTCATAGTTCTATTTATATCACTTGACCATTTATTTCATGAGCTGTTCTCACTCTTCATTCTAAGTGTTCTTCCAAAGTGATCTTATCCATTCTGACAGTTGGGACTACCATCCATGTCCCAGTCTTTATTGCCAATCCAGGCTTCTTCAAGCTCTGGACTCACATACCTGATAGCCAATGGCACTTTTATTTATTTATTTTTTTTAATTTTTTTTTTTTAACGTTTATTTATTTTTGAGACAGAGAGAGACAGAGCATGAACGGGGGAGGGGCAGAGAGAGAGGGAGACACAGAACTGGAAGCAGGCTCCAGGCTCTGAGCCATCCTCCCAGAGCCCGACGCGGGGCTGGAACTCATGGACTGTGAGATCGTGACCTGAGCTGAAGTCGGACGCTTAACCGACTGAGCCACCCAGGCGCCCCCCCAATGGCACTTTTAAAAAAAACAAAACAGCTTTATTGAAATGAAATTCACATGCCATACAGTTCACCCATTTAAAGTGTGCAATTGAATGGTTTTTAGTACATTCACAGATACGTGCCACCGTCACCACAGATAATTTTCAACCATTTTTGTCACCTTGGAAAGAAACCGGGTACCCTTCAGCTACCACCCCCTATCTTCCCATCCCGCTGCAGCCTAAAAAACCATTAGCTCCTTTGTCTCTATAGATTTCCCTATTCCGGACTTCCATATGAAAGGAATCATATAATACACTTTGTGTGTGTGATCGGTTTCTTCCACTTAGCATGTCTTCAAGGTTCATCCGTGTTGTATCATGTGTCAGTACTCCGTTCTTTTCTATATCAAATATCGCTCCATTGTATGAATACATCACATCTTGTGTTTCCAATCATCTGCCGACAGTTTGGTTGTTTCTTTTGGCTATTACGAATAATGCTACCGTAAACATTCATGTACAAGTTTCTGTGTGGGTTTATATTTCACTTCATTTCTCTTGGGTATATACCTAGGAGTGGAGTTTCTGGGTCACATGGTTAACTATATGCTTAATCATTTGAGAAACTAACAGACTGTTTTTCAAAGCAGTGGTACCATTTCACATTCACACCGGCAGTGTATGAGGGTTCCAATTCCTCCTCATCCTGGCCAATATTTGTTATCTGACTTTTTAATTTTAGACAGCCTAGTGGATATGAAGTGGTATCTCAGTATGGTTTTGGTTTGCACTTCTCTGATGACTAACAATGTTAAGCATTTTTACACGTGTTTATTGGACATTTCTGTCTTCTTTGGAGAGCTGCCTATTCAGATCCTTTGCTCATTTTTAAATTGTCTTCCTATCACTGAATTGTAAGAATATATGTTCTAGATACAAGTCCCTTATCAGGTATATTACTTACAAATACTTTCTCCCATTCTGTGGATTGTCTTTTCATTTTTGATGGTCTCCTTTGATGCACAAAGCTTTCTAATTTTGGTGAATTTATCTTTTTTTTGTTTTGCTGCTCGTGCTTTTTGGTGGCATATCTAAGAAACCTTAGCTAAGTCCAAAGTTATGACAGTTTTACCCCTCTGTTTTTAGTTATTACTTTTAGGTCTTTGACCTGTTTTGAGTTAATTTTGCATATAATGTGAGGTAAGGATTGAGCTCATTCTTTTGCATGTGGCTGTCCAGTTGTCCCAGCACCCCTGTTGAAAAGACTGTTCTTTCCCTCTGGATGGTTTTGGCACCCATGTGAAAAATCAGTTGACCAAAGATGCAGTTTATTTCTGGACTCTTAATTCTATCCCATTGGTATCAATGTCTGTTCTTGTGCCAATGCCAGACTGTTTTACCATTGCTTTATAGTGAGTTTTGAAATTGGGAAGAGTGAGTCCTCCTTCTTTATTCCTTTCTCAGGACTGTTTTCTTATTCTGAGTCCACGGCAGTTCCATGTGAATTCTAGAATTAGCTAGTCAATTTCCACAAAGAAGTCAGCTGGGATTCTGATAGGGAGGGAAAGCACTGACTCTTGAGATCATTTGGGGAGTACTGCCCTCTTAATGATGTTGAGTGTCCTGCTCTATGAAAATGAGATGTTTTTCCATTTATTTAGATCTCCCTCTGTCAACGTTTTATAGTTTTCACAGTATAGTTTTGCACTTCTTTTGTTAAATTTACTAAGTACTCTTTTTTTTTAATTTTTTTTTAACATTTATTTATTTTTGAGACAGAGAGAGACAGAGCATGAACGGGGGAGGAGCAGAGAGAGAGGGAGACACAGAATCGGAAGCAGGCTCCAGGCTCTGAGCCATCAGCCCAGAGCCCGACGCGGGGCTCGAACTCACGGACCGCGAGATCGTGACCTGAGTTGAAGTCGGACGCTTAACCGGCTGCGCCACCCAGGCGCCCCTCTTTTTTCCCCAAACATATATATATATATTTCTTGAGACAGCAAGGGAGTGAGCGAGTGACCAGGGTTGGGCAGAGAAAGAGGGAAAACTGAGGCTCTGAAGCAGGCTCTGAGCTGACAGCACCGACCCCGATGCGGGGCACGAACCGACAAACCATGAAATCATGACCTGAGCTGAAGTCAGATGCTTAACTGACTGAGCCACTGAGGCGCCCCTCCCCAAGTATTCTTTTTGATGTTATTGTGAATGGGACTATTTTCTTAACTTCATTTTTGGATTGTTCATTGCAAATGTATAGAACTACAATGTATTTTGTAAATTGACCCTATATTCTGAGAATTTCCTGTATACAAGATCATGCCGCCTGTAAATACGGTTTTATTTCTTCCTTTCCAATGTCCGTGCCTTTTCTTTCTTTTTCTTGCCTAACTTTCCTGGCCAGAACTTTATATAGGTAGTGAAAGCTGATATCCTTGTGTTATTCCTGATCGTAGGGGGAAAAGCAACCAGTCTTTCACCATTAAGTATAACGTAAGCTGTAGGGATTTCATGGATGCATCGTATCAGGTTAAGGATACTCCTTTCTCTTCCAGACAATGGTACTTTAATGTTTGCAAATTGAACTCACCTTTGCCCTCCTCTGTCAAACTCAAACTGCTCCTGTCCTCTCTTGGTTGGCACCGCTGTTCTCCTGCCTTAGGCTACATTCCCTAGAAGCTGAGCTCAGAAAAGGGATTCCATGCAAATGGTACGTTGAGGGAGTGCTCTCAAGTAAAACCTGTAAATGGAGTGAGGCAAGCAAGGTAAGACAGGGGGAAAAGTTAGGTAAAGATAGGGCTCCTGCATTTAGCCTCCACTGGGAACTCCTGGCATATATGTGGCACATTTGTCCCACCTCGAGGAAAGGGGGGAATTATCTATTATCACTTACTGATAACACAACTAATGATTGATTACATGTCATTGCTGATAATGCAATCTCCAGCAGAATCCCCGCTGACTTCTTCACCCAAACCGGCATCATACCATTGGCCGTGATGCTGTCCCCAGGAGGGAATAACCTTCCGGAAGTTTCCGGAAGTGGTTCCTGTCGGTACAGAGGGCGGTTCTCAAGAGGATGCAGCTGTGAGCTATCAGCAGCCAAAACTTACACTTCCTGGTAAAGAGGATCTGGACGGGGTGCCAACAATGTTTATATAGTCCACTTCTAGCATTGCTCAGATCCATATGCTTTGTACATAAGTTCATTCTATCCAGGCATTCTGGCTAACTTCTGGGGACACTTACAAGGGGAGTCCCTAAACTGTAAATGCTATGATCTCCCTTCTCTAGCACCCAGTCTAGAGTCATCTCCCCCTTGACTAGCACTTGTTAGTCAAGATGGCTTACCCAGTGGAGTAAGCCAGACCCTCATTCCTGAGGGTTTTGAGCCCTAAGAGATCATACCCTTAATCAGGCTGTAATTCTTTACTTACTCATTTATGGTTAAAACCGAGTATAGGAGGACCAAGAGATATCCCAAGGATCATGTGCGCATCAAACACTTCCCACTGTGTCCATGTTAGCGGCAGTCCTACCTTCTCGTAACAGAGTCAATTGTCCCAAACAGTATGGTAACTTCTTTGCTTGATGGTCTGCAGGCATTAGGAGCTCAAAGCGACCAGATGATGGTCATATCTTTAAGTTTATTGAGATTCTTACGTTGTGCCTGATAGAAGCATCCTCCCTGCACCCCTTACCCCCTGATCCTCAAGTAGATTACTGGGAGTGATGTTGAATAGGGTCACTTCTGTTTCCGCCCCTTGGTTCCAGAGCCCTTAGATTCTACCTAGGGGCTGAGGATAAAGCACCCTTTTATGGTCATGTAGGTTTACACTGTATTGTAAAGGACAGCACCCCATTCTTGCTGGCACCACCAATGCACCTTCAAAAGGCCATCCCAATGCTCTACCGGGTCAAAAGCTTCTGGATGGAAAGGTATTCGGTAACAGTAATAGACCCCCATTGTCATGCGCCCACTGCTGCACCTGCTTTGTCATTAAATGGGTCCCTTGTTCCAAGGCATTATTATGTAGGATCCTATACCAGTAGATCAAACGCGTCTGAGTCCTTGGATGGTAGTACTAGCTAAGGCACTCCAGGCAGGATAAGCAAAGCAAGATATGTGATCAGAATAAGTTGCTGACTTTTCCAGAATGGAATCATTGCCACCAAGTGGCTGGTTGTTCTCCCTGAGCAGTGGTACTGAACTGGGGGATCAGCATTGCTCTTTGTGGCTGACAGGTTAGACATTTAGAATAGCTAGGTCAGCCTCTGGCAAGAGAGGCGTCCAATGCCAAGAGGCCAATAAACAGCCTCCATCTCTGCCATCAGGGTGACTCTACTCATGGCACACTGGAAGAACTGGGCCAGGTGAGGTTCCTGGTCAAATCGTCCTGTCCATTCGGTTATTAGCCAACACTTTTCTGGTGAACGCTATAGTAAGTCCCACTCTCACAGACCCACCCAAATCCTCTTCACCAGATCTTCTCTCGAATTTTCCTATCTTGCACCTTCTGGGCCCCTGACCAACCAGCCCACTGACCTTGGGTTCACATATACCCTTGCCTCAGGCCACTTCTCACTCTCCAAAGCGGATAATCACCTACACTGCCTAAAGACCTACTGATTGAGAATTTGCCCTCATCACTGACTTTTAGGACCACTCCAGATGGGGCCACTGAGAAGCGATAGTCCGTATTTGGCTTGCCCTAAAACATATCAAACCGACTCCTCCACGAACCAGACCTGGATTTTTTTCTCGTCTGGCCAAATGGTTGCAGGATTTCTCATGTTGCCACAGGCATGGGCTAGGACAAAGCTATCACTGTAACAGATGTACATAATCTGGAGAACTGAGGACCCTTGTTCAGGTTAACTTATTCGTGCCCACCAAGTCTGTTTGGGCTTCTTCCCAAAGGTACTGTTCCCATTGTAAGACGAATTGCTATTGTATCCACCCAATCTTATGACTTGGCAGGTGTCACAATAACCAGCTGGTTATATGGGCAACTGCTCACAGACACTTGATATTTTGTGGTCAAGCACTGAGTCTCTATCAGGGTCTAATCGTATGCCAGGAGATGCTTTTCAAATGATGAAACTTTCTTTACTGCAGATGGCATAACCTTACTCCAGAACCTGAGAGATCTATGCCGGAACTCTCCTGTTGAGGATAGCCCGAGAATCCACACACCATCTCTTCCTACCACAGATACCTCTAGTACCACAGAATTCTCCAGGTCATACGGCCCCTGCCGCGGGGCTGCTTGTATATCATAGCCTGGATCTGCTGCAGAGGCCTTTCTTGCATTCCGAAGCACAGAGTACGGTGCCTCCAAAATAGAAGAGGCCTACTTAAGTCACCGCGCTTCTTTCTTGGGGTAAAATACACAAGATGCAATAACTTACCCTTTACTTTAGAGAGAATGTCCCAGAATGCTCCAGCTCACTGGACTCCTAAAAACTTAACCAACGTGGCAGGACTGTGCATCTTTGCAGGATTTATTTTCCACTCTCTGGAGTGCGTGTGTTTCACCAAGGAACCCAGAATACTTGACACTGCTTGTTCATCAAGTCTGATTAGCATGTCCTTAATCCCTGAGTAGCATAAGCTACACAAAGCATACAAACGTGGTACCCTGCAGAATGGGCTACACTGTGACGATGGGGGAGAAGTAACATAGCTCCAGATCAAGACTGTGAATATATACTGGTGCCCACCACTTGTGAATGCAAACTGTTTCTGATACTCCTTGGAAGAATGTATTCACTAGATGAGGGGTTGGCAAGCTTTCTGTAGAGGGTCAGACAGTACACGTTAAAAACCACGTACCTATCTATACCACAAGCTGTGTTACTTCCTCTCGTAGAGGAAACACACCCAACACGGTACTGCTTGGACTACTGCCCACCGAAGTCTGCAGTAGCCCCATGCAATCCGCCTCAGGCCAATCCAGTTTTTGCAAGAGCCAGACGGGTGGAATTAAAAGAAGAAATGATGGAGACCCACACTCCAGCATCCCTCTACCCTTTTAAGCATTGAACTAATTGCTGCCATTGCCCCCAGAACGCAGTATTTTTTATTTTCTATCTTGGTAGAGGTGGGGATGCAGTTTCAGGGGCTTCTACTTGGGCTTTCTGCCGATTGTCAAGAATGTCCATTCTGATTGTACATTTGGAAACTGAAAAAAAAAAAAAAATGACCATAAAGTGGGTTTCTGGACCCACCGTGAGGCAGATTCAGGCAAGCACTCCGTTCTGACCCCATATTCCTCTACTGCGATGAGGACAGGGCGTAGGAAGGGCAGTGCTGTGGTGGCGCTTCGGGTCCCTGGGTATCAAAGTCAACTCAGGCCCAGTATCCCTATTTTCCAACTTAAAAAATCTGGGCAATCTTCCCCCAATACATGGTTGACTAAGTAAATGGATCTTTCAATTGATAGTTTGAATCTAAGAACTGTCTCAGGCCTAAGAAATGGGCAAGCAATTTTTTTTTTTTTAATGTTTATTTTTTTTGGAGACAGAGAGAGACAGAGCATGAACAGGGGAGGGGCAGAGAGAGAGGGAGACAAAGAATCGGAAGCAGGCTCCAGGCTCTGAGCCATCAGCCCAGAGCCCGACGCGGGGCTCGAACTCACGGACCGCGAGATCGTGACCTGAGCCGAAGTCGGACACTTAACCGACTGAGCCACCCAGGCGCCCCGGAATTTTGACTTTTCAAATTACTGATCTCATTCTTCTGCTCAATCATTCTTGATCTCTTAATTAAATACAAACCAATACCTTGCTTGGCTGTCCATTTATCTGGTCCCTGGGACCACCCACGTTCCATTAGCCATCTCCACTTTGAACATGCTGCCCTATGGAAACCCACCCACCCTGACTCTGAGAGTTAAGTGTTGCCACTTGGCTTCCGCTACGCGAGGATCCTATCATCCCCACTGCTACAAGGGAAACCAGTTCTTAAACATCCCCTGCCATCAGCCTCCACCCACAGAGACAGCCACTTCTAAACTTCCCAAAGATGCCAGTGACCCGTTCATTAGTGCCTTTCCTTCATAAAACAAACAAAAATGTCCCCAGACCTTCCTAAGGAACATGGTCAGCTAGTGGGTTTTCCGGTGTAATATACATTCATTCTCACATGCCCACTTCCTCTAAGCCTTTTGATCGTTTCTCGTAAGGTCTATCATCTCAACCTCGTTTACTGTGGTCCATCGTTTTTTCCAAGCTCCCCAGCCATCTTGACAGTGTATGATAAGCACCTCCTGGGGCCCCTGCCAGGATGGTCTCCAGAGCCACGGGAAAATATCCTCATTACCACAAATTCTGTATGAATTCGATTCTTAACTCATGAAACCATCCAAACAACTACAAATTTATTTTCTAACATACAGAATTTTGGAACAAAGGGGTACCTCCTTTAAAGTCTGAGAGCAGCATAAAAACTCTACATATAGCTTAAACCTAAACTTCTTAATGGTTATTTTTAAGCAAAAGAAAAGGCTCCAAAAATAATATAGAGGTCCTTACAGCGACACACCCTAGCCAAAGAAAAAGTGGACTGGAGGCAACCCTCACATGAGAGAACAAGTACAGAAACATACCAGTGTGGCCGACGGAGCTGTGGAGACCGGGGAGGGCCCCAGAGCAGTGCTACCCAAGGTGGTTCAGAGACTTGTACTGGTCTGTGAACAGTTTTGTACCCGTCTGCAACATGATGAGTTAGAAGTTCAGAGTGTCTAGAAATGTCTTAGCGTTCTGACATTGCTGTGATGTCCAGGTGCATGATCAGTGGACTCAGCCTGCTGAAAGGGGTCTGGTCAGCTTGGGTGTAGCCAGGCCTGCGTGGTGGGTGGCATGCTGTGTGAACTGAACTTGTCACGGGTAACGGGAACACATCTGAGCGTACGAAGGACTGGGTGAAATAAACAAAACAAAAACCCTGGCTCTTTAGCGGACAGTTTGAGAAGGACCGCTCTGTCTTCCATGAGCCCAGAACCACTCCAACAGTGCTTCCGGGACAGAGAGGAGCTGGAGGTCAGTTTGTTCATGTTCAATCAAAATGAAAACAAACGGCTTGGGAACAAAACTAAATTGGACTAGAGCATCTGTCTGGATTCCTGGAGTAAGCCCTGACTAGGACAGCAGGACTGAAAATCGGTAAAAGAGAACTGCCAGAACAGCAGGTACATGGTTCAGGGACAGGGTCTTTTTGTCCTTCCCTCCTCCTCTCTATCCTCGTCTGGTGTTTGGACGGAGCTGGTAGAGACTTTTGGCCATTCAGGCCCTGTGACCACCATCACGAATCTGCCTCCGCTTTTTCCACCTCCTACACAACAGAGGAGTCAGATTCAGACTGGGGCTTTCATATTCTGATGCGGTCCAGTACCTAGACCTTCCCAAACAGCTTGAGGCTCAATCCCCCATCCACAGAATGTGTGGAATTGTCTTAAGGGTAAGAAAGCTTAACCCCTGGAAAGTGGCATGTTCGGAGCGCAAAGTGACTCAGAGGCTGAGTGTCACCTGCCCTGTGCATTATCTTCTGAGTGCTGAGACAGGAGAGCCAGCTGGTCTGACCAGAGTATCCACCAACATATGGCAGCCAAGGTCCATAGATGCAGTGGTTCCCAAAGAGAAGGGCAAGATCAACTCAAAATAACAACGATAATAGAAATAATTTTAAAAACGTTAGTAATATATTGCTAACAATAATAAAAATGTGAAACCTTAGGATACAACACCAACTGAAGGGCTTCCCAGATTGGAACACCCAGAGGCAACGAGGCAAGATGGCCATCCAGCGTCCTTGGCCAACCGAGGGGCAGCCTCAGCTGGGGAAGGGGGCGGTGGTAGGACCAGCACTGCAATGGTACGAACTGGTCTGCAAACATTCCTCACGCTGCAGCTTACAGAAGCCGAGGAAGATCAGAGAAAGACCTGAACGAAAAACAGGCCACACTCCTCAATCAGAATATTTATTAGTCAAGAGAAAGGACCCGAGCTGCACCCCACTCCCGTTCCCAAGTCACCTGCTTAATCAAGGGACAGGATTCAGAGAAATCAGAGGTCTCAAATAAGCCAGAACACATCTGGGGAAGAACGGTCTTTCATTTCCTAGACCTGACACTGTAATTATGTATGTTTTCCAGGGAGGAGGCCAATCAGAGTAGTGGATGGCCCTTCCATGTCACAGCTTGGGTGCAGAGAAGGGCTGGGATAAACAGGTATTTAAAAAGAGAGAAGAGGAGGAGAGGCAGGGGGCACAGGAAGGTCAAGGGCTGGGTTCACCCAGATCACACAGCGTCATACAAAGACCCAAGCTGGTGACTGGAGTTCTCAAACTACACCAGGGACCTGGAGGCTCAGCACCTGGCGAGAGGAGAATCCCAGGGCTTCTCTTTCAACCCTACTGTGATCAGAGGCAAAAGCCCCTACTTCCTTTCCCTCCACGGAATTCCCAACGGTCTGTCTGAAGGCAAGAGGACACGGTGACAGACCGAGAGCCCCAGCCCAGGCTGAATTTCTCCCCATTCATTTCCAAAGGCTCTTCCCCAAAGAACTAGAGAAACACGGAGCCCCAGGACTCTGTCTCTGCTCCCCAGTCTGAGAGAGGGAGTAGAGACAAGGCACAAAGACCCTGGATGTAAAAGTGAACATCAGTGTGGCCATATATAACATTAGTTGGGAGGGGGAAGAAGGGCATGCCCCCAAAGGGTTGCTTTCCTTCACCTGGTAGGTAGCTGGGCCTTTGCTAGCAGCAGAAACCACAACGGATAGGGTTCACAGAAACGGCCCGCACAATAGGCCTTATTACCAGAAAGACAGAGTAAAAGCCTCAGCTGGTATGGCACAATCTCAGCTGGGATGACAGAGGGCAGTGGGCAGACTGCTCTTGCAGACGACACTCCTGCCTCGGCTCCCAGTGGTTGTGCTGACTCCAGATGTTCCCCATGGCTGGGAATCAGGGCCGAACGCGTGTTGTGTTTCACATGATCAGACACTGTTCGCCATTGGCACCTGGTGGGCCTGACAGATTGAGGGCATCCAGGTCAAAGTTGAGGCCAGGAGGCTGGAGAAGAGACGGAGGGACTGAGATTACTGCTCTTACCTCAAGCGACAGCTGTTGAAGGTGCGTCCCCAGTGGCCACAGCGATCACCTCAAGTGGAATCATTCGAGACTACAGAATTCCAGAAACTTGGGCTCAGGTTCAAATCTAAGAGAAGATATACTCACCATCTCCCCAGCCAGCTCTTTTGGAGGATGGCCCAAATCCTGTAGCTGGAAAGTAAGAGGAACTTGAGAAGGAGAGAATCCCATGAAACGGCAGTCCGAAAGAAGTATCTGAGCACTGTCTCTCTCCTTTCTCCTGGGGACCAGGCTGCGTGGCCTCTCTCGTGCTCCCTCCGCCACCTGGGTTTGACAGCGTGGCCTTCTTCCCAGAAACCCGCTCCACCGAACACACACCCAGCAGCACCCGGGGGCAGGTGGCAAGAGGAGGCCTCACCTGCTGCATGAGATCCAGCACCATCTCAAAACGAGCCTTCTGAGTGGCCTCGCTGTCTGTGGGGGTCTCGGCCTCAAACTGCTCACATATCTTGCCCATGACACTATGTTGTTCCTGATATTTTTCAAACTGCTCTGGAGGAAGAGACCCCCGGTGACTCTGCAACCATTCTGGATACTAAGGAAAGGGAGAACGGGTGCAGATGAATTAATGGACAGTGGATAGGAAGGGCAATAAAATCTGAAAAGCAAGAAAATCCGAAGGGGGAGGGGACCTAGGGGAAGTCAAAACTAAAGACGTCAGCAGCACTGACTCCAACCACGTCACCTGGCTGTGCCAGCATTTACAGTTCCCAGAGGACGGCACACTTCTTCTGTGAAGAGCCAGACAGTATAAACATTTTAGCCTTTATGGGCCATGTGTGATCTCTCTGTCACATGTTCTTTCCTTTGTCTGTTCTGACCTTTATAAATGTCAAGAACCACTCTTCGCTTGACAGTTGGATTTGGTGCACCCGGACCCCAGTCTGCTGCCTCCTGGTCTCCACTGTCCACTTCACTCTTGACCGCATGTTGCACCGTGTCGTTGAAAGGCTTCTGTTCCTGTATTTTGTTTCTTTAGTGAAACTGTAAGCTCTTTGACAGCAAGGACCATCTTTTACACTATCTTAAATTGTTTATAGCATAAAGCCAGTAAATCATCATCAGAGAAATGACTGGTAAGAAATACAAGAAAGGGTTGATCAGACAACAGCCTCGAACCAGTTTACAGAAAACCAGAGCTGAAGAGCCTCCCCTTCTGCCTTAAGCATCTTCAGTGTGGTACGTTTATTCCCAAAGACACAGCTCCTCCCCACTCTCCTGTTCCAAATAAACAAAGGAAAAAAGAGCAGAGAGACTGTGCACTCGAGTTACTCCAGCTCTGTAGGCTCGAGGCAGACAAGGTAGCCCACAGGCGTCGTCGACACAGTGGAAAATGAGGAGGAAAGGCAGAAACAGAAGTTCACAAACCTTTTCTGTAATCTCCTTCAGTGATGGGTACAACACGTCCTTGGACAGTAGGTTCTGCATGATACTCTGCATGATGGGGAGGATGTTCCCTTCCCCATCCCCTTCTTCCATGCCCAGCCCTTCCATGGCCTTGGTCAGTTCCTCCTCTGACATGCCTGAGTTCTAGAAAGGACAGGAGAGAGGTGAGCAAATACAGATGGTCCGACTTAAGACCACTTTTCAGTTTTAGATGGTGTGAAGAGGATGTACATTCAGGAGAAACTTTACTTCAAATTTTCAATTTGGATCCTTGACCGGGGCTGGCGATATGCAGATGATACTCCCTCGAGATGCCACGGTGGCCGTGGCTCCCAGGCAGTCACGTGATCGCCAGGATCAACAACTGATGACATTGACAACCACTCTGTCCCCACGTAGCCATTCTGTTTTCTACTTTCAGTACAGCATTCACTAAATTACACGGGATACTCAACACTATACTAGGAAATAGGCTTGGTGTTGGGTGATTTTGCAGACCCACAGGCTAACGTAAGTATTCTAAACACAATCAAGGTAGGTGCGGCTAAGCTGTGATGTTTGGTAGGGTAGGTGTATTAAATGCATTTTCAACTTGTGGTATTTCCAACTTATGATGGATTGGCCAGGATGTAACCCCATCGTAAGTTGAAGACAGTGCCTTCTTGGGATGCTTAGCACCCTTTCAAGTGGGAAAGAACTATTTAAACTTGCCAGCAGCAAAAGAGTGTGGCAAGGACAGACTTCAGATGCTACCCAAGAGAGTCTGTCTTTTTGCTGATGTGTCTGACGGGCTCTCGTGGCCCCCGCCCCTTCCCCTCACCTGAAGATCAGTGGCATTTTTGGCGAGTCCACTTAGTGTCTCCTTCAGGCAAGATGTAAATTCTTGTTGGGAGGTTGCATCACTGCCTAGGAAAGATCGAGAAAGGCCAAGTCTTTTGGACTTTTACTGTCTGCTTCCCCAGACTGCGCTGGTTATCAGCTTGGATACGCAGCATTTACTGGTGAGTCACTAGCACTCCAAACCTCTGAATCCTCCGTGGTCACCTTCATAGTCACTTTCACAGATCTACTCGAACCGGGTGTCACTTTGTTCTCCACGAAGACACCCACAACACTATGACCTTTAAAATGGTCAGTTTTCAGTAGTCTTTTCTGTGACTTTTCAGCCTCGCCCCCTCGCATGACGCAGTGTCCCCGTCCCTCCTCCCATCTCCTGGCCCCACCCGATGGCCGTGATATGATGAGTGCTGTCAGCTTGACTAAGAGTGCCCTCTGTGCGCAACAAACACTGTGGAGGTCTGTTCAGGGGTCTCCAGCCCCCCAGGGCCGCCTCCTCACCCACTCTCCCGGCAGCCTCTGAGAGCTTTTGGAACTGCTCCACCAGATGGGGCTCTTCCTCAGCCAACTCCTTCATGGCCTTCTCGAATTCTGCAGTGGCTTGGGAAGCCAGCTCGCTGTCGAACAGTTCTTGGAAAAACTTCTCTTGGGAGGCGAAGAGGGCATCCTGCAGCGAAGGGGCGGGGGGGGGCAAAATGCATCTCTTACTTGGCCCCCACCGACAGAAGCCACAGGCAGGGGCTCTGGGAAATGCAGTGCTGCCCTCCTGCCCACCTCCACTGGACATTCTAACTACCTCTTTTCAGGAGGACAGTAAGAAAGGCACCGGGCCACTGAGGGAAGGGTATAGGGTGGCATTCCCAACCCAACCTTTTAAATCTGCCTTCTCTTCGAAGCACTTCCTCAAGATCCCACCACTCCATCCTCAGGGTCAGGCCAGGCCCCCTCCCCCCAATCCACTCCAGCCCACAGGGGCCTGCCCCACCTCTGCTTGCAGGTGCTTGCCCACACCCCCCCCCCCACCCTCCCTTAAGAGGGTGGAATTTATACTTTGGCAGTGTCTCCTGGCGATCTCTTCTGGGGCCCCGAAGCATCAGGGGGCGTGGTGGTAGGAGGGGGTGCTGGGGAGGGTTTGGCCTTATCGAAATCATCAAGAGCACCTTCAGAGACAAGAGACATAGTGTGTGTGATGGGATGGATGAGGATTCAAGGCTTGCGGGGGGGGGGGGGTAAGTTCTGGGCACAGCATTAAGAGGACAGTCTTTCAAAGTGTCATCTCCCTTTTAAGTGTCCCTCTCCTGGCCCACCCCTCAATAAGCTGCCCACTTCCCTCTTCATTACCCAATTTATTGGGATCAAAGAGGAAGAAATCCCTAAAGGTGGAAGAGGCGTCTCTCTCATAGCAGGAAAGAGAGACTTAAAAGCCCTGCCAAGACATCTCCATCTACGCAGCGACTTCCTTGCCACATTCTACCGATTCCCCAGAAATCCCACACAAATATCCAACGAGAGCAGGGAACACAGGTGTCCTTAAACTCCTGAACTCACTCTGGAGCCCTCGAGGGCGTAATTTTTGGCAAGAAAGCAAAAGCCACAAGGCGTTCCACCCCGCTTCCCGTGGGTCCTGGTACTCGCACAAACTGAGGGATAGCACGCGACAGTCCCTGGGGGACATTAAACTCTCTTCTCCTAACGCCGGGTTCAGCCCTCCCTGGGCAAAGTTCCTAGAGCTTCCTCTGGCCTCATCTCCGCTGATAACTATGTGCCAATCCACAGAGTCACTTGGCACTCCTCACCGTTTCTGTTCATCCTTCTGCCTGCCCACATCTCTGTGACTGGGCAAGAGACAAAACATATTCACCTCTGCTCTAAAAACCTGAGTCCTCACCACCAATCCGCTTGCTGGGCTTAGCGGGAGGACACTGGCCCCACTGTGGGCAAGAAACCAACAGAAGAGCGGAGGGCGGGGAAGAAACGAACATCCAGCCTCTTTCAGGAGGGTGAGCTGTCTCCCCCTAAAGCCCTCTCCCCCTCAGTTTTTCAGAGTAATGGAAGGGAGTCGGCTTGAGCTGTCTGGCACGGCGAAAGTACTGGAATGGGGCCCGGGGAGGGAAAGGTGAAAGGCTTGGCGAGGGGAAAAAAGGGGGGAGAGGGCAGCGCACAGAAGGCCGCGCCAAGGGCTGGTCGACCCTTAACGCGAGCGGTCGGTTCGCAGCCCACCAAAGACCGAAAACTGCCGCTGGCGGGAAGGAAGTTAGGTTAACAAGAACTTGCTCACCGAAACCTAGGGGAGTTCGGTGCCGGATCGTGAAACACCGTCCGGCGGGCTACTGCTTCCCCTCCGGCAGGGAGATCGACGGTCTGAGACGCTCTGGGGCCCAACGTGGGCTCCCGAGCTCCCGCCGCGGAGGAAGGAGAGGGTGACCCAGAGATTTTCTTCGGAGTCACAGGCAGACCCTCTGCCCCCGGCCAACCTTTGGAAAGCCTCTCCCGCTCCGCCCCCAATATCTCGGGCGCAGTTTGCCCCGGAATGAGCCCTTACAACCGCCCACCGTCGGGCCTTCCCCTTTACGAGTTCTTACTTTCCAGAAGCTCTTCCAATTCCCGGTCCGCGTCGGCCCCAGCACCACAAGCCTCCTCAGCGGCGGCCATCTTGCTACCTCCGGCTTGCCGTAGGAGGCGGGGCTTCGCGGCGTCCGGGCCTCGGCCCCGCCCCCTCGCCCCTCCCCTTGTCCTCGTGCAACCAGTAGTAGAGCAGGCCGGGCCGGAGCCGCCATTTTTAAAGGGACAGGAAGCTCTGTGGGTTGGGTTTTGTTTTTTTTCTTTCTCGCCAGGAACCGTTGAACTAACGGAGTGGAACTCACTGTGAAATTCTACCAGGTTACTGATTAGCCCGGCTTCCTTTATTTCAACTTCTCGCGTTATCCAGAGAAGAGGCTCTTTCATCATATGCTTCTCAACACTTAGCACTCTCTGACATTCTATTGATTTTACTTCCTTGTTTACACTGGCCCCCCAGGCACTGCGTGGAATTTGAACACCCAGCGGGCGAGGACTGCCATCCGTGGTCTTCGCTGCTGTAAGCTCAGCTCCTAGGCGAGGGCCTACAACCCCGCTGGCGCTCACTGGCCACTTGCAGCCCTCCCGGACCCTGATGAGGCACACTTCTCCGCGGGATCCGGCGGCTGTCTCTCATTTCCTATTCTCCGTCAGGGTTGCCAGAATGAAGGACACAGGACTAGGAGCTTAGTTAGAGCACAGGGTGCGTTGGAGCCATTCAGGCAGAAAAAGCAAGTCTGGAACCGCGGACTGAGCCAGAGGACCATTCATCGTGGTAGCCATAGACCTACCTTCCCCGAACCATCCCCTTTTCTCCATATAGAACCCAACCTCTAATCCAGGGAAGCGGGGGGAGGCTCGGTAAAAGACAACTCCAGACACCCCTTCCCTCCTCTGGGATGGTTCTCCTCTTCAGGTGGGTCAGAACTGCCTCGCACGCAAATCTGTGTTAGCATTTAGAGCGCATCCACTGTTGTGCAGGATCCTGTGCGGGGCACAACCCAGGAGAGTGACACAGATGGGACCAGCCCCTGCTGTAAAAGAGCTGCCTGAGGATTAGGGTGGAGGTGGGATGAGACTGAGAGGTACACACAGGATGGTACAAGGCAAATGTCTTAAAAGAAGGGTCAAGCGCTATAAAGCTTAAAAGGGAGAAATCACATCTGAGTGAAGTCACTTAGGGGCGCTGGGGTGGCTCAGCCGTTTGAGCGTCTGAGTTTGGCCCAGCTTGGCTCACAGTTCATGAGTTCAAGCCCCCGCATGGGACTCCTGCCGTCAGCGGCAGAGTCCCCTCTTTCTGCCCCTCCCCCACTCACGTTTTCTCTCAAAAGTAAACATTAAAAACAAAACAAAACTAAATGAAGTCACTTCATGGCTTCCGTCCTTAGCTTCCTAAACGCACATTTGAGTACCGTGTCGAGTACCAGATTAGGTACTCTTTCCGGCACAGATAGGGCACAGGGTTTTTATTTTTTTATTTTTTTTTTAATTTTTTTTTCAACGTTTATTTTTGGGACAGAGAGAGACAGAGCATGAACGGGGGAGGGGCAGAGAGAGAGGGAGACACAGAATCGGAAACAGGCTCCAGGCTCTGAGCCATCAGCCCAGAGCCCGACGCGGGGCTCGAACTCACGGACCGCGAGATCGTGACCTGGCTGAAGTCGGACGCTTAACCGACTGCGCCACCCAGGCGCCCCAGGGCACAGGGTTTTTAAATCATACCTGTGCAAACCGTACTGTGTTCTTCCAGACACAAGGGGTGACTGAGGAGAAAACATTCTGAACTGAAAGTCAGAAGACTTAAGTCCCAGCCCCAATTCCGTAACTAAGTACTTTTTTTTTTTTTAACATTTATTCATTTTTGAGACGGAGAAAGACAGAGAATGAACGGGGGAGGGTCAGAGAGAGGGAGACACAGAATCCGAAACAGGCTCCAGGCTCTGAGCTGTCAGCACAGAGCCTGACGCGGGGCTTGAACTCCCGGACCGCGCGATCATGACCTGAGCTGAAATCGGCCGCTTAACCAACTGAGCCACCCAGGCGCCCCCATAACTAAGTACTTTTGTTCAAAACCCGTTATCACTCTAGGCCTCAGATTAAAGTTCTTTTCAATTCTAAACTTCTATAACCTAATCCTTCTCTGATTAACTGCTTTCTCCCCAACACCTGTTGTTCCAGGCTTTCTCATTTAACTCCAACCCACTTACATGTCTGTCTCTAATAGGACTATAGTTACATCAAGCACATATTATAGGTATTTCGCCTGGCTTTATACTATTATTTTTTTTTTGTTTTTTTTTAATGTTTATTTATTTTTGAGACAGAGAGAGACAGAGCATGAATGGGGGAGGGCAGAGAGAGAGGGAGACACAGAATCTGAAGCAGGCTCCAGGCTCTGAGCTGTCAGCACAGAGCCCGACGCGGGGCTCGAACTCCTGGACCACAAGATCATGACCTGAGCTGAAGTCGGACGCTCAACTGACTGAGCCACCCAGGCACCCCTATACTATTATGTTAATATAAACATGTTAATAAAAATAATGGAGGTAAAAAAAAAAATACTGCAGGTAACTGGAGAGAATTACGATGGAGTTAAAACATGATTTGTCCTTTGCATCATCTCTTAAACTTGCTTCTGCTTTTCTTTCCGTACTAGTGATACTCCTAGCACCTCCTTTACATATTTATTCACCTCCTGCCTAATGTATAGTGAAAGCTGTTGCCAAACCTTATTTTACAGCATTTTAAAAATGTTTGTTTATTTTTGAGAGAGAAACAGAGTGAGAGTGGGGAAGGGACAGAGAGAGGGGGAGACACGGAGTCCAAAGCAGGCTCCAGGCTCTGAGCTATCAGCCCAACGTGGGGTTCGAACCCACAAACCGTGAGATCACGACCTGAGCTGAAGTCGGATGCTTAACCGACTGAGCCACCCAGGCGCCCCTGAAACGGAGTTTAAAATGAAAAGTACAAACTGTAATCAAAAACACAGCATGCCAATCTACCCAATGTAGTTTTAGCACACGACAAGCAAAACCCTGTATTGACAACGTAACCGCTGTAATATGTGTATTACCTGTAAAACGTCTAGTACAGCGAGAAGTACCCGGTAGGTGCTCAGTAAGTACTGGCTATAATTAGCAAAAGGGGAAAGGCTGCTGCCAGTAACGGAACAGGGGAGCTACTTGCTATGTTCTCACAGTTTAATGTATCCTATGAAAAAAATGTATTTTTTTCTATTTTTTTTTTTTTAAATTTTTTTTTTCCAACGTTTATTTATTTTTGGGACAGAGAGAGATAGACAGAGCATGAACGGGGGAGGGGCAGAGAGAGAGGGAGACACAGAATCGGAAACAGGCTCCAGGCTCTGAGCCATCAGCCCAGAGCCCGACGCGGGGCTCGAACTCACGGACCGCGAGATCGTGACCTGGCTGAAGTCGGACGCTTAACCGACTGCGCCACCCAGGCGCCCCAAAAAATGTATTTTTTAAAAAGACAGTGGGTGTTTATTACTTCTGTAATTAAAAAAAAGATATCAGGGTGCCTGGGTGGCTCAGTCCGTTGAGCGTCCAACTTCGGCTCAGGTCACAACCTCACGGTTTGTGGGTTCAAGCCCCGGGTCGGGCTCTGCACTGGCAACGTGGAACCTGGAGCCTACTTCAGATTCTCTGTCTCACTCTAAGTAAAAAAAAAAAAAGAAGAAAAAAAAGACATCTGCTTTGGTGGGGCAGCTACATAAAATAGGAACATGAGAGTGTCCAGGAAACAAATGGAGCCACAAAAACTGTCATAGAAATTTACTTTATTAAGTGTGAGAAACACACACAAGAACAATGGCTATAAAGAACAAACCAATGAAAAGTGATGTGCATTCTTGGGAAACCAGTTTCTTCTCAGACTTTTGAGTTCCTGGGTACACACAGGGTACCTGCCTGGGAGTTTACATGCCCAAGGAAAACGGCGTGGGGGGGATGGCTAAGAGTTCGCTGTGGCTGAGTAAAAGTTACGGCCTTATTTATCACATCCGGCTTCCATCCAAAAGAAAGATACAAAGGTGGTGGGGAGGGAAAAGATAAACACTGAAGGAATGCAGTAGGCAAAGTTTCATCACGGAATTTTCATCTGTTCCTTGAGCGATCTAAGCTGGGAAGGAGATCACCACAACTGTAGTCACCTTGACAAGACGACAAAGAGGTCTAGACATTTTGATTAACCATAGAAGAGGAAAAAGGGACATTAAGTTTTAGGGCAGGACAGCTCAATGTCAATAATTTGAAGGGCAGCTGAGGAAGAAAGAAGTTAGGATATAGAGATTGGTTCTCTAGAGGAAAATACGGTGTTTGACCCTGCACGCACCGGAGGGAGCCTCAGCGGAACTGCAGAGGACTGATCCTTAAACCAATGACATCTTTGCCAATCTCTGTCACCTGTGGAAAAGGAAACGGGGAAAAGTTAGGGAATCTGTGAGGGTGCACAGCCCAGAAAGCTTACTCCCTCCACTCCTCAGTGAGTACAGCAGAGTATGTGGTTAAGATCTGTTGCTGCTCAGTAAACAGCAGTGGGGAGAAGCTCTAGTTTTCTTTAGTATCACTGTCTCAAGGAGCTAGAGGCAAAAACGGAAGAAAAAAAGAACCAACACGCTTCTATTTTCTCTTTCTTTCCTCTTCCCTCCATATCCTGGATGTCTTTCTAGAGGACAGTACTTACTGTAGTGACCTTGCAGACTTGACCCTTGAACTCAGGGGAATAGCAGGCCCCACTGAGTGGACATTTCTCCACTGGCTTCCCACGGTAGATGGGCCGGTAAGACGCAGCACAGATGTCAAAGGGGTTGTGCATGTCGTAGCTGAGCTGGCAGGCGTCTGTGGGGTTCTTCTCACACGCAGACAGAATTTTGCGGGTCTAAGGGAGGGAAGGAGTAGTTTATTTAAGAGGACTGAAAGCTGCACGTCACAACTCACCACGGTTCAGTACTTTCCTTGACTCGAGATGCCATTGTACCGAGTGAACGAGTATGTCCTTTTGTACAGGACACACGTGAAGGGGTCACAACAATCACCACCCCTGCTGCATCAGGATCTCCCCTTCTCAGTATCAGTGGTTCCACGGATCTAGACCCACAGTCCTCCACCAAGCCTGGAGATGATCAGAGCCAGGACCCAAAGGGTTAAAATTGGCTTCCACCGCCCAGGAGGAATGCCTTCAGAGACCCCAAGTAACGGGACCTGTGTGCGGAGGTTAGCAGCGGTGGGAACGGGTAGCAGAGCTCAGGGACGGGAAGGCGGAGCTCTTCTAGGTGGCAGGTCACTCTACACCTGTGCCTTGTCTGAAGGAGTTACGAGTTCGCCTTCTAAGAACAAAAGGAGGCACCCTTGCCACTAAGTAAAGAGAAGACGGCATTCGGTTGCCTCCTTCTGTTGAATGTTGTTATTCAGTGCTTTGTTTTAGAGGCAAAGGCCTTGGCTTCTACTCCCTCCATGTGAGAGCCGGTCTGGTCCCTTTACGTCTGAGGAAGGAGCTCCCGTCTACCTGTTGAGCCACCTCTGGCTTGGGCCCAAGTTCCAACAGGCGCCGAGCAAAGGTGGCAGCTGTCTTAAAGTTCTTGAGCTTGAAGAAGAGGTTGAGGGCCGTGCGCAGCACCAGGATCATGTGAACAGGCTGCAGGTTGGAGTGGGTGAAATAGGCTGCCATCTGGTGGACAGAGAGGGGGACACATGCCAGGCTGATGGTACAGCAGACACAGGTCATTTATAAGCTGCGGCACACGCATTAAACACAACACAAAGCAAACAAAAACGGGGCTGACTACAAGGCATGGCGATCTTCTGCCCCCGGGGTGTGAAGGACTGATGGAATGAAGAAGCGTAGAAAAATACACCCTCTCCTCAGAGAAGTAGGCCCAAACTTCTCTTAGTCCCCAGACTGAAATGTGGGTTTGGACTTTAAGAATTCAGACCTAATGGAGGGTGAAGGGGCGGACCTCTCTGCACCGTGCAGAAGCCCAGAGAGATCGTACCTCACAGATGCGCTTCTGCTGTTCCAGAGTCTCTTTGGGAAGCTTCTTTCTTTCTATCTCCATGGACAGGCCCACAATGTACTCACGGCAAATGGTGATAAGCTGCTGGGCCTTGAGAGAGGGGCAAAGCAAGGTCACGGCACAGAGGCAAGACCGTGCGGGTGCCCGGGACTAGGATGGGCTACCCCCTCCTACCTCCGCAATCTCCTGCTTATTGTCCACGACGAGGAGGGGCACGCTGAGTAAAATGGAACGGAATTTTTCCACGGCCTCCTCGAACTTGCCAACTGTGGTGAGCTGGTAGCACAGCTGTAGCCGCTGAATGAGGTCATTGAGCCTCAGGCCCACAGCTGGCACGCCATTCTTCAGCCCCGCATCCTTCCTGGAAGTTTGGAAAAGGAAGAAGAAAAAGGGATCACCCGGAATCCACTAGACTCAAAGGGGAAACGGGTGGGGGAACTGGACGCAGATGCATAAACCAAACCTCACAGAGTGTCGAGCCCAAGTTCCTTCCTACTAGGAAACCTCCCCTCTGGGACGACCATTAACTGTCCCTCAGGCTATCATCTGAAATATCCACCCCACGCTGGAAGACACGGAAGCCAGGAGCAAGGGGCCTTACCAATTGCGATTAGGGTAGCCATACATGGAGGGCAGGCAGGGCAGAGCCTGATAGGTGGTGCGGCCTCGGGCATAGGTCTGTAGGAACAGTTGCTTGTAGGGGCCAAACTGGGTCACCCCCACCTGGTCGTGAAGGAGCTAGAATACAAGAGGAAAGAAATATAAAAATCGTGACCTTGCCACTGCAAAACTCGCTAACCTTGGGCAAGGTACTTCTCTGTACTTGTTTCCTCATCAGTAAATTATACTTAATTATAGGACCTACCTCATTTAGTAATACCTATAAAGCATTCAGGATAGCGCCTGACACACAGTATGTCAACGTTAGCGGTTGTGGCATTTGTAGTTACTGGAGTTACTGCTGTTGCTATCGTAACATATGTAACATATCGTAACATACCTGCTCCTGAGGGGGCGCTAACTTACTGATGTGAGCCAGAAAGCAGACTATAAACGGGTGGGAGATGGCTGGAAAGATCCACCCGGTAGAAGAAGGCCTTAGGAGGCTACCTTCCCTAGGCAAGACCGGGGTTTCCACGATAAATACACGCCTCTGCCCTCGTGTATAGGTTAATTTCCGTTTGGTTAAGAGGAGTCAAGCGCCTCCCTGGGGACCCCGGGCGACAAACACTCCGCAAGAGCCAACGCTACTCTTAAGACTTACCCGCATGGCTGTTTCAAAAGAGCCTGCCAGGATGTGATCGACTGGAAGCTGAGAGTTATTGCACCAGATCTGACAAGAAACAGAAAACCCAAGCCAACTGAAACACAGCCCCTTCTCTTCCCAAACTACCCTCCCCTGTACCTAGAGCAGAAGAGCAGCCACGTTCGTTACGCACGAGTCCAACAGAGCCAGCTCCGAAACATGCATGCCGGCAGGGATGCGCTTCCCTGCTCACCTGAGTTGGGCTGGTTCCCTTGGTGGGAGGCACAAAGAACCCGTCGTCAGCGCCCCCGGCTGCCCCAGGGGGTACATCCTAAGAGAAAAAACATCAGTCATTCATAAGCTATTCAAGCACTTTATTCTGATAAGTCTAAACACCGTCCTTGACCTTGCTCCCAGCCTCGACCGGGGAGGAAGGGGCGGGCGGCGCTTGTGGGAGAAGACCCTCAAAACAGGGGCAGCTTCACCAGTAACAAAACGATAAACCAAAAGCTCCAATTCAGACGACAAAGCTTGCTGCCCTTTCATAAGCTGCTGTTGCTGCAGCCTGACCGGCTGATGGGAGATAAGCATCAGGTCAGGAGGATCTACACCCCCTCCCTTCTGGGGGCCTCGGGACGGGTGGGGGGCAGTATGGCCACCGGCTTTCACAGGGAGACCCAGAGGGAGCCTCCCCGGGGCGAGAACCCCACACACCAGCTCAGGAGGGAGCTCCAGGTCCTCTTCCACATCCCAGCCGCCTCCTTCTTCCTGTCCCCTGCCAAGAGCGTCATCCCCCAGGCCATCCGTAGCCTCCACAAACCCATCTGTAAGGAAAATCCAGGCTCAAAGCGGATTTGCAGTGACGGAATTTTAGCATGAAGAAAGCCCAAAGCTGGGATCCTTGTCGGTTCCACGGTCTGGAAGCCTGCAGAACGGCCCAGCCCCCACCCGTCCCCCCACCCCAGGCCACCCATCCCCCCCAGGAGACCCCAGAAGAACTCTCACCTTCATCCAGCTGCAGCTCCGCATCCTCTCCCCAGCCTTCGGTACCAACGGTGTCAATGTCAATATCAGCAGCCAGGGCTCCTCCCTTGCCTACAGACGGAAGAACACAAAGGAGCTGGTTATAGCCAGGCAAGGCTGAGATCCGGCCTCTTCTGCAAGCAAGCTGCGTCCTTACAAAAGCAGATGCCAAGCCTCTGTCCACTTAATATTTTTATTATTTACTTCTGTAGTACAGATGCTATGCTACCTTGCAGCAGGTTTCAAAAAGAGAGGAAGTAGAAGAGAGACGGGAACAACTGGCCTTGCTGACACCAAACACTACCCCCTGAACCATTTTTTACTTAGCAACTCCTGGAGTCCCCTGCCAAGACCTCTAAGTTGCTGCCACTCCAGCGTGTGCAGGGCACGGGGACACAGGGTAGGTCAGAGACGGAGGAGAGGGCGGGGCTGGGCACAAAATGCCCTGGGGTCCATCTAGGCTGTCAGCCAGGAAAAATAAGCCAGCAGACATCTCCAAAACAACAGGAGCAGGTAAGTGTGGGAGTGGGGGACGGTGGTAGCACACATCTGCAAACGCCCACGGGACAGAGTCTGACACTGCTGCTTCGGTGCCTTAACACTGTCCCTCACGAATGATGAGATACTGAACAGGACTGATCACACAGACGCTAAAACCTGAGGAAATGCACCCACGTGGTCACAGTGGCTGCCCGAGGCCTGGAGTGAGACAACTCTCTTTTCTCTCCCTATTTTCCAAATTCTAATCATCTCATATACTTTTATTTAATTTTTAAAACACGGGATGTCTAGGTGGCTTAGTTGGTTAAACTCAGGTCTTGGTCTTGGGGTTGTGAGTTCAAGCCCCACGTCGGGTTCCACACTGGGTATGGAGCCTACCTCTCTCTCTATTTATTAATCCATACATACATCGATCTATTTATTAATACATACATACACATATACACAAACACAGGGCACCTGGGCGACTCAGTGGGTTAAAAGCATCCGACTCTTGATTTCAGCTCAGGTAACGATCTCACAGTTCCTGAGTTCCAGCCCCAAGTCAGGCTCTGCGCTGATAGCACGGAGCCTGCTTGGGATTCTCTGTCTCCCTCTCTCTCTGCCCTTCCCTTGCATGCTCGCTCTCTCGCTCGCTCGCTCTCTCTCTCTCTCTCCCTCCCTCCCTCAAAAATAAACAAACATTAAAAAGAAAACAAAAAAACGTACCACAGCTCAGACTGGTGTGTCACTGCTCCATGACGCTCACACAGAAGAAAGGACAAAGAGCTGAGGGTACTCTGGAGGACAGCTCTTCACAACACAAACACATGACAACAAAAACACTACAGGAGGGGTGGGCACTTACCCTTGCCGGCAATGGAGCCTTCAAAGAAGCCTTTGGATACAGTCAGTAACGGCCAATTGGTATCCAATGGCATGATAGGCGCAGGTGGCTGGAGCAGCTTGGCATTAGGGTCAATGTCTGGGATCTGAAAGGCAGAAGGTTAAAAACAAACAGCTCTCAGGAATCATGTGGGGAAGTTTACAGAGCCTCCTTTGACCTCGTTTATTCCTCTGCCTCTCCTGGTAACCAGGTGGGAGAGTGACACTTGGAGGTTTAAACTGTCCCCCGATCTCAGAGTTAATTCTGTAATCAGACACTCATGTAAATAAAAACTCACCGTCTCCTTCTCTGGGTCAAATGTCTCCTTCAGGCTCTCGGCTTCTTCATCTAAGCCATGAGTAGCAGCTGTGAGATAGGCCAGGGACTCTGTAGAGAAAACAGACTTTGTGGTAGAAAGTCCAAGATGTCCCCCGGCGGTCTCTGCCTCCTGGTCTTCAAGCCTGTGCACCATCCCCTCCCCTAAACCGTGGAATGGCCTTGTTAACTTGCTTCCAACAAACAGGACGTGGCAGAAGCCACGGGATACCACTTCCAAGATTGGGATACAAAGAGCGGGGCCTCCACCTGGATGCCATTGCCTGCTCTGAGGGAAGCCAGCTGCCGTGTTGCAAACTGCCCTATGGAGACGCCTGTGTGGCAGAAGGTTGACATTTCCCAGCCATCAGCCCGCAAGGACCGGAGGACTGCCTGCAGCCACGCAGTGAGCGTGGGGAGGGATGCTCCCCACTTGAGCAGGAGACATTCGCAGTCTTGGCCAACACCCTACCCTGATGCAGACTCCTGACAGACAGTGAGCCAGAGGTACCCGGCTAAGCCATGCTGTAAACTGAGGTAATGTGCATTTGTTGCTCTAAGCTGCTCAACTTTAGGGTAATTTGCCACACGGCAGCAAGTGACTGATGTACTCGCTTATCCTTAAGCTCTAGCATCGATGCTGACAAGAACCTGGGAATCGTCCCTGATTCCAATCCTCACATCCCACATCCAGCCCTTCAACAAATCACATTGTTTCCACCTGCACAAGATATGCTGAGTCTGACCCCTTCACTCCTTAGCACCATCATCCAAATCACATCTCCCTCGTTTCCTGGCGTATCTCAAATGCTAGCACTGTGCTTGGTACACAGTGGGTTCTCAGAAAATTCCCTTTGAGAATATATAAACAAGTAAATAAGAGGGCACCTGGGTGGCTGTGGCTCAGTCAGTTGAACGTCTGACTCTTGGTTTCGGCTCAGGTCCTGATCTCAGTTCAGGGGTTCAAGCCCCACGCTGGACTCCACGCTAACAGCACACAGCCTGCTTGGGATTCTCAATCTCTCCCCCTCTCTCTGCCCTTCCCCACTCGCACGCACGCACGTGCTCTCTCTCTCAAAATAAATAAATAAACTTGAAAAAACACGACTATAACAAATAAATAAGTAAATGAGTAAAACCTCCAGACTTGAAAAAAAAAAAAAAAACTCTAACGACTCTAACGACCTCTAACCAATTATATTTACTAGGGTATCTGCTTCAGGACCTTTTAAAACCTCCTAACCTCCTAGTTCCTCCATGACTATTAACTGTCTTCCTAAGAGTGCTTGGACAGACTGAATATTCTGCCTGTACCTCCATTTGGCCCTGAAGCATGTCTTCTGAGCATGGTAGGAGCATGCTCTCTCTTCTGGAAAAATGCACAACAAAGGGAAATACCTCACCACTAGGGTAACCAAAGGGTAACTCACCACGAAGAGAAAATACTTTCTAAGCCCCAAAGGAGCTGGTGAGTCCCGCATGCTTACTTACTCTGCCCACAATTCTTCAGGATCCGCACCCGCTCAGACACGTCACCCAGGTAGAGTGCATTCTGATAATGGCCACTCATGTCCTTTCGGATCTCAGCTGCATCAAGTCAGTAAGATACCAGGTTAGGTCTTCTTTCCGAAGTTCCCTCTCTCCTCCCCTCTACCTGCCTTCACCTTCCCTCAAGGCCCCCACTCCCCACCCTTAGCTTCTGGGGCTCACCAATCTTCATCATCTTGCGAAGTTTCTCCAGGTTGCCAGTGATAAGGTACAAGAAAGAAAGTTTGTCGAAGTTTTTGGTGCGTTGATAACACATTTCCACAATCTGGTGGTTCCCCTGTAGCAAGGCCACTTCTCCCAGCTTTTCCCAGCAGTTCTTGTCATCCAGTGCTTTGGCTGCTTCCAGAGCAATCTAAAGAACCCCCAGGGTCAGAGGTAACAGGTTGGCGGGTATCTTGACTCAAAACCAGGGACCATGGTCGAAGTATCCGCCTCTACATAAATCTCCCACAGACTCTCTATACTTGCAATCACTCCTACCATTCAGTCTAATTCCACTGAAAATCCTATCACCAAACAGGATCCCTTTGGCTCCACGGAGAGAAGAATCACATCACACATCCTCCTCCTCAGAAATTTACTTTGACAAACGAAATCATCTCCTAGCAGTTGCTGACTCCACAGGGTCAATTCTTGCTTAGCTACCTTATTTTCCACTTGCTAGGTCTAAAGATCTCCGGGGGCTTTAGAAAAGATAAGAAATAATAAGGAAGTTCAGAACCAGAGAGTCAATGTACCTAAGCCACCTCCCCATTTAAAAATAATGCCTGTACGTCTAGGTCCCAATATTTCCTAAGTACCTGTTCATCTGAGCAGCCAATCAGCAAGTAAAAGGTGAAGGAAACGAGAACTTTCAGAGTCCCTGCCATGTTGCTCCTACACTAGAGGCTAATGGATTCAGATTAAGGGACAATGAGGACAGTAGCATTGCTGTGGCAGAAGCAGAGGCAGCAAGTAGCAGAGACGGGCAAGCTGCAACAGGAAGACAGCGCCATCTGACAACCCGGACCATCTCAGACTCCATCCTCCTCGCTGAAGAGGCAAGCCCAGAATATGCCTTCACGCTGCAGCCCACACCCTCTCACATTCTCTGTAACGACATGGGGCTTAGGACCCCGTCCCCCTCACCTCGATGTTCCCGCACTCCAGTGCCAGGCTAAAGCGAGTTTTCTCGTCCTTGACGAAATGCAAGGCCACCTCAGGGTAGCCCTTCTTCTGGAGGTAAGCGATGATAGACTGGCCAACTAGTTTCGCATTTCTCACCATATGCAGCACCTAGACGTGTGGGGTGCGGCAGGGCAGGAAGGAGACATCACTCAGGGAGAAAGCAGTGCTGCCCTCTCGCACCCCTAGGGGGCCCTCTCGTTTCGTACCTCATCATATTTTCTGTTGATCAGGGCCAGCTTGAACTTGAACTCCGTGGGATCAATGGTGAGCACCCGAGGACGACACTCCCTATCCAGGCAATACACATTGTTGCCCTTCACCCGCGTGACATAGATGGGTAAATCCAGAGTTCGGATGATCCCGTAGTCCCTGCAAACAGGAGTTAGCGGATTCAACTTTCAGCAAGCGAGGGGGAAAATCTAGCCTGGAAGGACATGGAGCAAGCCTAGGACACGACTTTGGATCTTCTCACTGCTCTTTTGCCAAGTGCCATTTGCACAGAGGTATAGACAGGAAGTGGTTCAAAAGAGAGCAGAGCTAAATGCCACATTTACTGATTTTATTCTTCTGTATGAAGCGGGAAAAGATAGGGCAGATGGTCTGATCTTTCCTCATACACTATTACTCTGGGAGCTAACAGACACGGCTGCAGGAATCAGGCCTGAAAGTTAAATCCTAAGTTCTGATGTACAATCACTGGGCCACTAGGGGCAGCTGAAGTCTCTCCTTGCAGCTACAGGTGGAAGTGGAAGAGAGGGAGATGTGACGTCTGACACACACGAGAAAAACGGTAAAAGGCAAAAATAATTTTAAACTGAACGCAAATTAAAAATGTATAATCTAGGGCGTTAAGTGCACATACTGTATTAGAAGAAACGCTGAAAACTAATGAGCTCTATACAAATACATTAAAAAATTAATAAATACAATAAAAATAAGCCAGCAACTCAAAAATTTGTTCCTTTACAAGTTAAACCAGAGTATACTTCGAAAAAATAAGCCAATCATAAAATTAAGAAATAGAAAAAAAGAAACAAAATACAGAAGTTCAAGAAAGGCAAAAGCTAAATAAAATTCATAAACCTCTTATGAGTCATAAAGAAGATGTGATTTATACTACTTGGCAAGGAGAAAGAATGAAATCCTGCCATTTGTAGCAACTTGGATGGAACTGGAGGGTATTATGCTGAGTGAAATAAGTCAGGCAGAGAAAGATAGATATCATATGTTTTCACTCATATGTGGAACCTGAGAAACTTAACAGAAGACCATGGGGGGGGGGAAGGGGAAAAAAATAGTTACAAACAGAGAGGGAGGGAGGCAAACCGTAAGAGACTCTTAAGTACAGAGAACAAACAGGGTTGATGGGGGAGGCAGTGGGAGAGGGAAAAATGGGGGATGGACATCAAGGAGGGCCCTTGTTGGGATGAGCCCTAAGTGTTATATGTAAGCGATGAACCATGGGAACCTACCCCCAAAACCAAGAGCACATTTTATATACTGTATGTTAGGCAATGTGACAATAAATTACATATTAAAAGAAAAGTAAAAATAAAAAATAAACCTTTTGTGACTCTAATTAAGAAAAAAGATAAAATGGCCAAAATAGGAATGAAAAAGGGGATATTCCTAGAGCTCCTGCAAGATGAGGGTGGGCGTAAACTTTTTTAAATGATCAAATTCCAAGAAAAGTAAAATTTACCAAAACTGACTAAAAACAAATAGAAAACCCCGACAGTCCTATAACTGTTACACAAGATAAACTGAAACTGAATCACAAAAAATCCTCCTATAAAAGAAAGTCCTAGGATGGGGGCTTCACTGGATGACTTCACTGGCAAATTCTACCCAATATTCCAGGAAGAATTAAACCCAATCTTATTACAAACTCACTAAGAGAACAGAAGAAGGTATATTATTTTCCTTATTTTATGAAATTAGCACAACCTCAACACCAAAACCTGGCAAAGACAGAAAGAAATAGGGGAGTCGTAGGCCAATCTCATTTATATATATACGTGGATGCAAAAACCCCAAACAAAATATTAGCAAACTAAAACTAGCAGTATCAGAAAAGGGTAAAACATCATAACCGAGTTAGATCTGTATCAAGAATACAATGTTGGTCTCATATTTTTAAAAAATCAATTTAACTCACTATACTAATCAACAAAAGGAGAAAAATCCTAGGACTACCTCGGTTTATGCAGTAAAAAAAATTTTATGTAATAAAATTCAGTATTTATCTGAGATACAGCACAGACATTCCTTAATAAGTAGAAGCTATCTCTAAAGAAATCTACAGCAAGCTTAGGAAATGCCAATACACTGAAAGCTTGCCCTTTAAATTGGGACCAAGAGGAAAAAGTCTACTATCATCATGTGTATTTGACACTATGCTGGAGATCCTGGTCAGCGCAGCAAGACAAGGAAAATACATGAAAGTATAAGTACTGGAAAAGAAGAAACAAACTGTCAATTACCCACAGATGCTATGATTACTTACAAAAATAAGGCAAGTTACCAGAAATAATGAAAGTCTAATAAGATCTCTGAAATCAATTTAGAAACTTAATTATATTTCTAAATATCATCAGAACTTAGAAAGTTAAATTTTTAAATGGATAGTTTCCATTAAATTTTTTTAATGTTTATTTTTTGAGAGAGCGAGCGAGCAAGCGAGCACAAACAGGGGAGGGGCAGAGAGAGAGGGAGACACAGAATCTGAAGCAGGTTCCAGGCTCTGAGCTGTCAGCACAGAGCCTGACACGGGGCTCGAACGTGCGAACCGTATGAGATCATGACCTGAGCTGAAGTCAGACGCTCAACCGACTGAGCCACCCAGGCGTTCCAGATCCATTTACAAATAGCGCTGAAAACTGCCAAGTGCCTAAAATAATCTAAAGAAATCCAAGATCTCTATGGAGAAAATTCTAAAAACTTTACTGAAAGATGTTCTGGAAGACCTAAATAAATTAAAAAAAAATTTTTTTTTAAGTTTATTTATTTTGAAAGAGAGTGTGTGCAGGAAGGATAGAGAGAGAGGGAGAGAGAGAGAATTCCAAGCAGTCTCCACACTGTCAGTGTGAGGTGCCAGATGCGGGGCTTGACCTCATGAACCCGTGACATCATGACTTGAGCCAAATTTAAGAGTTGGAGTCCTGCATTGGGCTCTGTGCTGGCAGCATGGAGCGTGCTTGGGATTCTTTCTGTGTCGCTCTCTTTCTCTCAAAATAAATAAATAAAAAAAAAAAGTGGATGCTTAACCAACTAAGCCACCCCGGTGACCCAATAAATTTTTTTTTAGAGGGAGAAGAGTGCTAAGGCAGGGAAGAGGGGCAAAGGGGGAGAGAAATTCTCAAGCAGTCTCCATACTCAGCGTGGAGCCTGATATGGGGCTTGATCTCACGACCCTTGAATCATGTCCTGAGCCAAAATCAAGAGTTTGACACAACTAACTGAGCCACCCAGGCGCCCCACAGAAGACCTAAATAAATGAAGAGTTACTACACCATGTTTACAGACCAGGAAACTTAATATTGCGAAGATGTCAATTACGTCCAAAACAATAAACGCCCTCAATGCCATCCCAACTGAAATCACAATAGGGCTTTTTGTTTGTTTTATTCCGCATAGAATTTCACAAGCTGATTCTAAAACTTATACTTTAAGGCAAAAACGTTTTGAAAACTTGCCCTTTCAAGGCAAAATTAATTAGAAAATAGCCTATAATTTAAAAGAAAAATAAAAGTAGGAAAGATCTGAGAATCTGCTCTAGCATGTGGGAAGACCCCTAAAGCACAGACCACAGGAAACAGGTCCTTGCATTTCTGTAAACATGATTTATGTGTGACAAGGAAGGCACTGTAGAACTAGGGGGAAAGGCTGGTCTGTTCAGATGATGTTGGGACAGCTGAGCCTGAAACTGAGCCCCCTCACAGCTCCTCACACCACACACAAATATCAACTTTAGGAAGATCACAGCCCTAGGTATGAAAAACAAAAGTATAGGGGTGCCTGCGTGGTGCAGGTCATGATCTCATGGTTCATGAGCTCAAGCCCCACATCGGGCTCTAAGCTGACAGTGTGGAGCCTGCTTCAGATTCTCAATCAATTTCTCTCTCTCTCTCTCTCTCTCTCTCTCTCTGTTCCTCCCCTACTTGTGTGCTCTCATGCTCTCTCACAATAAATTAATGAACTTTAAAAAAAAGGGGAAAAAAAACCCAAAAAACGTATAAAGTTCTTACAACACAATATAAAAGGGGTGTCTGGGGGGCGCCTGGGTGGCGCAGTCGGTTGAGCGTCTGACTTCAGCCAGGTCACGATCTCGCTGTCCGTGGGTTCAAGCCCCACGTCGGGCTCTGGGCTGATGGCTCAGAGCCTGGAGCCTGTTTCCGATTCTGTGTCTCCCTCTCTCTCTGCCCCTCCCCCGTTCATGCTCTGTCTCTCTCTGTCCCAAAAATAAATAAACGTTGAAAAAAAAAAAAAAAGGGGGTGTCTGGTATCTGGATGGCTCAGTTGGTTAAGTGTCTAATTCTTGATTTTGGCTTAGGTCATGATCTCATGGTTGTGAGATCAAGCCCCATACCTGGCTCAGCATGGAGCTCCACACTGAGCCTGCTCAGAATTCTCTCTCTTTCTGTATATGCCCCTCCCCCACTCATGCTCTCTCCACCTCCCGCCCAAGGTAGACAAAAAAAACAGCAAAAAGTTTCTACAAGAGGATACAAAAGAACGCCTTTATAGCCTTGGAGTCAATAAAGGTTTCTCAAATAAGATACAAAACCCAAGATCCACAATAGGTAAGAGTCATAAATTCAACTATATTAAAATAACAACATCTATTCATCAAAGGATAGGATATCATGAAAAGAATCAGGAGACAAACTATGGAATGGAAGGAGGCATTAAGATTTGTAACATGTAGCCCAGACAAAGGACTGACTGACGCTCAAATATATGAAAACTCCTAAAATAACCAGGATAGATAACCCATTAAACAAAAACAGATAAAAGTCCTGAACAAAATTCACAGAAAAGGGAACCCTGAGGGGTGGTCAACTGGAAAGTTGCTCACTCTCATTAGGAATCAGAGAGTGGCAAAGCTAAATGACAGTGAGATGCCACCACAAATCCACCATAAAGACAAAAGAAGTCTGACAAAGCCAAGTGTTGGCCAGGATGACAAGCGAGGAAGCTTTGATACGATGCTGATGGCCGTGCAAATCGGTACAGCCACTTTGGAAAGCAGTTTCACATTACCTAGTAAATGTGAAGATACGCATACTCTATGATCCAGCAATCTGGTTCCGGACACTCCAGAGAAATGTTGTGTGTGTATGCACCGGAACACATGTAGAAGACTGTTTAAGAGAACACTTTAGCACAGTGGCAAAATCCTAGAAATAACTCAAATATCCCTGTAGAGCAGAGCGGATAAACTGTGGTATGTTCACAGAATATTATACAACAACGAAGACAAGTAAATCAGAGCTGTAACATAGGTACATACATCTTACAAACAAAATATGGAGCAAAATCAGCAAAACACGAAAATAATATACTCAGGATGATTTACATGCAGTTCAAACCAGGCAAGATTAAAACATCATTTGAAGACATACTGGGTGGTAAAATTACAAAGAAAAGCTTGGACGAAATTACCATAAAAGTCAGAATAATGTTATCTTTGGGTGGGAAATGGAGGTGGTTGTGATTAACAACCACATGGTGGCAAGAGGCCTCTGGAGGCCAGCACTCTTCTATTTCCTGACTTGGGTGGCAGGAACGTTCGTTATATGACGATTTGCCATTCTCTACGTATATACTCCGCATTTTTCTTTATTCAAGCCATATGTCACAATTTTTTAAAGACTTGAAAAAGAACGTTCAGCTATGCCTAGCACATTTGCGCCAAAGATCTTCCACGAAGAAAAGTTCAAGGAGGACTTCAGTTACATCCCTTGAGACAGGACAGTGATTTTAAGAAGCTACCTTCTCCCACTCTGTGTATCAGAGAATTCACTTACCCAGTGGTGACGGCATATTTGATGTGGTTGCTTGTGGTATAGATAAATACCCCACTCTCATCCCAGGCCCCACTCTTGACGCGAATGTTCTCATGAATGTTACACAGAGCCTCCAGTTTGCGGTTACAGATCACAATGGCTGTAAGAGGCAAAGGGCATGAGTACTCTGCTGGACAGGGTGAGTGAAGCAGGCTGGCAGGGATGGGAGCGCAGGACTGGTGTCTACATCAGGGTGGGTATAAGGGAGACTCACCATGTTTGGCCAGTAGTGCTACATGGGACATGTCTGCTGACCAGATAACGTATTTCACCTTGGAAATCTTCACAGATGCCAGAGTCCTGGGGCAGAGAAAGGCGAACGTGAGTGGACCTGACTCCAAAGTCCCAGGTTACGACCTACATCCTTTTCATCACCAAATTAAACCCTAATTTCTTAAAATAATACCAACTAGGGGCGCCTGGGTGGCTCAGTCGGTTGAGCGTCCAACTTTGGCTCGGGTCATGATCTCATAGTTTATGAGCTCGAGCCCCCTGTCAGGCTCTGGGCTGACCGCTCAGAGCCTGAGGCCTTCCTGCTTCGGATTCTGTGTGTGTGTGTGTGTGTGTGTGTGTCTCTCTCTGTCCTTCCCCTGCTCGCCTTCTGTCTCTCTCTCACTCAGAAATACACTAAAAAATATATATTTAAAAAAATAAAAAATAGGGGCGCCTGGGTGGCGCAGTCGGTTAAGCGTCCGACTTCAACCAGGTCACGATCTCACGGTACGTGAGTTCGAGCCCCGCGTCGGGCTCTGGGCTGATGGCTCAGAGCCTGGAGCCTGTTTCCGATTCTGTGTCTCCCTCTCTCTCTGCCCCTCGCCCATTCATGCTCTCTCTCTCTCTGTCCCAAAAAATAAATAAACGTTGAAAAAAAAAATTTTTTTTAAAATAATAAAAAAAATAAAAAATAAAAAATAAAAAATAACACCAAATAAACAGTCCCTGTATTGTAGCTGAGTGACGGAAACACTTCGGCTCACACTGTAGGCTCCCCCCACACACCCTCCTGGCCGTCAACTCCCTGTCCCTCAGGGATTTGTGTACGTCTGATCTCACCAGAGGACTATAAGCTCCTTTAAGCACAAGATGCCACTCATCCCTACGTGCCCGTGATTCTAAGTGCCAAGAGCATTCTTTGTTCAGGTAAGTGCTCCAAAAACAGATAAATAAGGCCCTCACTGTTAACGCTACTGGGTACGGACAGGATGGACAGTGATCACAGGAGGGAAAAGTGGCAAGAAAGAGTCTCGGAGTTACACACAGAAGTGGTCAAGCCTGAGGCGAACTTACTGGGGGAACAGCTCCCACTACAGACGTCCACTCCCATCCACTACATGCCTGTCTGTTTAGGGGCACCTGACATGTTACCGCTTCTGCTGTACGTCAAAGAGCGTGATGGATTCTGCATCTCGGAGCAGGAGGTTTCCTGTGCCAGCATAAAAGATCTCATCGCAGTTGGGCACCTGTACCTTTTTGGTGATCTCATTCTTCAGATTCTTGATCAGAAGCTGAAATAATTATCACAAGTGGGGTTACCGGAAATGTGTGCTCATAAGATGACGACAGCTGACAACACGCCTCAGCAACTGTCCCTTGGTTTCAATAAACCAAGTTAGGGGGCGCCTGGGTGGCACAGTTGGTTAAGCGTCTGACCCTTGATCTCGGCTCAGGTCACGATCTCACAGTTCGTGAGTTCAAGCCTCGCATCAGGCTCTACGCTGAAGGTACGGAGCCTGCTTGGGATTCTGTTTCTCCTTCTCTCTTCCCCTCCCCTGCTTGTGCACGCACACGCACTCTCTGTCTCTCAAAATAAATAAACGTTAAATCTACTCTTTCAAAAAATAATAATAATAATAATAAATAAAATAAACGAAGTTCGGGTGTTTTCTGTCCGGGCCGGTCACCATTTTGGCAGACCACCCTAACCAAGACCCTCTCTGGAGGCCCTGACAGCTTCTGTTTCTTCCCTCAACTGAAATACCCTGAGAAGTCCAACTAACCCCCAAATTCCTCCATCAATCAGAGCGAGAACGGTACTTCTGGGCTGGGGCTTACATCTGTGTTACATATTTTCTTGAGATCTTTGTTTCTCTCGCTCAGGATCACTTCCACTTCAAGTACCAATGAGGGTAGTTAGGATAAAAAAGGAATTACTCCTCACCCAGACCACCGCTTTCAAATTTGACATGTTTTGGCTTCTGTTTTGTCAATAGTGTCTTTACCTTTGTTCTCAAACCCAGACCCACAGTGACCATCAAGCCAATCAAGTCAATTTTAAGGCTCTTTGTCTCCCAAGGGGACTGTGGTATCTGCACGATGATCACAGCTCCCCAGGGGAGAGGAGAAAGAGAACATGCTCCTTCTTCATGCAATACACCACTGCCCCCACACTTCCCAAATCAGTTTCCCCTTTCTGCCCTAACTCACCGAATGCATCCGATCCAGGACAGCAAACCGGTTTCGAGCAACCCAAACGGCCGTCAGGCCTGAGGATCGTTTCCCTTCGGGAGCTGAGAACAAAACCAAAGGGCGGGAAGCGTGTGGCGAGCCACTGGCAGGTGACTCAGGCGCGCCACGGAGCTGCCTGTCTTGCTGGCTGCCACGCCCGCTTTGCCGGTTCAGCTGCTTCCTGACTAATTCAGCTGTAACCCGAGGCTATCGTCAGTGACTTTTCCCCACCAGTCCCCTCCAAACTCCAACCTCCACCCTGCCAAGCCTCTTCTCTCCAGGCCAAGTGGCTGCCTGTCAGCCAACACCGGGTACTGGCACAGGGACCGCCCATCTTGGGAGACAGCACACTCCATCGAGCTAACGAGCAGGGCCTCGCTGGCCAAGCTGTGGCGCGGCAAGCAGCCTGTCAGTGTCCAGGACCTCCTATCTCAACAAGCTGGAGTGGAGACAGAGCCCCCTCCCCAGGACGCAGCTGCTCTGCTGCTTTTAACATGCAAATGCAGACCCCCGGTAGAGCAGGGTGGGGCAGAGCGCTCCCAACTGAATCTTGACAGGCAGATGAGCTCGGTGCAGGGCAGTATTTAGCACTAAGTCGTTGCTCCATAAATGTCACTCACTCGCATCACCCTGAAGAAAGTTACGAAATGTTCCTCGGTTCCCAAACATCTCACTGGCTGACTATGACTCCGAATGGGCACTCCACCCTCAGGGAAACTTCAAGGGTCGTGCACGGAAGGATGCGCCGAAACACCCATATACGAGCCCATCGGCAGCGAAGTGGACAAAACGTGCTGGCCAGCCTCGCCTTGTGCCCCTCTGGCACCTGTGGTGACAGGCAATTCTAATCATGACCAACACCCCCGTTTTCCAGGGGCTGGGGAGCCACATTATTCGAGCTTTTGGTCTTTCTCTTCCTCTCTGCTGCCTAGCACCGGGCTGCACCTTTACACCTTTGCCAATTATTACCTCCTTTGAAAAATGGAGAAGATAAGACCGAAGTGGTAATAAAGCAAAACTAAGAAATAATCGTGAATGCGTGGGGAAAAAGAACAAGGAGGTGGGTACGGAGGGGCATAATCACAATTTGATCAGAAATGGCTTAACTGTTTAACTTATAGGGGAGACTGGTTATGGATACCAAAGACACACAAGTTCCCTCTCCTTTCACCAAGACCACACTTTCAAAAAAGAGTGAACCGCATTAGCAAACAATCGTGACACAGTGAGTGGCACCTGCAAAAGGGCCAGAGCTAGCAAAATTACTTCTTGCAATCTGCTCGCGGAGCCTAAAATATCATAAGAGTGAGCCAGTAAGGTGAGGACCCAAGAAAGCCTCTACAAAGCAACGGGAGGAAGCGGACTGAAAAGAGCCTAAGTGAGACACATCCATTCTGGAAGGCTGTCGGCAAATCCTAACAGGAAGGACAGCGACAAGGGCTGGCGGTGATGGACGAGGTAGACAGGGGTCTCAGCTGGATCCTGGGATCCCTGGCGGGGTGTGGGGCTGTTAGCAGCCTCATTTCTTTGACATGCAAAGGAAGCAAATCGGATCTGGATGTGGATGGGAGAGCATAAATCCCCAGTCCCAGGATGAGACATTGCAAGATTGGAACCACATTCTTAAATAAATGAAACTACCAGGGTGAAAGTCATATCGGCTGACAATAAACTAGGATAACATGCTGTGCTGAAAGGGAAAATGGAGAGTTTCTAATAACCAAATTATAAAATATATATATCTAGCTGGAGTAATAAAATGGAGGAGGAACATGAATATTTCACACCATGGTCGCCTCTGATGCAACTGTCAGCAGCACCTGCCAACAGACACGAGTGATGTGACCGTGGCCTGGGGAGGGAATGTGAAAAACTTGAAGAGGCGCGACAGCGCGGCGGCGGAGAGCTGTGCGCGAAGCCGGGCAGACACAGGGGGCACCTACCGTCGGGATTCTGGGAATCCGCGTCCTTGGGGATGGTGTACAGGTCATAGGTGCTATTCTCCAAGTTGCTGGCTCTCTGTAGAGGAAACAGGAATCAGATGGTGACAGGAACCCAAGACAGCAGTTTATTCTGACAGAGGAAACTGCGCCGTCACACAGTGATCTGTAGCCATCCCTTTCTCACCCGTCACCCACAGGGACAGGTGGACGTGTCTACAGCTAGCAGTTCTCAGACTCGTCGCCAAAGAACTCGGAATTCATGTCACTTCATATTTTTTGTATCCTCCAAAGGTTTATGCAGATATTATCTGAAAGGCAGCAAGGACTGCTCTTGACTCCACAAGTTAATAAACTAAATCCCCGGTATTCTGGTGCTCTAGCTAAGTATACTCGTCAACTTAAAAGTTTGTTCAAGGGGAAAAAAAAAAAAAAACCAAAGACGACAGTAAACACAACTCCCAAGGAAAAAACGTTAAGACTCTTAGATACCGAACAAAGAACGGGATTAGACACACTAGAACTCATAGGGGGAAAGACATGTTTTCGTTCTTTTTAACTTGGCAAACAGGGCACTCAAACTAGAATGTCATTCCTCTCTTTCCCCCAAATTACACGGCAAGAAGTACGGGGGCTACTTGCTGACCCTGAAGGCAACTTCACTGAAAGGCACCCCTCCTCCAGGTCAGCTCTGCTATTTTTGCCCCCGTGAAGGAGTCAAGACAAGCATTCTCGATTCGGGTCATTCATCTTGAGGCTGCGTTACGTGTAGAAATTGCCAGCCTTAGTGAAGATGTAAGTTCACAAACCCCTAATATGCTTATGGTAACTGGAGCCGACCTGGTTTGAGGCTGCTTACTGTGTTAGCTCTCTCAAAATGACCACTACAGAGCTTCTAAACGGCCACTAGAGTTTTCCTAAGGGCATGAGAAAGAGGCCTACGGAAAACGGGAAGATCCTAGGAGGACAGCAGGGGTCACATACCGTACACAACAGGACTGCGTTTTCTGCTGGATTGTACGACATATTGAACACCGGGAACTTGGAACCACTAGGGATGTACATGGAAAAAGAGAAAATGAGGAAGGGGAGTAAGGACGGAAGGAAGAAAGGCATGACTCCCACATCTCCTACTTACCCAATCTTTACACATGTAACTCATCACTTTCATAATCAGGAATAAAAATAAACATTCCATCTACTCTCTTCCTTCTTTCAAGGCCAGGACACCGCTAGCTCAGCTTCGACAGTTTAAAAAAGGCAAACCCTGGTACAGGTCTGATTTTTCAACCGAACGTAGGGTCAGCACTCGCTGCAGTGAGCGGGACTGGGTCTTCTTGGGGACAAATTCCTACACATAACTGCAGGGGACACCACAGAGCAACGTGATGGGCTCTGTCTCTGGCTAATTTGTCCCGTCCCTTGGAGTGTTCACATAAACCCATCTTTTTATTGTAGTAATGCCGGAGGGTGGTTATCAAAGCCTCGTGCCAGAGCCTGCCACCATCAATGTTTCAGCATGCTGATGCAGCTGGCCCTCCGAAAGGACAGTTTTTTGCCAGACATCCCAGAGCTGATCACATCTTCAGAGTGAAGAGCTTCCAGAGATGTATATTCTAGTTTAGAGTTGTATGCGTTTGCTGGAAAGCAAACCAAAGTCACAGAAATGCCAAACACAGGCAAAAAGGCCTGTCACCAAGTCGGGCCACTCTACCAGGAAACTTTCTCTGGTTCGCAAGAAACCCGGCCGACTGTGGCAGTAGTGACGTCCTGTGCACAGGCTCACTAGCATTCTAATCAGGGAAACTGCCCTTCTCTTCATGGCCTCCTCCTTGCCCACCATGCTCCTGGGGTTTAAACTGAGCAGCTTCCCCAGTGGGGACTCGATCTGCAACAGGAGAGGAGACCCAAAATGTCATCAAAAGAACAGAATTCTATTTGCGGGTATCGCAGCATGGTGACAGATCAGAGGGTCTGGCGGGAGGAAACATGTCTGATTTACCTCCGCAGCTGCATCACCGCTACATCTTTGGAGCTGTTGAAATCCAACTGACGTAAGAATCGGTCCTTGACATAATGTAGCATATTGCCGTGAACAGCGTAGGCTGGCCTTTCCCGTTCCAGTTTAAACACAATCATGCCACCATCATGGCCTGGGGCACAGGGAGGAGAGAGGAAAGAATTAGCTGAAGGCAAGAAAGCTGGAAACAGGAGATACACAAGGATGAGGATTATATATGTGCTAAAAACAAAGGTACCTAAATGTGTCCTTTATTTGTCTACATTCCCACAGTTGTTAGAAGCTTCCCTCAAATCAATTTCTGTGAATCCTTTTCTAATACTCTACCTACCACTGTCACATTTACACACATCCTCCTCTGTGTTCTCCTATCACCTTGTACAAAGTTCCACCACACTGAAAGTAAACAGACAGGATTACATCAAACTAAAAGGCTTCTGCACAGCGATGGAAATCATCAAGATGCAAGAGCAACCAACCTGCTGAATAAATGGGAGAAAATATTTGCAAACCAAATATCCAATAAAGGGTTAATGTCCAAAATATAAAAAGAACACAACTCAATATAAAGAAAGAAAACCACACACAAACAACCCAATTCGAAAATAGGCAGAGGACTTGAATAGACATTTCTCCAAAGACCTACAGATGGCCAGCAGGCATATGAAAAGGTGTTCAACGTCTCTAATCACCAGGGAAATGCAAATCAAAACCACAATGAGACATCGGCTCATACCTGTCAGAGTAGCTAGTATTAAAAAGACAAGAAAGAACAGTGCTGGCAAGGATGTGGAGAAAAGAGAACCCTTGTGCACTGCTGGTGGGAATGTAAACTGGTGCAGCCACCGTGGAAAACAGTATGGAGGTTCCTCAAAAATTAAAAATAGAACCACCATATGATCCAGCAATTCCATTACTGAGTATCTATCTGAAGAAAACAACAGAAACACCAATTTGGAGAGATACATGCCTCTCCATGTTCACTGCAACATTATCTACAGCAGCCAAGATATGGAGGAAGCAACCTAAGTGTCCCAGGGCTGGTAAATGGATAAAGAAGATGTGGCATACACACACACACACACACACACACACACACACACACACACACACAGGCCTATTACTCGACCGTAGAGAATGAAGTCCTGCCACTTACAACGACATGGATGGACCTAAAGGAATTAGGCTAAGTGAAGTGAGTCAGAACGACTAATGTTAAGATTTCACTTACATGTGAAATCTAAAAAAAGAATACATGAACAACAACAACAAAACAGAAACAGACTCCTAGGTACAGAAAACAAACTGGTAGTTACCAGAGGCTGGAGGTGGTAGAGAGTGACCAAAATAGGTAAAGGGGATTGAGAGGTATAAATATCCAGGTATAAAATAAGTAAGTCCCTAAGGACGTGATGCACAGCTTAAGGAATATAGTCCATGATACTGTAGTAACTTCACGTGGTGAGAGATGGTAACTAGACTTAATCATGGGGATTACCTGGTAACATATAAAAATATCGAATCACTACCACGTAAACCTGGAACTAACAGGCTATATATGTCGATTATGCTTCGATTCAAAAAACAAAAAGCCTCTAGCATCGCACTTAGCATCCTGCACTGTAATGAAGTCCACCAGCTCCACTATCCCACGAGCTCTGGAAGGCGGGAATTATGGTAATTTCCAAGCATCCCCAGTCCCTAGCAAACAGCAAGGACATAAAGGTTTCTGCTGAACGGGGATACTAGTTTAAAAAGCCTTTCTTTTCTTTTTTTAATGTTCTCCTTTTCCCTACTAGCATCATCCGTCTCTCAGAGAGCCCGTCCACCTCTGTCGGCTCTCCACGCGTAAATCAGATCATTCGCTTCCCTCCCCAGCCACTTCCGATGACCTTCCGCCCGCCCGTTCAGAAGAAAATCCTCAGTCTAACCCCGGCCTTGCCTGCAAAGCAGAGCACAGCTGGGCCTGCTCTTCCTCCCGGACTACTGGGCCCCTACTCACCGCGCTCCCGCTGGCCTCTCCGCCGTCTCACCCGCGCTCACTGCCCCCCCGGGGGGGGGCCCGCCCCCCGCCCTGGGGCCCCGCGCCCCACTCACACACACTCGGAGTCTCGCGCGGCCCCGCCCGCCCGGGCCTGCCACCTCCTCACTCTCCTGAACGGCCGGTCCCCACAGCCGTCCCCCTCTGCGCGCCATTGGCTGAACATTTCTTCAAAGCCTCCTCTGCGTGTTCGTTGCCTTATGGTCCCTCTCCCCTCACCACAAAGAACATTCCATAGAGTCAGGGACGCGGCCTCGGGCACCGCTCTACCAGCAGCACCCAGACCGGGGCCCGGCGCTCAGGGCGCTCAGTCATCCGCTACCTGCGTGACTGTCGCTCAGCCGCCAGCGCTGCAGCCGGAGAACGCTGAGTGTCCACCATGAGCCTCCTGACTTGTCAAAGAGGATGGGTTTTATTGCCCAGCGGACCCGGGTGGAGACAGAACACTACACGAAGGGTCCTCCAGGACGGTAAGGGGGACAGACGGACAAGGGCTTCGGCCATGTGGCTCTGAGAATCCCATATCCCCTTCTCATTCTACTCTGTGTCCACCGGAGTCAGAGCTAACAGAGCATCATGCTCAAGGCTTACAAACTCTGAACTTCAACGAGGAAAAAAGAGAAGAAATGACCCTTACCTGCCGCAAAGAGGTTCAGGTTGGGGTGGGCGGCCAGGACCCAGAAACGATCGTGGTCCCTGCGGAAGGTCTGAACCCCAGTCCTAGGAAAGCAACAGGTAAGCAAAAAAAAATACTAATTTCTGAGACATCTCCAGCCTATCACATACAAGAGCACTGAGTGGGAGTCAGCAAAACCTCACTGGTCCTATTATTCTGAATTTCAATTTCCTCTTATTCATCACGATTTCCCGTTATGCTACCTTCATTGCGTATTTCTTATGTCTCTAGCTACAGAAGAACATGCTTAAATTTGGAGGAGAAAAGAATGCACGTGGAGATTGTATTTGATGGGCAATCTGTAAATGCTGGCTGATCTCCAGGCCCCCTCGAGCTTTCCTAACACTGGATCTGACCTCTCCATATGCTGAAGATGGTTAAGAGGCACACAGAAGCAGTCTAATCTAACTGGCAGGAGACAGAACGAGACAGAGGAGGGCCTTCCCTCCAGCTGTGGTCAACACCATCATAACCCCCTTACCTCTTGGACATATCCCAGACGCGGATGCTCTTGTCCTCAGAATTGCTGAGGATCAGCTCTTGGCGAGGGTGGAAGACGGCACAAGACACGTTGTTGTAATGACCGCGACAGGTGTCAACCTCCCACGCCTTTGACTCTAAAGGACCAAAAAGAATTAGATGATCTCTCACAACTCCCTACTACTACAGGTTTAGGATTTAAAATGATGGCATCTCAGTTGGTTGAGGGTCTGACTCTTGATTTTGGGACAGGTCGTGATCCCAGGGTCATGAGATGGAGTATCAGGCTTGTCGCTGAGCATGGAACCTGCTTAAGATGCTCTCTCTCCCTCTCTCTGCCCCCTCCCCCACTTGCACATCCTAAGATAAAAAATTTAAAAATTAATAAAATAAAATTATGGCATCTCTAACCAAATGCTAGGTATACTTCAAAACGTTAAATCAGCAACTTCTTTCTAAAATGGCAATTTTCTCCATTTAAGCCTCTGAATCTCTACGCGTTTGTTCTTCCATTCTGACCCTCCTATCAATAACAGCACCTCTTCTCCATCATTCTTTACCCTCTTACCCTGTCTCACTTGTCACTAGCTGTCACGATTGAATAAATATACAAGTTCCATATGCTCTAGTCACCTTTGTATCTTCAGAGCCTTGAACAGTGACTAGAACAAAGCAGGTACTCAACCAATAAATATTTTTTGAAAGAATAAATTCTTCCACTTAACTGTGTTCTGACTCCCCCAAATCAGGATGCCTCAAAAACAGGAAAATAGAGGATGGGGCAATTTTTGTGCTCCTAGGATTAGCACAACCATCTAAGGTAGGAAAACGGGTCGTGAAGTCCAGACAACCTGGCTACGTCACCTGGCTGGCCAGCAGTCCGTTTTTTGGACACAGTGATACTGTCACTGGTTTACTCACCGTTCATGCGCCAGATTTTCACTTGGCGGTCATCTGCCCCAGATACAATAAGGGGCATAGTGGGGTGGAAGGCAGCCCAGTTTACTCCGCGATCATGACCCTGCGGAAAACAAAAAGTGGTTCTTCTAAAATGCCTTTATAACTATTACTCAAAGCAAACTGAAGGGCCACGCTGGTGGTTATAAAAGATGTCTCTGGGGGCGCCTGGGTGGCGCAGTCGGTTAAGCGTCCGACTTCAGCCAGGTCACGATCTCGCGGTCCGTGAGTTCGAGCCCCGCGTCAGGCTCTGGGCTGATGGCTCGGAGCCTGGAGCCTGTTTCCAATTCTGTGTCTCCCTCTCTCTCTGCCCCTCCCCCGTTCATGCTGTCTCTCTCTGTCCCCAAAAAAATAAACGTTGAAAAAAAAATAAAAGATGTCTCTTCTACTCTTCCTGTGAAAAGACGCAAAGGGTGATGCTATTCTAAGGTATGAACACGAGAGCCACCATGTCAACCCATCCAATATTACATCCAAGTTCTCATGGCAACTCCCAGATCTTTCTACTCCCAAGTTCAGCTTCATTTGCATTTGGGATATACTGCCTTGTTTTATCTACTTACATATTATTTCCCCAACTCATTATTAACATCTCAAGAACAAAGACCAATTTTATAACTTACTGAGGAAATGTGGCTGGGAAACTCTCAGCTGAGTCCCAATATCCTTTTAGGAAACGTGCAAGGTCAAAACTATTTTCATAAAGACATGATTTGTCTTTTTCACTCTTACTCTCTCATGAGAGTAGAGTTTTCCAGAGGGCTACGTTGATGTGGTGATATCACTGTTTTCACAGCTAATGGAATGTGTGCTTTTATATTTCATGTTTTAAAAAAATGAAAACACATTTTTAAAAAAGGTTTTGTTTTTTTTTTAATTTTAGAGACAGAGAGAGAGAGAGAGAGAGAGAGAGAGAATCTTAAGCAGGCTCCACACTCAGTGCAGAGCCTGACACAGGACTTGATCCCACGACCCTAGGATCATGACCTGAGCCGGTCAAGAGTTGGACTCAACCAACTGGGTCTCCCATGCACCCCCCAAAGATAAAAAGTTGTTGGTTTTAATTTCAAATATGGTAAAAACTCAAAGATATAATAAACCCCATGAACAACTCTTTGGGGTCCTCAGTAAGTTTTAAGAGTATAAAGAGCTTCTCAGACCACAAAGTTTAAGGATTGCTGCTTTTAAGGTATCTTGCACTTTATTTATATAGTTATATTCTAATCCGTGGCAAGATCATAGAAAAGGCAGTTTCAAATTGGCAGTGTTTTTGAGAGACTTCATGCTGTGGTTAAAATGCCCTGGGTTTTGGAGTCCGACCCAAATTCAAATCCTAGTTCTTCCATTTACTGGATACGTTTGGATTTTGGTAAACTGCTCAATTTCTCTAAATCTCCATTTTTTTTTCATCTGTTAAATGAGGTTGATAATATCTATTTCACTGGACAGCTGACAGGATTAAATTGAGTATTTTTAAAAATCTAGTTTCTTTCTCTAATACTCTCTTCTATTTTCCACCATGCACACAACTGACTTACACCTGGCTGGCCCTCAACGAGTACAACTCCCCTCCCACCAGCCCCACTTTTACCAGAGGACTGAGAATGGGCTCTGCTGCGGGATGGTGACAGCATCTATGCCGGCCTTCTCCCTCTCTCCCCACCGGGTTTAGCAGGTGACGTGACCCTCCCTTAGGTGGCACAGAAGCTTCTCGTCTCCCGGCTCACGGACTATTCTATTTCCAGTGCCTCAAAACCATGCCCGGTACTTAACAGGCAGCGCACAAATCTTTGTTGAAGGAATGAACAAGTAAGCGGCCACTTCCTGTTTCCCAGAGAGGAGCCCAGAGCAGCCTCGGGCTGTGAAGGTAAGTACCTCCAGCACGTGCTTCACCACCGCATCCGTAGTTCCAAACAGATCAACCCCGGTGATTCCTCTCACGTCGGACTCCACTGCGCCAGGGGACAAGTTCTTCTTCCTCAGACCTTTGAAGGGACAAGGAATGGGATGAAAGACACAGAGCAGTGTTACCAAAGAGAGCACGGTCACAGAGGCACAGGAAGGGACAGTGATACGACTAGTGTTAAAGAAAAGGAGGGGAAAAGCAATCTAGAGAGATCGAAAAAAGAGGAGACTCAAGAGCTCCTATGTGTTTCTTTCTAAAGACGTTCAAAATGTGAAAGTACGTTCACTAACCATTCTTTTAACAGACCCACTACTGGGCTGTCTTCCCAGAGGACAACCCAAACCTCAGACACAGTGAACTTCCTCAACAAGCCTCACCTCAAGAGCAGTCTATTGGAATTTCTAGCCTTTCCTGTTCTTGAAATGTGGCCTCAGATGATGACCGTTCCATTTCCACTTTCAACTTTGTGACGACTATAGCAACTTTTCTTCCATCATCTCAAGAACTTTCGAGTGCTTCTCAAACTGGCAGCTGTTAGGCACCTCATGGGGAGGTTCCAAAGCCGATATGGAAACGAGACCTACTAAATACTAAATGGCTCTTTAGTGGATGAAGAGTGTAAAACTACAAACCATGCAAGAAGTGTCCTCATTCTTCTATGGGACTCCTGGGCAGAGAGCAAAATGATCAGAACTGTCACGTCTTTTTCGTTTCAGATTTTTATTTAAACTCTACCTAGAGCGTAACTGTCGTGTCCCTTTAAGCTCTTAACGTAAGAAAGCTGGTTACAGATCTGAATACGTGTATTTTGCCATTAAAACTTTGGGAGGCTAGTTTCACCGGGAGGAACTACCCATAATTTGAAAACAACAGAAAAAAACCCCCAGAGTAAGAAGAGTCTTATTTGTGTAGGACCCAAATTTATGGCTCAACTACACCTATCTTGAAAAGCTATTCGCGGTACAGTCACAACCAAAATTATGCTAACAATACGACTACCTTACATTTGAAAGCACTTTGTGATTTTCAGAGCACTCTCTACCACGTTATGTAATTTGATCCTGATAACGGCCTTTTGAAACAGGCAAGCAGATATAATTATACCAGTTTATAAACAAAATAGAATAGGGACTAAAATTTTATCTTTTAAAGCATCTGTGGAGGAAAGAGGAATTTGGAACTACTGGCACTTGTAAAATTAAAAACAAGTATCCATAATTTGGGGGAAAATAAAAGCTATCATTGAAAATAAAACCTACGTCATTTTAAGCCTAAATTGTGGCATCTGCGGGAAAATATAAACATTTAAGTTTAATGATTATAGTTCTGTTTGTTGTTTTAAAATTACAGTATGTCTCTTCTGCTCCAGCAGCAGGTAAACGTCAGCACTGGAGAGGCAGGCGCTTAAAAGGACCCGACAGTGTTAATTATCTCGTCCCGTCCAAGATAAGCATCAACAGGTGGGAGAAATAAAGCCGATGCTGTCACAAAAATGCACTCTCCACGGCTTCATAAATACGTTGTCAAAGGGATGCCTCTTCCCGTTTACTTCGCTGGTCTCTTTAATGGGATCTGCCCACTTCTTCTAATGAGTCTGGTATACGAAACAGATTCAAAGGAAGACACAAAGACAGACAGCGGTGAGAGACTTCACCTCCAATAAGCGTCAACAAACACATTAAAAGGAAAGCGTATGACAGAATGCAAGGCTTTGCTGCACTTGCTGTCATGATCCAGGAAAGGGGAAGAGCAATAAAAACAGACAGATGAACAGTGACAGGCAGTGAAGAGATACTTAGAGAAGAAACAGTTGAGCCTTCGACAAGCCACTCACTACGACTGAATGACAGATGGAAATTTTCTACAGCAGCTACTCAAATCCAGAGGGAAGGGAGTCCACTCTCAGACTGGACCAGTTTGACGCATGCTTCCCAATGGGGACCAGGGGAAGTAGTAAAAAGAGAGGGCTGAGGACAGGAATTGGCAGCAAATTAATACTTTTTTTAGTTGTCATCGCAAAGATTAAGCCTGAATTACATGGGCTTGACATGCAAAGGTGGAAGCACGTTGAGATAATTTAACTGGCAGTTTACTTGGAAGATCAGGCCAAAAAAGTAACCTGCCTCCTACACGTAGATTATAAATATACTCTGTTTCTAACACATATTTTTGCCAGGCTAACAGAAAAGATTCAGGTTAAGTAAGCCCCATGGGACTCGATTCTCATGGGACAGATAACAAGGACACAGGTTTTCCTTTAAAATTTGTTTCCTTATCGCTCATCTAACGCAGAGAGCTAGACGTGCCGAAAAGTTAGAATTTTGAGCAGTCCTTTAACTGTGAGGGTGTTCATTCTCTGACCCAGAACGAACTTTTCCTCTCTCAGAATTACCACCTCTGGTCCCTAACAGATCTGAAAGGTAATCCCTCTTCCTGTATTCAGACTCATCTGAACTCAGGCGAAAATAACTCTGCTAAAAAGAGTATGCTGGTTTGCAGAAGAGGAGAGAATAAATGTAGAAGTCTAACTCAGAGCTCCACTTGGTTAGAGGCCAGAGCATTTCCTTTCACTCTGGTTAAGGGGTTACCGGAAGTCGAGAGAGCTGTGAGGAGAGAAAAACACTCAGAAATGGCGGAGAGAGCAACAGCGTTAGTGCAGCCAGTTAGCACAAAACACCCGGTATCGCTTACGCTAAATAAGGACAGCACTGCAAAATTATTATAGCGCATCCACGCGCTGCACACATTCACGAGCCAGTATAAGCCCCAGCTGGGGTCCACACTCTCCCCCTCTCTTCTCTGATTTCAGGCCCTGAATTCTGATGTGAAAATGTTCTCTAGCCTACAAAAGTCAAGAGAAGGAGTTCTTGCCTTGGGCACTTCAGGTTACCAGCGAGAACCCATCCACCTAACTGTCCCAATCGCTTCAGCCAGGCCACGGGCACCTGCCGCGCCGGCATCGGGCGGCATAAACACTGCTCCCAGAGCGCAGCAGTAGGAGGCCCTGCTCAGCCCGGTGCTCTACGGACAGAATTAAGCCCTACTGGCCAAAGCAGCAGTTTATGCAGATGACAAATTAACTTCTTTATGACCTGCGGTGGCATTAGCTACGTACCATCTCATAAGAACTGAGAAAACAGTCGCTCAGGTATTGAGTAGCACTTAATTCTGTCACAGAACTCTGGCTGGGAAAGGCTATCCTAAGAATCGCAGCTGAGCAGCTGGAAGAGCGTGAGCTGGATCCAACCCCATCAGGCACCCATGTCCCGAGACAGAGAGGGTGACTGGAATGTGCACGCAGTGAGAAACCACGAAAAGCCACAGCCGGGTTACTGAGAGAGTAAGCGAGGTCCCTGGCGCCAGCGGTCAGGAGAGGGCACGGGCTCACAGCGCCTGTGCTTCAACTCCTGTCGGCAAGGCTGGTCACATCCGGGTGTACTTCAAAAAGCCTCGTCAGTGTGACGAAAAACTGCAATGGCAAAAGCCCTCGTGGAACAGGCCACAACCGCCCCATCTCCAACACAGTCTGGCTGAGCCCATTCCCTTCTAATTCTGACCCTCTGGAAATGGCAGTAATTCTAGAAATTCTAACAGGAGAGTCACCACAACACAGGACTCAGACTATCATCTCCGAGTCAAAGCCAATATGCAACATACGTGGAGTTTCTGTCAAAAGCTCTTCCCATGGTTGGGAAGGGAAGGGAAGGGGTGGTGGAGACAGGGAGCATTTATGGCACCAAAATTAAGTTTCTAGCTCTTCAGATCTCTGCCAAACATACTAGAAAGTAAAACAAAAACAAAAACAAAAACAAAAAACAAAAACCCCAAGACTCTGCTCCGCAACTGACCCCCCTCTCCCCCAGCTGCTTCCCTTGCTGCGTGAATCGTAACCAACTGCTCTTACAACGTTCCAAATGCTGCTCCCGCAAATCCAAACCTCTGACTTGCTACTCGTTGGTGGCTTGTAAAAGCAAGTGGCTTCCTGCCCCGGCCCACCCTATCACAAGGGGGCCGAGAACAGTTACCACCCCAGCCATACAATTCAGAAGGGTGGCTCCTTTACCACCACAAAGAACCAGGCAAGGACCTCTGAGGGGCCTTCCTTTTATAGAATGAAACAGGTGTCTTGCAATCTCCCCACTGACCTTTCACAGAACCCGATCTCTAAGAATTCCTAAGGCAACAAACGAATAAAAAGAGACAATTCAGCAAGTGGTAAGTAAATTTTACTGGGCAGAGGACCCCGGCATCTAGAGCTCCGTTTCCATGTTCCATCCGTCCACAAAGCACTTCCATCCATCCGCATGCCTGCCTCACAGGTTACAGTCCTTCCCCAGCATTTCAACTCCCTGCTTAGCAACTTCTCAGCTTTCCTCCACACAGCACTGAACATTTGAATCCATACCCCCAAATCAAGACACATAAACTGTGAAAGGAGGAACTATCCCCATCAGCCAACATGTACACATCTGTTTTAATTTGATTATTTTAATTTCTACAAGTCCGCCCATTAAAAGGTGTTCTAGACATAAGAAATCCCACCCTCCCCCGTGCTCCTTACACTAGAAGAAATATAATAGAGGGAATGTCCTATTTCTAAACAAGGCCATAGGATCCAAGAGTCCTGTGTCCCCGCACTAATCTATTCCCCAAATTTGTCTTTGTCAAACACATATTTATTTCTTGTTTTGTTTTACTGGAAAGCATGATTCTTAATCAAATACTCCCAACTGTACATAGATTTTAACTAAAAACAGTTCTAATTAAAAAGTAAAATTTTCTTCGAGTTCAATACGTTTTCTGGAGCAGCCACTTTTCTTAAGGAATACCTCTAACACAAAGAACCATCAAAAGCAGATTTAAACCCTCAGAAGCAAAGACACTACATGATACTGCAAAGACATTACACGAGAAAGAATATTCTACATTTTCCTGTTGTGAGCCAACCACCCTCATTATTTCAAGCAATTGCAGTTTTGCGGCAGACATGGTTAGGCTGTCCCCTGAACTTGGGCAGCTCACCGGAAATATCCCAAACACGCACAGTCTGGTCCAGGCTGGCCGACACAACCAGGTCTTCTGAGGGGTGAAACTGAGCACACATTACATAATGGTTGTGCCCTGTTAACACACTGCAAGAAGAAAAAAAAGAAAGACCGTACCAAATTAGAGGCAGGACTCAACAGACTCCTACACGTTAAATACCACTCTCTATACTTCACAGACCCAAGTACTCTCTTTGGAGGCAACGGCAAGCCATGCTAACGACTGTGAACTAGTAGCAACAAGCAAGGTCAGCTGTTTGAACAACCGTCCCCTTCTTTCCTCCAATGCTTCAGTATTCAAACGTTACTAATTTCTGGAGAAGTGAGATAGCACAGCCCCCCTCGCATATTGAAAACATTCATATGTCAAAATAAACGGAGTCTTAGTAATTCATACTAGAAACTATCAGTTAGATTTGGGGGGGCATAACCCTCTTAAAGGGCATCCTTTTACATGGTCCTTACATCTTTGTGGAAAGCCCACAACCCAAACACAAGGCAGGATGGAGGTCTAGACCTTACTCACGTTTCAAGGGAACAGAACTGAAAACCAGCTAAAAGATTTGTTCTAAAAGCCTAATGATATGACCTCCCTTCCCTGGAAGAAATGACCGAAGACCCAGAGTCATACATTACTAACAAGATTGCCTCATTTTGTATGTAAAAGCATCTTACAAATCCAGTCAGTAATTAATCAGCAGGAAGAGCCCACTAGGGAAGGGAGACGATGGTTCTAAAGAGAAGTTCATGATGTAAACACAGGCAGAACAAAGCCTGTCTCTGAGCCCCATCTCCTGCTTTACCAGACACAGGTTCTAGACTGCCAGTTCCACACTCGGATGGTCTGATCATCTGAGGCACTCAGAATCCAAGGATATTCCTGAAAGATAATCCAAGACAAAGGATTTCAACATTAAACAAACATGTTCTTTCAGGTTCTGTGATCACTTCTCTCTTTGGAGGAAACATTCCGTGGCCTGGCGTCTCAGCTCTACCAGCAAAGGGACCGCAGCCTCGGATTTGTCCGTCTCGCTGCCTCCTCCCCACCATTCTATCAGCTTTTCCCACGTTGGCGCCTGCACTTGGGAGATTTCAGAATGGAAGCCAGACAAAGGCATAAAGGATCCTGAGAGGCAAATAACATATACTGTACTCACTTTCATGTGTATGAGTGTGTATATGTGCATTTCTACTTATACATGGCTAGTCCTAATTTAAGATCCTATGAAATGATCTTCTCCCTTTAACCCCAGGATTAGACCACTGATTTATGGTCTGACTTCTCTTTATCAGACCATCCAGTCTCAAAAAATTGCCATCTTAGGAACCAAAACAGAAAATAACATCTAAAAACGATGCAGCTTATTTAGAATCTGTAATTGAGAAAAGGAAGCATTTCTTATTCACGGTTGTATCTTCAGCACTTAGCACAGAACCTAGCAAGTACAAGGCACACATATACTTACTGGGCCAAGAAAATAAAGTTTCCCGAACTTTCCAGCTAGATGGCAACTTGTCCCAGGCAAGTCTTCAGCAGGTCCCTTGCACTGATGACAGTCCCTAGTTCACGGATCATCCTATTGAGCAGTTACCATTCTCAAGCAGTTTCTTTTTTTTTTTTTTTTTTTTAATGAATCACATATATCTTTATTAATTGCTTAACATCACTGAACCCTAGTTTCTTCCATTCATAAAATGGGTTATTATTGACATTTTTGAGTGGAATGGTTCTCTGAAGGCTGCCGTCCTGCACATGGAAGGATGTTTAGCAGCACAGCCGGATTCTACGCACTAGATGCCAGCAGCCTTCCTTGCCAAGCCCTAACAACAAAAATGCGTCTGGACACTGCCACATGCAGACTCTGCCACATCCTCTGGGGGACAAAATCTCCTGTGGTTGAGAACCATGGAAAAGGTGACAGAAGACCATTCTGGGAACTCAGCAAGCGTTCAATTCACGTTGGCCACCTCCTCCAACCGTTCTAAACTTAAAAGCATGGCCCCACAGGGTCTTACACTGCAAATGATTTCTTCAAAGTCCCAGCAGTGCCGGAGGAAAATTTAGGATGAAAGAATCTGGAGAATGACCTTAATGAAATGGATTTCCTCTATTTTGTTTTGTGCATTAAGAGTCCTGCATCAAACCGAGAGCGCACTTGGCTTCATTTCTCTAAAGTGAAGTATGTCCCCCAGGATTAAGTGCCAGCAGGATGGCCTCATCGACAACACCCAGCCACAAGCTCACAGCAAGGCGTGCACTGTTGCTGAGAATTTTTTTTCCCATCATTTTAAGCGTACTCTTTAATTCCTACCCCCTATTTCACACATTCCCCCCACTCAGCTCCCCTCTGGTAACCATCAGTTTGTTCTCTATAGTTAAGAGTCTGTTTCTTAGTCTCTTTTTCTTCCTTTGCTCATTTGTTTTGTCTCTTAAATTCCACATGAGTAAGATCATACAGTATTTGTCTTTCTCAGACTTATACTGCTTAGTATTATACTGTCTAGCTCCATCCAGGTCATTGCAAATGGTAAAATTTCATTCTTTTTATGGCTAAATAACATCCCCGTGTGCGCGCGCGCACGCCCACACACCCACACCCACACCCACACACACACACCATAACTTCTTTATCCATTCATCTATCAACGGACACTTAGGTTACTTCCATAATTTGGCTACTCTAAATACTGTTGGAACAAACACAGCAGTGCATGTATTCCCTTGAATTAGCTTTTGTATCTTGGGGGTGAATATCCACTAGTGTGATTACTGGATCCTAGGATAGTTCTATTTTTAACTTTTTGAGGAACCTCCACATGGTTTTCCACAGTGGCTGCACCAGTATTCACTCCCACCAACCGTGTACAAGGGTTCTCTTTTCTCCAAATTCTCGCCAACACTTATTTCTTTTGTTGACTTTAGCCATTCTGACAGGTATGAGGTGATACCTCACTGCAGTTTTGATGTGCATTTTCCTGATGATGAGTGATGTTGAGCATCTTTTCAGGCATCTGTTGGCCATCTGGATGTCTTCTTTGAAGAAATGTCTGTTCATGTCTTCTGCCCATTTTTTAATTGGATTACTCGGCTTTTCTGGTGTTGAGTTTTAAATTTTTTTTTTTCCAACGTTTTTATTTATTTTTGGGACAGAGAGAGAGCATGAACGGGGGAGGGGCAGAGAGAGAGGGAGACACAGAATCGGAAACAGGCTCCAGGCTCCGAGCCATCAGCCCAGAGCCTGACGCGGGGCTCGAACTCACGGACCGCGAGATCGTGACCTGGCTGAAGTCGGACGCTTAACCGACTGCGCCACCCAGGCGCCCCTCTGGTGTTGAGTTTTATAAACTCTTTGTATCTGGGACACTAACTCTTTTGTCAGATGTCATTTGCAATCTCCCATGCCATAGGTTGCCTTTTAATTTTGTTGATTATTTCCTTCGCTGTACAGAAGCTTTTTATCTTGATGTAGTCCCAACAGCTTACCTTTGCTCTTACTTCCCTCACCTCAGGAGACACACCTTGAAAAATGTTGCCACGGCCAATGCCAAAGAAATTGCCTGTTCCGTCTTCAAGGATTTTTATGGTTTCAGGTCTCACGTTTAGGTCTCTCATCCATTTTGAATTTATTTTGGTGTATGGTGAAAGAAAGTGGTCCAGTTTCATTCTTCTGCATGTTGCTGTACAATTTTCCCAACACCATCTGTTGAGGAGACTGCCTTTTTCCCGCTGTATATCCACTCCTCCTTTGTCAAAGATTAACTGACCATTTAATTGTGGGTTTATTCCTGGGCTCTCTCCTCCATTGATCTCTGTGTCTGTTTCTATGCCGGTACCGTGATGTTTTAATTACTACAGCTTTGTAATAGAACCTGACGTCTGAAATTGTGATAACTCCAAGATTGCTTTGGCCATTCGGGTCTTTTGTGGTTCCGGACAAATTTCAGGATTGTCTGTTCTAGTTCTGTGAAAAACGCTGGTGGTATTTTGATAGGCATTGCATTCAATCCGTAGACTGCTTTGGGCAGTATGGACCTGTTAACAATGTTTGTTCTTCCAATCCATGAGCATGGCATTTCTTTCCATTTCTTTGTGTCTTCTTCAGTTTCTTTCATCAGTGTTTTACAGTTTTTAGAGGACAGGTCTTTTACCTCTTTGGTTAATCATTCTCAAATGTTTTAGTTCTAATTTTTATTATTCTACCCTAAAACTTACTTTTTGAATTTTATAAAAAGAAATAAAGTATACTTAGCCAGGAAATTCTCATTTATTTCATTATATTCTTTCTAACTTAATTCAAGAGACTCAGTTTACTAGAGTCAAGAAATGGTACAAATTAAATCTAATAGCATAAGATTATAGAAAGATCCAGCCAGGTTGGGACTGGATTAAGAGGCTGGGAGTCTCTAATCTATATGTAACTCGGTATCTGTCTTCTAGGATACCTGATAGATCAAAGAAAAGTATGGGGGTGCCTGGGTGACTCAGTTGGTTAAGTGTCCAACTTTGGCTCAGGTCATGATCTCACGGTTCATGAGTTTGAGCCCTGCGTCGGGCTCCGTGCTGCTGATAGCTCTGAGTCTGGAGCCTGCTTCAGATTCTCCCTCTCTCTCTCTGCCTCTTCCCCCACTCAAGCTCTGTCTCTCCCTCTCTCTCAAAAATAAACGTTAAAAAAAAAAAAAAAAAAAAAAGAAGGTATAAAGCCTGGGTAAAGGAAAAGCCTCTACTGTACCCTAAAATCCTAAGATAGAAGCACCTAATTGTTAATGCTTCAAAACATTTGTTAGCTCATCCAAAGGGCACCTAACCTTGACCTCCCTCCAGACACACCTACTTAATAACACCTCACATGGGATCAGTCTGCAAACTTTTATCCACTAGAGCTCAGTAAACCTAAAATCCAGTTTCTACTTTTCCCTACAGAGAATCAATGACTTCCTTATAGAGCCCACTGAACCCAATTAAATTAAATTCAATATAACCCTGAGTGCTTCCTTTTGAAGACAGAAACAAAGCAGAAAGGTCAATGCCACATAGTTTCTAGAAGAGTCACTCCAAAAACTCCACTAATTCTTCTGTCATGGGTTCCTGAGAAGCAAGTAAAGATCCCCACAGGGCAACTGAAGAATGCTCTACAACTAGAGCTCCTATGGCCACTTACGTGATGAAAAAACGTGGTGCGGATGTAGTCTAAATGCCCAAGCAATGTGAAGAGACAGCGCCGAAGCTTGTAATTCCACACCTGCAAAAAGAAATCCATCTAAGGGACTCAGGTTTCTCAACAAGTAAGTTTGCCTTATATTTTTGCATTTCTATATAGGTAGGAACCTTGATAGGAAGTCTCATTTAAGACTTGCTTAAGGTTGGAGGAAAAAAAATCAAAGATGAAAACGTAAGTCAGCTAAACACATGGCGACGGGAAAAGGCAAGGCTAGGGGAAATTATGGAAAGGTTTTTCCTTTCTCTGGGGAGAAACCAACTCTACTTAAAACAAGATGAGATGTTTGTCCAGGGCTTGACTTGACACTCTTCTTTCTACTGCATAAGTGTGTTCTTAGTTTGAATACTGACCCCCTAGTGTGTTACCCGCTATCTTAGCTGAAGATTAAAAAAGCAGGACAGATACGATGACTCTAAAGGAAACATTAATGTAACATACAGCATCACCTCCTCCTAGACTGCTACCTTGCTGGCAAATGATACACATACCTTCACGGTCTGTACTTGCCTATCACACAGACTTTAACTCATCACTATGGAAAATACTACCTTGCTCAGTTAGGGTGAACTAAGCAGAAAAACACGATACTCAGATACAAAGTTGAGCCAACCACCAAAGTACCAGGCATCAAGGAACATAACTGAGAAAGAAATGTGAGCATAGACTACCATCCAGAAAACCTTCCAAAAAAGTTCAAAAATAAGAGGTGAGTTGCCTTTAAAAAAAAAAAAAAAAAATGTTAACACCTAATATTTTTTTTATAATCTATCCCCAAGCCACCTACTTACTATTCTTTACTAAAATTTTTTTAAATTTTCTTTTGTAAGTTACAAAAGGTAATACCATTTCCTGAAACAAATTCGGATAACCTGAAAGTATGATTGTCCAAACATGAATGCAAGCTCCCTAAAGGTGGGGTCCTTGTCCATCATGCTCAGCACTAACCCCTAGCACCTAACACAGAGGTTAACACTAGCAGGTGCTCAACAGGTATGTGCAGAAATGAGAAAAGGTAAACACCACCAAAGGTGAAAGTATTGGAATGCTTTTCCAATGAATTATCTATAAACAAAATACACATACACAGTGCAGTTTGAGTGTCACACAAAAATTAGATCATACGATAAATGCCGTTTGGTAACTTTTCCGCCTTTTACAGAGTTCAGTATTTATATTAAACTTCCACACTTCCAGGGGCGCCTGGGTGGCTCAGTCAGTTGGGCATCCAACTTCAGCTCAGGTCATGATCTCACGGTTCATAAATTCAAGCCCCACATCGGGCTATCTGCCATCAGCAGAGCCCCCTTCAGATCCTGCCTCCCTCTCTCTCTCCACCTCCCACACTTGCATGCACGCGCATATGCGCTCCCTCTCTCCCTAAAAATAAACATTTTTCATAATCTTACTAAAATTAATTAATAAAACAAACTCCCACACTTACAGGGGTACCTGGGTGACTCAGTCAGTTAAGCGACCGACTCTCGATCTAGGCTCAGGTCACGATCTCGTGGTTTCACGAATTTGAGCCCCACCTTGGGTTCTCCACGGACAGCGCGGAGCCTGCTTGGGATTCTCTGTCTCTCCCTCTCTGCCCCTCCACTGGCACACTCGTGCACTCTCTCTTTCAAAATAGATAAAACTTTTAAAAAAAATAAAAACATCAACTTCCACACTTCCAACTTTGCACTGTCCTGACTTCTTCACAGACTACTACCAAACTCCAAAACTGTGAATCCATAAAGACCTGTAGGGTTTTGAGAAGCTGGCCACTTACAGCTTCCTGTGAGAACACTGCACACCCACCAGCTAACCAATGCCCTCATTTTAATAGCTTTATTGAAATATAATTCAAAGCCCATGTAACTTACCCACTAAAAGTACAGAATTCGACAGTTTTTAGTACGTTCAGAGCTGTGCAACTATCACCACCACCAGTTTTAGAGCGTTCCCTCACTCCCACCCCCCAAACACTATACCCATAGCTCTCACTCCCCACTCGCTTCCAACCCCTCCAACCTCAGACAGCCACTAATCTACTTTCTGTCTCTACTGATTTGCCTATCTGGACATTTCATATACATGGAAAACAATCCTTTTCTAAAACATGTGAATGATTTGGGGAAAAAATCTTTTATCTTACATGTCACTCAGTCTTTCCTTTCTTAAGCAAATTACAAACACCTGAGTTAACCATTCTTGAGCATCAATGGCCATCAGGAGAAATGACAAATACTTTACTACAATTATCACAATGAAGTGATATTCCTAGAAGCTTCTGAGGTCTATCAGGTGGTTTGAGCTTCCACTGGCTGCCCTCAGGATGCGGTGCTAAAAACCTAAAAAAAAAAAAAAACAGTGCCTCTTTTCTCTGCAGGCAGTCATCACTTGTCATGCCTAAGTTCTGCTGTATAATCTTAAGCTAGCCTTCAAAAAAGACTTTATTCAGTTCCTGGTTTGACTGGATGTACATACTTAATGAAAACAACACGTGGAAGTAAAGAGAAAAACTTTGATTATTTTTTTTAAAGGTTCAAAGCCTCTCACTCCAGTTTTGTCTTTATCAGTCAAGCTTCTTCAAAGAATTGCGTCTGTTTCCTTCCTTCATATTAAGGCGCTAGGATCACTAATGTCTTCCTAATGAAGCAATCCAAAGGTTACTGGGTCCTTACCTCATTCTGACCACTTTTTCCTCCTACCCAAAATTCCCTCCTTCCTGGGCATCCAACAGGCTTCTGCTTCTTCCCTCTGGTTCATCTCCAACCTCTAAAATCATTCCTCCCTATATGAACTCTACTTCCTCTATCAGAAATGACACCCTGTCTTCTCGTTCCACATAATCCCGGGGTGACACCCTCTACTGCTCTGTTTTGGCTCCCTTCTTCGTGATGACAATTCCCAAATATGTCCCCAGTGCAGACACATCTCCACAGACCGTCCCTGAGGTGCTTCAAACTCATCACTGTCAAGACGGTGTTCGTTAGCCATCTGCTATGGACTGAATGTTTGCGTCCTCCCCCAAATTCATACACCGAAATCCTAACGCCCAAGGCAAAGGCATTAGGAGGCGGGGCCTCTGAGGGGCGCTGAGGTCACAAGGGTGGAGGCCTCCCAAACGGTAATGTCCTCGTAAGAGACTCCACAGAGATCCCCGTCTCCTTCCACCACGCGAAGACACAGAGAGAGGTCAGCTGTCTGCAACCTAGGAGGTCCTCACCAGAAGCCGACTGGGCTGTCATCCTAATCCTGGACTTCCAGCCTCTGAAACTGAGAGTTTCGGTTGTTAATAAGCCGCCCAGGCTGTGGCGTTTTGTCACCGCAGCCTCGACACACTAAGACACGGCCCTCCCCCAGCACTCCAGGGAACCGCACCGCCTCCTGTTTTCCCTTTCCTAGTGGATGGCACCCCGCACACCCAGTGACCCGAGCTAGAGGCTGGAGATAGATACAGTCATCTCATTGGTCTCCCCTAACCGCCCCTCCGGCACTCACAGTCTCCCTTCCCTAAGCTCTCACATCCACCTCTTTGTCTCCATCTGCGTGTACCGTCCGAGGCCAGGCTCTGCTCACCTGCCGCTCAAGCTTATACGACAGTCTCCTAACCAGCACTTCTGCCTCCAGGCTTGCCCGCTTCATCCAGTCCTTTCTCTAGACTACTGCTCAGGTAAAGTTTAAAAAAAAAAAAAAAAGAAATGTGGATCTGATGTCACTCCTCTATTTTAACCCCTTAAATGGCTCCTTCCTATCTGTGCGATGACATCCAAACTTCTGAGCACTGCGAACAGGTCCTGCATGATCTGGCCCCTCTCATCTTCGGGCCCTTCTCTCACCTTCTCTCCAGAGCTTATTCACACACAACTAATTACAGCTTCTCAAACGTATCCACCTGTGTCATGCCTTTTTGTCTTGGTACCTGGACTGTCCTCTATTTCACTTCGGTTCTCTCCCTATTGTATCACTCACCAAACTGCATGTGCTATTATTTCGAGTATACACGTATCTCCTCCGTTAGAATAAAAGCTCCTTGAGAACAGAGATCGTTTCTTGTTTTTTTAATTCCCCCAAAATAAAAGTGTCTGGTACACAGTAAGTATTCAAGAAACGTTTCCTGGTAACATCAAAAGCCTGAGCTCTGTATGAATGAGAGGTCCTGTTTTTAGTCCCTTCTACAAGTGCCACACCCGACAGCCTGTCCTTTACTCCCAGTCATGACAGACCCTCTGTACCTTAATCTTATAGTCGTCTCCTCCAGAGACAAACAGCGGCTGCTGCTTATGGAAGTCGATGCCTCGTACTGGACCTGGCGAAGGAAGCAGGCGACGCGTGTTAGAGAGCTGTATTTGCTCATCTCTAAAGTGATCCTTATTCAGGAATTTTTGGTTCCGGCCCTTCCGTATTCTTTAATCCTAAAGAAAGTTTACACTACTCCAGAAGACAATAAATACTTAGATCTCTTTAATTCCCACCTAGAAAGTGTCATCTCACCATCATGTTCATCAAACTTGTCAATAAGGGTACACATCCGATAGTCCCATAACTGGATGACCCCATTGTGTAAACTGGTCAGGATCCAAGGTCTTTTGGGGTGAAAACTGAGCCCTAGAGGGGAAGAAAAGAAAAAAACAAGGAGTGATCCAATTAGCTAAGTATGCCCCACAATGCCACCCCCTGTCGATTCAGGTAACAAAAACGAACACCTAGGTTAATCCTAGGTTCAGACGCTCCTTCATCGAATGCCAGACGTTACGAATTGTATGCTATTAGGGGCTAGATTTTGTTATATTCCTTTAAATATTGTTGGGCTTTGTTTTAGGATGCCTGTTTTAAAGTTCGCTTTTAGTTTTGCTAGCATGGGTCGACAACAGCCTTTAGTCTAGATCTAATTTGGCACCCCTATGAAGGCGATACCACCTGAGGTCTCTAGATGATGCCCTGCAGTATTAGGAGGCCTTTCCATTCCAGCCGATAGGAACACAAAACTATTCCCAGATCTAAGTGAGCTCCAGGGATTATTCTGCCTCCCCATCTCCAGGGGTTCTATCCCAGGCTTGGGGTCATTTCCACACATGCATATGCAGATTAGAAATCAGACAAAGGCTTGACAGGATCCCCTGCAGAACTCCAGGGTTCTGTCCAGCAAATTCTAGCAGTTTTGGCTGCCCTGAACTCTCAACTATGTTTCCACAGTGAAACGACAGGGCTCTTCCCCCTTCCCTATCCTGCAGCCTGGAAACTCTCCAGGTAGTAAGCTAAAAACCACTCACAGGACTCACCTCGTTTATTTCCCTTCTCTCAAAAATCACTCTCCTGCACCGCCTGTTATCCAGTGTCTGAAAACTTTTGATTCACACATTTTGTTCTGTTGTGCAGCTGTTTTAAGATGAGAAAGTAAATCTGTCTGTTACTCCTTGGAGTAACAGACTGGAAATGGAGGTCCACAGAAGTAACAACTGCTAACAGTCTGGAGTGCATCCTTTCAGACTTCTAACGCAGACGGCATCATTTTATCAAAATGGAAATATGTTATGCAAACTTCTCACTTAGCTATGCATCGTGGATCTTATTAAATACACACAAACCTAACCTCATTCTTTTTAACAACAGCAAAACACAGATGTACCACACTTAAAAACTATTCTAGTGATGAGCATTTAAGTTTTTCCCCCTAACTTTCACCTACTAGAAAATACGCCCTAAAGAAAATACTTCTATGCGTAATCTAGCTTATTTGCATTATTACTGCTTAAGGCTAAAGACCTGGAAGTAGGATTGCCAGAAATAGGTATGCGCATTTAACATTTTTATAGATACCACCTTATTTCAAAAAGACCATCAATATACAGTCTCCTCGGATTTCTGAAGGTAACCATTTTGCACACACTGGCTGTTATTGGTTATTTGTTGTTTTGTTTGTTTTACTAATCCAAATTCAAAAGGTTATTTACCTTTTTTTTTTAACATTTCTTTCACTGTTAGTGGAGAATATTTCCATTTTTTTACCGAACATTCACATTTTTTCTTCTGAATTCTGTTTTTTCCTATTATGTTGTTCATTTTTTTCCATGACGTACAGTAATACTAATTAAGAGATATTAACTCTCAAATATTCTGACATCTTTTTTCCTCACTTTCCTTTTCTATTCCCATTGAGAAATCAAGAGCAGAAGAGAAAATTCAAGGATTAGCGAGACCATTTCAGCCATCCATAAATTCTTGGTGGCATGCTTCACTATCAAGACTCCCACGAGACTTAGAAACTGCTCAGAATCAGGGCACCTGGGTGGCTTAGGTGGTTAAGTTTCTGACTCTTGGCTTCAGCTCAGGTCACAATCTCACAGCTCATGGGATCAAGCCCTGCATCAGGCTCCACACTAACAGCCTGCTGGGGATTCTCTCTCTCTCCCTCTCTCTCTGCCCCTCCCCCAGCCGTGCACGTGCTCGTTTGCTCTCTATCTCAAAAAAAAGGGGGGGGTGCACCTGGGTGGCTCAGTTGGTTGAGCGTCCGTCAGTGGCTCAGGTCATGATCTCACGGTTCCTGGGTTCCAGCCCTGTGTCGGGCTTCGAGCTGGCAGTGCAGAGCCTGCTTGAGATTCTCTGTCTCCCTTTCTCTCTGTCCCTCCCCCGCTTGCATGTGTGTGCTCTCTCTCTCAAAAATAAACATTAAAAAAATTTAAAAAAAAAACTGCTCAGAATCTATTCTTACATAACAATGGCCTCCAGTTTTTGAGCTACGGAGTATACAGCAGGCACTGTAATAAATGTAGTCATATGCTATCTCATTCTAATTCTCTCTGTAGGAGAATGTTAATTATTCACATTGTACGGATGAGGAACCATATTAAGAAACCTTAATAAGTTGCCCAAGATCATACAGCTCGTTGGGGAAATGTTTCAGGATTCCAAAGTAAGGCCAGGTGATTCCAAACACCAAGTTCCCAAGCCAACTTGCTCTGCTCTTCTTACTAAATATTCAAATCATATACTTATATAAATACGTATGCATACATATACATGTACACTTACATATGAAATCTCAAGGGACCTTACTTCTCTGCCTTTCCCATTCTAACACTCCAAAAGACTACTACGGCTGTTTCAGTCTTTCGCCCTCCACCCCCATCCACTGATAGTCATGCTTTGGAGTTGCCCCATTTAGGAAATAAGAATGAAGATACCCCGTTAAAATTTGAACTTCAGATCAACAGCGAACGATACTGGAAATCATTTCGTTCTCTGAAATCCAAATGTAACTTGGCGTCCTGTATTTTATCGGACAACCTTATCAAGCTCAGACTTTACTGGGGTTACAGGTCTCAATGTCCTGTCTCCAGGTAGGAAACAACGCCCAATGGAGGCGCTGGATGTCGATACGGTGCCGCCAAAGCCTCCCTAAGAGAGGCAGCCAGTGCTCATTTCCGAAAACGTTAGACGTGGATGCGAACGGCACAGGTCGAGACTCGATCCCCAGGTCCACTCCCTACAACACGGTCCTCAAAAGGCCGACAGGGACCCAAAGAATCAAAGTCGGGAGCACCGGCCCCCGCAGAAGACGGGAGGGAAGCAAGGGAACCGTGCGGGAGCCGCCGCAGGTCAATCACATCCCGAGGGCATTCCAGAGAAGAGAGGGCTGCAGAACCGCCGCCAGGCCGCCCTCCCTCCTGCCCGTGCGGTGGGCCCGACTCGGCCTCGGTCACCCCCCCCCCCGAGACAGCACCGCCCCCGACACCCGGTCCTCGAGTTCCCCCTCGTCTTCTCCATTTACCTTTGACCCGCGCGCTCTTGGTCTCGAATTTGGTCAGCATCCTTGAGACCTGCGGCTCCGAGGTGCCGACCCGAGCCCCGCCACTCCCTGCTGCCCTTCGCCTCCCTCCACGTCAGCGCCGCTCCGCCGCGGCTCCCGGAAGCTCCGCGGGCACGAACTTCCGGTCCCGGGAGCTCCGGACCACAGAGACGGCACCAGCGTTGGCCTAGAGAAGCCACTGCCGGGCTGGAGGGGAGGGGAGGCTTCCGCTCAGCCGAGAGGCAAGATGGCCACGGCTGGGGGCGGCTCTGGGGCCGACCCGGGCAGTTGGAGTCTTCTTCGCCTTCTGTCTTTCTGCGTCCTGCTGGCAGGTGAGGCCTCCCCCCGCGCGTGAGCTCCGGTGTGTTAGGAGAGCCGTCGGGACCGGCCGGGCCGCGAGGGCCGCCGTCCCCCCTTCTGGCCCCTCTGCTCCTCTGTGCCCCCACCGTGTAAATCCTTTCTCTTTCGTTCCCCCGACAGAAGTCCCCCCCCCCCCGCTTCTTTGCCTGGATTTGATTTGAGGGCCCCTTCTACCCCGCGGCACGTCGTGTCGCCCCATTTCCTCCTCCGGGCCTCTTCCCGGACTTCCAGCCTGACTGTCCGCCTGCCTCGTTTTCCCCACGGCCGGAGCCACCCCACCCCCTGTCGGAAAGGACAGGTGTCAGTTCAGCCCCTCCCCAGTGCGTTTAGTCGGAGACAAAAGCGGCCTCATTCTGTGGGTGCAGGGCGGTGCTTCACTAAGTGGATTCCTCATTCCCTCCTCTGTTGATTCCACCATCGACCGGTGTCCCTGTGTTTTGCCTCAGTTTGTCTTATCAGTGAAGTGAGACAAAGGTAGGGTATGGGTCCTCTTAACTGTTTAGACTGTGGAATAGTGATTCAAGAAACTTCAGGCATTTACAGCGTGCAGAAACGTTTGCTTACACGCATGTATGTCCTGGCATAGGTCTTTGTATTTGGTCAAGCCCTAAAATGCGAACGTGCCTGTATGTAACTATGACCATACCTCCCCTCAAGTTCATATTATCTTTAGAGATTCCCCAGAGGAGAAATTATAGTCGCCCCACACTGTAGCCACACACAAACGACCTGTGGATGTTAGATTAATTGACAGATCTGTGGCATAAGGTTTCTCCCTATTCTGTTCAGATTCCTGGAAAAATGTCTCAAAGATGTTTTATCGTAATCTATATTCTTAGACTGGCACCCTTTCATTAACGAGGGTGCAAGGTACATGCACATGCAAGGTAGAAAGCAGAAGTATGCTCACCCGTGCAACCGAAAACTGGGACATCTGAGGTTACGTGCCTTTTCCTTTAGGAAATGAAGTTTTCTTTCTTTTAGCTTTAATATCAGCTGTTCTGATTGGAATTTGTAATAACTTTCTGGGGCACATAGCTGGGCGCATTCATCTGATCCAGTAATGTGTCCAGAAAGTGAGAAGGATGGACATTAATCCCACTTTAGAAAGTATGATATACCCAGGGGCGCCTGGGTGGCTCAGTCGGTTAAGGGTCCAACTTCGGCTCAGGTCATGATCTCGCAGTTTGTGGGTTCGAGCCCCGTGTCGAGCTCTATGCTGACAGCTCAGAGCCTGGAGCCTGCTTCAGATTCTGTGTCTCCTTCTCTCTCTGTTCCTCCCCTGCTCACGTTTTCTCTCTCTCTCTCTCTCTCTCTCTCTCTCTCTCTCTCTCTCTCAAAAATAAATAAAGATTAAAAAAATTTTTTAGAAAGTATGATATACCCAAGCCATACGGTGAGCTAAGGACTTGATAGTGCCAATGCCTCTCTTCTTCTAACACTTTTTGTCTTCTGAGCAGGTTTGTGCAGGGGAAACTCAGTGGAGAGGAAGATCTACATCTCCTTAAATAAAACAGCTCCTTGTGTCCGTCTGCTCAACGCCACTCATCAGATTGGCTGCCAGTGTGAGTTGAGGCTGGGATTTGTGTTGTGGCTAGTGATTTTTTTTAAATTTCTTTTTTAACGTTTATTTATTTTTGAGAGACAGAGAAAGACAGAGCATGAGCATGGGAGGGGCAGACAGAGAGGGAGACATAGAATCTGAAGCAGGCTCCAGGCTCTGAGCCATCAGCACAGAGCCCGATGCAGGGCTCGAACTTACGAGCCGTGAGATGATGACCTGAGCCGAAGTCAAGTGCTTAACTGACTGAGACACCTAGGCACCCCTGTGGCCAATGATATTTCAATCTGTGCCTTAGATCTCAAGATCCAAGTCCTGCTTGGGAGTCTCAGCACACAAATTAGGCTGTGTGGGTAGGAGGTGACAGAGAGCCATTTGTCAAACCAGGCAAGATAATTAATAGGAGCTAATGCTTAGTAAGTGCTGCTTACTTGAGCCTCGTGCGTGTGCATCTCATTGAACCATCACAACAGCCCCATGAAGTAGATTCTCTTATTGTCCCCATTTTATAAATGACAGAATGGAGACTGCGAGAAGTTGAGTAACTTTCCCAAGATCATCAGGCTATTAAGTGATGAGGCTAGGAATTGAGCCCCATGGCTCAGGTTCTAAGTCAGGACACTTAGCATCCACTAAAGTAGAAAACTGTACTGTTTTCTAAGGAGAAAGGAGTCTCATAGTCTACGAGTCCATCGTCACCTGAACCATCTCTTTGGAACCGAAGTGGACTTCTTTAAGGCAGTAGTCTATTTGAAGGGAAGGCATTGAGAAAGCCAGATAGTTGCAGGAGGAATTAGTGAAGCATTTGGATTCGTCTCTGTGCTTTGTAAATGTGTCCCAAAACAGGGTACCATGACAGTATGGTTATCAAACTATGGAAGTAGAAAGAGCAGAGATGTGAAGGCCGAACCCCAGTTCCTCTGCTACATAGCCTCCCTTCTTCATGTTTTGTTCTGTGAATAATTGCTCTGTCCGAATGTAGTTCTGCGGTAAGCAGGAAACTTAGAGTCAGATCATGGCTTCTTCGTCACCATATCGGTCACCTCTGAATTTCAGTAAACGCCTATAAAAATGGTTAGAACGTACCTGCACAAAGCTGAAAGTCAGACTATCTCCTACATTTATTGATGACGCTGAGTAAGTACTACGGTCTCAGGAGTCCTGCGTGATTGCCTGAAACCTCCTAGTTTGGTAGGCGGACACAGACGCTGCGAAGTGAAGGACCTGATTAATGTGGCAGTTAACTCGTTTCCTGCCCGGCCTTCCCTGAGCCTCGCTCTGTGTCCACCGTGCCGTGTCCCTGCTGGAGGTAGGCTAACTGGTTCCAAACGGTTCCAAGTGAAATTTTCGGACTCCGTTCTCCAACGGGGTTTGTGCGTAGAAGGGAGCCAGGTCCAAGTGTGGGCTGAGATCAGACTGCTGGTCTTGCCGGAGCTCCACTCTTCGTGCCAAAACGCTAGGACCCTGTCTTCCTGGAGGTGTGCTCTTAAGATGCCCTCTGTGGGACTGAGTCAGTCGGCTTCGTGTTCTGAGAGCAGCCCTGTGGGAAGCAAAGCAGTAGCCTCTAGGAGTGAGCCAAGTGCCAGCACAGAAAGGAGAGGGGAGGGGCTGGACTCTGGCCACTTCCTCATTAAGAGCTCGTCTCCTTTTCGGCTTATTTCTAAGTCTTGCTTCGTATTTGTCCGTCCCGAGCAAGCTACACCCTCTTTAATTAGGCTTGCTAGCATGGTAAACGTAAGGAGAGAAAGATTTGGTTTGGCTTTCTGATTATACTGCTCTGTTTCTATGGGCTCATTTGATTTTACTTTATTTTATTCTAAAGATCTTGTTTTTAAGCAATCTCCACACCCAATGTGGGGCTCAGACCTACAACCCAGAGATTAAGAGTCACGTGCTCTACCGGCTGAGCCACCCAGGCACCCCTATTGGCCCCTTTTAAAGTGTTCAAAGAGGGTTATCTGTTGGTTCCTTTCCTTTCCTTCCTTTTTAAATCTCTCTCCAAGGTATGAGATGAATAAGGGTGAAAAAGTTTCTCTTCATGGAAGGCCCAGAAAAAGTAAGCAAGTTACTCTGGACTATACAGTCACCAGTTGGAATCCAGATTAGAATCCAGGTGTTTTATTCCAGCGTCCTGGCTTATCTTCTCCCTGTCCTCCTTGGAGCTGAAGCTATATATATTTTGTTTGTCAGAACAGCTTTTCCTTTTTCCGGGTTTTCTACGCCGAGGACTGTTGCCTTTTGTCAGACTTAGAACTGCTGGTGGTAGCTAAGTCTTTATGACGGTTATTCCAGGTCCTGATATTCCTCTAAAGTTTATTGTTATCACCATCCACATGAACTTACTGGGTACTTACCACGTGGAAGACATAGTTGAATGTTGGGGACTTGGGCATCCGTGTCTCGATTTTGCCAAATCCCACGGAAGAAGACTTCTACCTGGCCAGCAGTCTGGAAGTGCTTAAGGTCTTTCTTTGTCTTGTGCAAATTATAAATATTTCAGTGCCTTGATCTAGAGCTGTAGTTTTCACGACTGGCTAGGTATAATAAAGAATCATGTGGCAAGTTTTGAAAGTACACGTACCTGGGCCTCACCTTCAGAGACTTTAATTTAGTAGGTCTGAGATAAGGCCCAAGCGTCTGTATTTTTTAAAACTCCACAGTGATTCAACTAGGGTCGAGAACTATTGCTCTAAAACAATATGCGACTTTTCATACATGGTAGGAATTTTCACTGGCGAGAAGGCTCGTGGGGAGATGGTAGGATGTCTCCACGTGGATCACGAGGGACGCGACAGGCACTGCTGCATAGAATTCAAGGCATTCTGGACGATGGATTACCCATCCTTTACCGCAGCGCTGCCCGATCTTTGTCGTTCGTGAGATACAGAAAATAGTATTTGTATGGCATCCTGGCATATATGGAGACGTATGGTATTTGTAGGGCATCTTCGGGTACTGGGTCAGTCTGCTCCTGGCTGGGAGTGACCAGCCTAGGGTCTCTGGAGACCCTCGGTCCCCAGAAATGAGGGGGGGTCAATATCAGCTCGTCCCTGACCCATCAAGACCCATCAGTTGGGAAGCTCTCTTCTAGAGATCTCAAAGTTCTTGAGTAACCCTGCCTAAAACAGGCTAAAAGCAAGTAAAGTCATTCCCAAATAGGGCAAAGGAACGGAGACCCAGGAATTGTCCTCAGGTCAAGGGAGTCTGCACATACGTCTTCACACAGGAATATTCAGTGCTAGAACTCTGAGCCAGAGATCTAAAGCCTGCCATTTCCTGGAGAAAATACAGGTTTGAAAACCATGTTGTCTCCTCTTCTGGAAATGTGTACATGTGGCTAAATGAGGTTGAGGGAAGAGGGTGAGAGAATGATTGTATGACCTTTCTGAGATTTAGCAAATGAGTAGACTTCTCGGGCTGTCTCGTCCTCCAGTCCCTGCTGGTCGCCTTCAGGTGGAGCTGGGGGAGTCGGCTCTTCAGCTCAAGCCTAAGTCTGGAAGTGGCTGCGTTAACCCAGCATCCAGTGCCATGTTTGGGAGATAAGTGATCTGCAGAATCAGTGAGGCAGAGGCAGAGTCGTCAACTGCGGGAGCTTTAATCTGAGCCCATTCTGTCCTGGCAGCTTCCGTTAGCGGGGACACAGGGATCCTCCACGTGGTGGAGAAAGAAAGGGACCTGCAGTGGGTGCTGACTGACGGCCCCAACCCCCCGTATGTGGTTCTGCTGGAGGGCGAGCTCTTCACCAGGTAAGAACTGCGTGTGCCTTCAGGGAAGCCACAGCCGGGAAGATCTGGGGGGCCATCCCCACACTTGTATATAAAGGTTCGCTTGGCTGCCCTGGTCCGATCAGGGCGAGAGTGAGTCTCGGAAGAAAACCTGCCCCATCAGAGGGGTCGTCTGGGTGACCTTACAAATAGGGTCCAGTGAGTAAAGACCCCAGGCAGGAGGGAGGGCCCATAGGGGCACTCAGGGACAGGGTAGATGCGATGAAGCCGAAGCTCAGGTTGGGTCATAGTCCTCACTTAGGAGTTAGAGACAGCAGGGGCCCCTGGCTAGCTCAGCGGATAGAGTATGCTACTCTTGATCTCTGGGTTGTGAGTTCAGGCCCCACATTGGGTGTAGAGCTTACTTAAAAAAAAAAAGAAAGAAAAAAAAGGAGTTAGAGACAGAAAAGAGGCAAGAACGAGTTAACAGTTGGGGTGGGGGGGGTTCACTTCTTTAGGGGTAGAGTCAACACACCGCGTGTGTTCCACAAGGAGTCAAAGGTTTGGATTCCGTTAGTTTCCCATTTGTTTCCATCCCTGGGGGCAAGATACTGGGCCAGGGGTAACCTTCCCAGTCTTCCTCCATGGCACTCCCTCCCTGTCCCAGGAGTCTGATGGAGAAGCTGAAGGGGACAACCAGCCGGATTGCTGGCCTTGCAGTGTCCTTGGCCAAACCCAGGCCTGCGTCGGGCTCCTCTCCTAGTGTGCAGTGTCCCAATGATGGGTTTGGTAAGAGCCCCGGAGGATCAGGGGACCTCCCGTCACGCAGAGCTCACTGGTGCTTCAGTCGCGTGTCTTTGGAGGGTCGGAGGGATGCGTCTGTCTGTGTGTGGTGTGAACAGCTGACTCCCAAACAGAAGACAGTGTTTGTTTGTCTTTGCCATTCATCGCTTCCTCTGCTGCTTCCCCTTCGTCCACTTCCCTCCATCCTCCTTTTCTGTCATAGGCCCCGATCCCTAACCAGCCAGCCCAGGACACCCTGATACCAGTGTCTGTTTCCCTGTAGGTGGTGACAGGTTGATGCTTGCTTCCTTGAGTCCCCCTTTCCTTTGGAGCTCTTGGTCCCAACCCTACGACATCCTAGCCTTCCTCCCTCACTCAGGCCCTGAATGCTTAGTGTCCCAACAGCCGGTCCCCCATCCTCCCCTTCAGGCATTTACTCCAACTCGTATGGGCCAGAATTTGCTCACTGCAGAGAAATCCCGTGGAACCCCCTAGGCGACGGCTTGGCTTATGAAGACTTTAGCTTCCCCATCTTCCTTCTTGAAGATGAAAATGAAACCAAGGTCATCAAGCAGGTAACAGCTGCCAGCTCCTAGCAAAGAGAAATCTCGTAGGAGCTCCGCCCGCCTGGAGGGCTCGTCCACCAGGGCACCTCTGTATGGTAGATGCTCCAAGAAAAGCCAATACGTTTATTTTTCTCGCCGTTCCCTTCCCATTTCTCTCCTGCCTCTTCTTCCAGCATTGATGGCTGTTAGGCTGGAAGAGAACATAAACTCGATCTGAAATAAGGTGTGCCCTGGTTAGGAACCCCGAGTGTGGGAAAAAGATCATCAGACTGGGAACTGCGAGAGATTCAGCTCAGAGGCTTCTGAATGTTCTGAATTACAATAATCTTTAATTCTGGCCTAGCTTCTTTGTTTTGACCTGTAGAGCGGTTAGATTTGTTCCAAAGTTACATGGTGAGTTGATGTCCAAGCTGTCTTGAATTTGATTTTTGATATTTGGTTCAGCACAGTTGACAGCTAATCACGTTGGGAACTTGGGCCAGGCTGTTTGGGATGGGGACACTCCGTCCGCCCCAAGTCAGTCATTGAGTCTGTGCCCCTTTGCATCTCTTGGTGAGGTTTTCTCTCGGACCTTACGCATCCTGGCTTTGTACTATAGCTCAGGGACTGACGAGCGAGCGTCGGGGTGGGGCCGGGCCCTCCTGGGAAGCATGGGAGGGATTCCACGCGAGCCGCCTCAGTGGGGCCCGTCTCCCCTCCTAGTGCTATCGCGATCACAACCTGAGCCCCAACGGCTCAGCACCCACCTTCCCGCTGTGCGCCATGCAGCTCTTCTCCCACATGCACGCTGTCATCAGCACTGTCACCTGTATGCGGCGCAGCTCCATCCAGAGCACCTTCAGCATCAACCCAGGTAGGACAGACCCGAGGCCCGGCTGCTGTGCTGGGGACCTGGGAAGGGGGGAGCTCAGGCAGGGAGCACGGGGCGAGAGAGGCGGGAACAATTCCGAACAGTTGAGGCCGCTTGTTCCTGCAGTGGACAGGGCAGAGAAACCAACTTAAAGCAGTGGAGGCAGGAAATGATTGACAGGGTCCACGGGGCAGCAGTCAGAGGCGTCTCCAGGCCTTCTCTGTGGCTTCTCCCTAACTTCTGTCGCTCTCTCACTCTGTCCTGCTCAGAAATCGTCTGTGACCCCCTGTCCGACTACAACGTGTGGAGCATGCTTAAGCCTATAAATATATCTGGGGCATTAGAGCCTGATGACAGGGTTGTGGTCGCTGCCACCCGGGTGAGTGCGGGCCCCCGGTCAGGGTGGACAGGGCTGGCGCCAAAAGGGCTGGGGGGGCCTCTTGCGGGCGTATCACGTTTCAGAGTCACTGTGCTGGGGAGCCTCCAGGGAAGAGGGGTCTGGGCCGTGGGGCCCCCTCGTATGGCCATTGTCCCAGGACACACACATTACCTTGGCTGGAATAGGAGAGGGAGCCCGGGGCCCGGTCCTAATTGCCATTTTCAAAGCCTGCCTCCCCTGCCTTTTCCACTGTACCCAGCTGGACAGTCGTTCCTTTTTCTGGAACGTGGCCCCAGGGGCTGAAAGTGCCGTCGCCTCCTTCGTCACCCAGCTGGCTGCCGCTGAAGCTTTGCAGAAGGCACCTGACGCGCTGACCCTTCCCCGCAATGTCATGTTTGTCTTCTTCCAAGGGGTAGGGGCTCTTCTGCTGGGGTAGGCGGGGAGGGGCAGGACAGCAGGGAGGGTAAATGTGAGAGTGGCTATCGTTTGGGGACGATCTGGGCACTTGACCTGAGTTGTCATTCAGCAAAGAGCTTCTGGAGGTGTCTCCACGTGTCTCCCCCCAGAGTCACACATCTTAGGAAGCTTTCACACCCTGGCCTGGAATCGGAATCCGTGTGCTGCCCGCCCCCTCCCTCCGCCGCTGATGCGATCTCTGGGAGGCAGCCTTTTGCTTTTATTCTCTGGACTCTTTCACTGCCACTTCCACCCAAGAGCCCTGAGGCTCCTGCCCCCTCCCCCCACTGCCCCCACAGCCTGGCCTTGGAATAAGGGGAGGGCAGCCACGGCTGCGTCGGCGGAGGGGAGGGAGAGGCAGGAAGCAGGCACATAACAGCTGATGTTCGCCTCGGGCCTTTACCGAGCCTGCTCTCCCCATTTCTGGGCTCGAGAAGTCCTGTGATGCACACACATGAGGAATAGTCACAGCTGGGAGGCCGGGCAGGGAGGCGGGTGAGGTCACGTGACTGCGTAAGCCGGCCAGCACTTGCGGTGACATGAGACCGTAGCCTTCGTGCCTTGAGCCCTGGTGATCTGGCCTCCGGAGACTGAGCCTGCCCCGACCCTTGGGAATCTCTGTTCCCTTTCCCGCCCGTCTTCCCCGTCAGGAGACGTTTGACTACATCGGCAGCTCCAGGATGGTGTACGACATGGAGAAGGGCAAGTTTCCTGTGCAGTTAGAGAACATTGACTCGTTCGTGGAGCTGGGACAGGTGTGCTGCGTGTGCCCTCCTCCCCCTCCCGCCTCCTCCTCCTCTGTTCGTTGTCCTCCTTGCCACCGCCTCTTCCCTGACTTTTCTCTGACCTTCCTCCTTCCTCTGGTCTCGGGGCACGGGCCCCCGCGGGCAGCCAAGTGTTGCTTCTTCATCCTCCCCCAGGTGGCCTTAAGGAATTCTCTAGAGCTCTGGATGCACACAGACCCCATGTCCCAGAAAAATGAGTCTGTACACAATCAGGTAATCTGAGCATCTTTCCGCCTCACTCTGTTTCAACGGCTCAGAATGTGGGCACCCCTCACCCGGGCCTGACCCCCGCCACCCCCCAGGGCCTGTGAGACAGGACCTCAGGCGGGGGACCAGCTCAAGGAAGAACAGCCTGGCTGTTCCAGCTCCGCAGGAAGCACCGTGAGCGCAGCTCGTGGCCCCCGTTCCCTGGGGTGGGCGGTTCCCCGCCTCCACGCCCCGCAGAGGGCCCGGGAGTGACCGGCCCCTCCCTCTCTGCTGCCTGGTTGTCCGGGCTGCCCTGCTCGGTTCCTGGCTGTGTCGGACCCTCTACCCAAATCGTCCTCCAGGCTCCTCACTACTTGTTCAAGACCCTCCCTCCTCTCAGGGTCCAGCTTTGGGCCTGTTTTTCTCATGGGGTTCCTGCCACTCCAGTGTCAGCGCCCTCCCCGCCCTGGGCTCCTGGGTGGCACTTGGTGTAGTTTGGCGTTGTTACTTGTTCCTCCAGTTCGGCCAGAGTAGGAAATCAAGCGTCTAGTGAGGATGACACAGCTGGAGTTGCCGGACATTCAGAGCCTGGATCCTGAAAGGCTTGAGGAGTTGGGGTGCAGGAGGGCCGGGGGCAGCACCACGAGCTGGGGACTTGGCGGGAGCGTCGTGGGCCTAGAAGATGCGTCCGGCTTCCCTGTCCGCAGCCTCCCCTGAGCTACCCCTCCCCCCCCCAGGTGGAGGCCCTCCTGAGCACCCTGGAGAAGAGCGGGGCCGGCGTCCCTGCTGTGGTCCTCCGGAGGCCGAACCAGTCCCAGCCCCTCCCGCCGTCTTCTCTGCAAAGGTTTCTTCGGGCTCGGAACATCTCTGGTGTCGTCCTTGCCGACCACTCTGCTGTCTTCCATAACCAGTAAGAGCCACCGAGCCCACACCCTCTTCCTCCTCCCAGAGAATCTGTCCTGTGGTCTGGGGTCCGGAGGGGGGAGTGTCTCCTGTGTCAGGAAAGATCACCACTCTCCCCTCTCTCCTCTCCCCACAGCACCCCTCCAAATCTCAGGTCAATTTGTGTTCTTTGCTCAGTGACCTGTTCACACCTAAGCCGGTCGCCTCGTGTGACTTGATGTCATCTTAGAACACGGGCCCCCTCAGCCTTTCCGTGCTTGGTCCGCCTCCCCCAGCTCTCCCGAGGCCTGGGTCCTTGGGGCTGCCAGCAGAGGGCAGCATCCCCAACAGGAGCGCCCTGGGGACGGCCAGCTGGCCGGGTCTGGGGCCTGCCCAAGGGTGCCGAGCGGGGACGCAGACAGCATTCACACTCTGAAATGTAACGTGTTCTTGCCTTTGGGGTAAAAGCATCCCCTGTGCTGAGGGGACTCCAGAGATACGGGGTGAGGCTCTGTTAGTCACCTCTCTCCTGGTCTTGGGCACCCCAGAGAGCCCCTAACTTAAGCCCTGGGCTAATGGGACTTCTTGGGCCAGATTGCTAGGTTCCCAGCTTCCCTCCCCTCTTCCATGAGGCCAAGTGGGTTTCTGAGTAACACTGCTTATGCTCTGGCTCTCCGACCCCAGCCAAGGAGCATCTTCTTGCTCATTTAGGGCAGGGACACTTTCAGCACCTGAGGTCAGCCGTCTGCACCATGTCTGACCCCGGCATCGCTTCGGGGTGAAGGGATAGTCCTCATTTGCACACATTTGGCCTTGATTCTATGTGGGGCCGGCATCTGTTGGTGCTGAAGGCTGGGAGCTCTCCTCTAAGCTTCTCTTCTAAGCTCTGCCTTCACGGGGCTCCCCAGGGAGCATACAGTGCTTGGACCCAGGGCAGTGTCGTGTGTCTGGGAAAGACCCGTTCATCCCCCTCGGCCCCCAGGCACCCTCAATGTTCACGTTCGTTGGAACCGTCATCCAACCTCTGGTGATGTGGGGCGTGCTCCCCAAAAGTCCTCTCAGCCGTCTCCAGCCCAAACTCTGGGGAAGTGTCTCTTCTGTTTGAAGACCTCCCGGGAAGGGAGTCTCCTGCCTTCTGATCTCATCTGCTTCTTCTACCTTGTCTCTCCGGAAGGTCCCTGTATTTCACTGCTCTGCCTCTCCACACCCTCTTCAGTATGGGACCCTCATTTTCTGTTCCTTCCCCCCCGGATGATGAAGAGACACACCGGGCTCCTACATGAAGGGCCTGTGAGGGAGGACCGGGGCAGGGCCCTGGCTGAGTGTGGCCGAGGCTCATGCCCGCTCTCCCGGCAGCTATTACCAGAGCATTTACGACACGGCGGAGAACATTAACGTGAGCTACCCCGAGTGGCAGAGCCCCGAAGAGGACCTCAACTTTGTGACGGACACTGCCAAGGTAGCACTCGCCCGGGTCGGCCGGGAGCGTGGGGAACACGGCGAAGATGGTTAGAACGTCTTCTAGGTGGTCAGACCCTCTTGTAGAGGGTAGAAGAGGTGGGCCGTTCAGCACCCCCTTCCCGCCTGCCACAGGCCCTGGCGGATGTGGCCACGGTGCTGGGACGTGCCCTGTACCAGCTGGCAGGAGGAACCAACTTCAGTGACACCATTCAGGCCGATCCCCAAACGGTAAGGGCAAGTGGGGCCCGCCTCCTCTCCGGCTCTGCGCACGCGGCCGCCCGTCCCGTCTGCGCTGCACTTAACCCCTTCTCCCAAACCTGGGAGCCCAGCATGCCAGCGCGTGCCAGCAAGGCTTCCCGCTGCTCTAGGGTGCTCCCGGGCGGGCCTCCGGCATCCTTGTGAGCCAGCCTCTGCGTCCCCAGCCCCAAAGTCCCTGGCCGACCCGGCTCCCGCCCTGCGACAGGGTCTCTACTGAGAGCTCTGCTTGGCTCCGGGTCACGGGCTTGTTGACTCTCACCGTCCCAATCCTAGGTCACTCGCCTGCTCTATGGGTTCCTGGTCAGGGCCAACAACTCCTGGTTCCAGTCCATCCTCAGGCAGGACCTGAGGTCCTACTTGGGTAAGCACGCGCTGGGGGAATGGCACCCTTAGCCGAGGCAAGAGACGGAAAAAGTCATCAGCTTGGTTTAATCTCTGCTTTTTTTTTTTCCTTCTCCTTTCCTTTCCTTCTCCCCTGTTTTCCTTTCTTTCCCCTGATATGTGTGGGATCCGTTCCCTTCTCTTCTCTGGCTCCCGTCAACCTCGGGCTCTTCCTTCCCCTCCCACCCGCACCCACCTTCCACCTTCCACCTTCCACCTTCCACTTTCTAAACCCTCCCTTCCCTGTGCTCTCCACTCAGGTGACGGGCCTCTTCAGCATTACATCGCCGTCTCCAGCCCCACCAACACCACCTACGTGGTACAGTATGCCTTGGCGAATCTGACTGGCCAGGTGGTCGACCTCCCCCGAGAGCAGTGCCAGGATCCAAGTAAAGTCCCCAGTGAAAACAAGGATGTGAGTGGGAGTGGGAGTGGGTGTCGAAGGTGCCCCGAGGGCCCCGTACCCCCGGGGGAAGTTGGACAGCATCCTAGACCCAGTTGGACCCAAGGAGTTGGGATGCAAAGGCAGAGGGACGCGGCCCCTTGAACTTGAGTGTTGGAGGGCAGGAGCCTGGGCAGAAGCACAGCGTGGCCGGGGTGAGAGAGGATCACCTCAGCCCCGCCCTGTGGCCGGTCTTCCGTTGCAGCTGTATGAGTACGCGTGGGTTCAGGGCCCTCTGAACTCCAACGAGACGGACCGGCTGCCCCGCTGTGTGCGTTCCACGGCGCGACTGGCCAGGGCCCTGTCCCCTGCCTTTGAACTGAGGCAGTGGGGCTCTACTGAATACTCCACATGGACTGAGAGCCGCTGGAAAGACATCCGGGCCCGCATATTTCTGGTAGCCAGCAGAGAGCTGGAGGTGAGCCGGGAGGGGCATGCCAGAGACCGCCCTGCCCTCTTTGTGTTGCCTCTTAACCTCTTACCTGCTTCCGTCTCCCATTTGCCACAAAAACCTACTGCTGCTCTGTCCCCTGTCCACCGCACGCCCCATCGCGAAGTCTGTCTTCACCGACAGAGTGAGTGTGTGTTCACGCCGGAGGTGGGCTCCCGCCAGGAGGAGGGCCCCCCGGAGGAGCTCCTCACCCTGCAGCGTCCCCACAGCTCCCTCCCAGCTGGGATTTCCAGCTGCTGGCACTAGGGTGTGCACAGGCGCCACGGTTTATTGAGTCCCCATCACCGGTATGTCATAGTTGCCACCGGAGAGTTGCCACCAAAGTCATGGATCTTAACTTCAAGATGCTGAAAATCTAGGGGCTCCGGGGTGGCTCAGTAGGTTAACGTCTGACTCTTGGTCTCAGCTCAGGTCACGATCCCACGATCCTGTGAATTCGAGCCCCGTCTTGGGCTCTGTGCTGACAGCATGGAGCCTGCTTGGGATATTCTCTCTCTCTCTCTCTCTCTCTCTCTCTCTCTCAAGTAAATTTTTTTAAAAAAAGATACTTAAAATCTTAGTAATACAAAGTAGAGGAAGAACAGGGATACTCCTCTTTTCGAACGGAGCCACTCCGTCTTCCAGTCGGGAAGACGTTGTCTGTGATTGCTCAGCACTCAGTGCCTGGAGCCAGCTCTGGGATCCCGAGGTCCCGGCTCCCAGCCCCAAGCGGTGATCCAGAACCACGCTGGGCTCTGACGGCGTCTCTCTCCCTCCCTGCCCACGCCTCCCGCAGTTCATCACCCTGATGGTGGGCTTCGGCATCCTCATCTTCTCTCTCGTCGTCACCTACTGCATCAACGCCAAGGCCGACGTCCTTTTCATCACCCCTCGGGAGCCAGGAGCCGTGTCTTACTGAGAGGAGCCCAACTCCCGCCCGCTCTACCGTTCACATCCTAGGCCACTTGTCCCACGGGGACATAAGCCACTAGCGTGTCACTGGAACCTCTCTGGGCCTGCTTAGACTGGAATTAACATGAACAAGTAGAACTGCCCCGAAGAGAGAGAAACAAGTTCCCTCTCCTCTCCAGCCTCCCCTACCTGTCTGCCCTTCCTCACCCCTGCCAGATCCCGGGAGGGCAAATGGAAGCTTCTCGCTCCTGTTTGATCCTAACTGCCCGCCCTAATTTACCCTTCTTCAGGGTCCCTCTTCCCTTCTCATCCTGCCCTAGACCGCCCCTACTCCCCACCCCACCCCAGTCCCAACTTTCCCGACCAGGAAGGACACAAAGGCTGAATGCCAGGAACAAACCACAAGGAAGCCCCGAGGTGCAGGCCAGGCGATCTGTCTCCCTCCTGCTGTCCTGTCTCCAGACCCGTAGACGGCACCTCGGGGAGGGTGTGCTGCCAGGTCACCTCCAGCCCTCAGTGCTAGCTGTGATTTTATTAAGCTGTAATACCTATTTTTGTTGTTTTCTTTTTCCGTGTGTGCGTGTGTGTATGTGTGTGTGCGCGCATGTGTGTGTGTAAATATATAAATAGCAAGTTTCATTAAAAGACTATCCCTCATGACCTGTATGTGTCATTCTTCCGTGCCCTCCTGCTCGGTGACCTCAGACTGGAAGTCATGGAATTGTTACCACGTGCTCCCTCCGGGTCTCCAGAGGCCCAAGGAGTGCGGCTCTGTCAGAAACAGTGGAAGCCCTCAAAGCGGGGCTCCCATGGAGCCTTGGAACCCCAGTTTCCCCCTCGTAAGAACCGCGTTAGCATCGTTGACCCTCCCACTTTCCATTCGACAGACGTTTCTTTGTTCACTCTGAGACACTGGCTGGGCTGCAGAAATTTAGGGGACGCAGTCCCAACCCTGAGTGGCTGGCAGTTGGGGTGAGGGGAGAAACCGGTGCAATCCGGGGTGATCACGTGCGGCATCTCCCGGGTGCTCCGGTAACGCACAGAAGGACTCCGGGCACTGGGGGTGGCATCCGGGAAGGCTGCTCAGAGGAGGGGGCATCTGGGTTGCAGGCTGTGGAGTTCAGCTGTGGAAGCACAGGGCCTTGAAGGCACGGGCCACGTTTGGGAACGGTAAGTCATTCGGGGTGCTGCAGGAGAGGGGGCTGGGGCTGGGTCACGGAGGGCCTGTGGCGGCCTGCCGAGCAGTTTGGGCCTTCTGTTGCTGGTGGGCATTTTGCAGACGGAAGCGAAGGTGGCTTTGGACTCTCCTACAAAGAGAACCTTGGCTCCGGGAATACCCTAGCGCCCTGGGTCTTCATGGAGCAAAGTTCCGGGGCGTAGCCGCACAGCTAAAGGAAGGCCGCAGCTGAGTCACTGGAAGGGAAGACCCCTCAGGAGTGGCGCTGGAGGCCAGCCCTCTCCCCTCCCCGCGGCCCTGCCGCCCACGAGACAGATGAGCCGGGAAGGACCAGCTCCGGGCCCCTTACCTTCCCGCGTCCCGCCACACCCTGCCGAGGAGGCGATTTGCTCCAGGTTTCTCTCTGGGTTCCCTCAGGGGGCACGTCTGGGGGGCCGGGATGTGGAAATGAACCCTGCTCCCCTCCCCCCGCACCCCTCCCGGCCCGCACGCGGCCGCGGCGCTGGCGGGAGGCGGGCACAGCTGCCACCGTGCTGGGCCGACTCAGCGCCTCCCTCGGCCAACAGGGCCTCCCGGCGGACAGGGCAGCGAGCTCCCTCGTCCTGCTGGCAGCTTCGGGAAGTGGCCGGGTACCAGGCGCGGTGGGGGGGGTTGCGGGGGGGGGGGGGGGCGCCGGTGCGAGCCGTGGGGCCTTCCCTACTCCTACTCCGGTCTCCTCAACACCAGCTTGTCTTCCGCCTTCCATGCGACCCCTTCCTCGCGCCACCCCCCAAATTCAAAACCAACCAACTGGGCTCTTTCCATGGCCTGTGGGGAGGCCAGGCTCTGTAGAAGGGGCACGGACCCCCGGCTGACCCCTTCAGGGGCCTCTGAGACCTCTGAGCCCTCGGGGACCTGCTGTGCCCCAGAGACCCCCTGGGGCCGGCTGGCTGGCTGAGACCCCCTGGGCCACAGACTTTAGCTTCTCAGCCCGTCTCCCCACTCCTCCTCCCCAGTCTGGGTGGGCCTTGCTCTGAGATGTGTCACTTCCCACAAGGCTCCCCCCTCCCCACTACTACCTGGGCCCCGGGGACCCAGCCTGTCCCTACCTCTTGCGGCCCCTCGCGCCTCAGCACGGAAGGCTTTCCTGTCCGCCGGTGTTTCTCCTCCAGCCTCTCTGAGCGAAGGGTCTTCTGGGCCCCACATCTGGGTCGCTGCTCCCAAAGGCACATCCTGGGAGGAGACCTTTTCATCCAGAGTCTGGTGTTCTGTACCAAGGCCTCACCCTACTCAGCAGGACTCTGTCTCCACATGGAACCATATAAGACCTTAGAAATGATATGTAGGGTCTAACTCATCTGCTAGGGGAAACCATAGCCCAGAGGAGTGAGTGGCTTGCCCAAGGTCGCAGCAAATTAGCGCTGAGCTGAGACCAGAACATGTCTCCTATCCACACTGGCTGCCACGGCAGCAATAAACGTTTATTGAGCGTGGCTGTGGGCAAGGCGCTCTGTCCTGGCATCAGAAAAGGTTATGATGAGATGCTGTGCCTTCCCTTAGGGACTTGGGATCCAGAGTCAAGATGGCAGGATGGGGCACGAGCAGGATAAATAAGCAGGCGGGGCCGCATATGCTCCACGCAAAGTCAGTGCGAGGAACAGGTTCTACCTGAGCCCAGAGGACACAAGGTTGGCTCTGGGCGGGGCCGGTTAGTGCGGAAAGAGTTCAGGATCAGGGATCGTCCCGTGTCACGAATGGCGTGTGTGGCTTTGGAAAGGGCATCCCGGCTCTGGGCCCTGGTGGCGTCCGTGTGATGTAGGGTCGGGCAGCGGGGGGTGGATTAAAAGGTGGATCAATTCGGGGCGCCTGGGTGGTGCAGTCGGTTAAGCGTCCGACTTCAGCCAGGTCACGATCTCACGGTCCGGGAGTTCGAGCCCCGCGTCAGGCTCTGGGCTGATGGCTCGGAGCCTGGAGCCTGTTTCCGATTCTGTGTCTCCCTCTCTCTCTGCCCCTCCCCCGTTCATGCTCTGTCTCTCTCTGTCCCAAAAATAAATAAACGTTGAAAAAAAAATTAAAAAAAAAAAGGTGGATCAATTCTTGAACTTTGTTTGTTTGTTTACTTATTTATTTTGAGAGGGAGAAAAAGAGTGAGAGAACACGAGTGGGGGGGGGGGAGGAGCAGAGAGAGAATCCCAAGCGGGCTCCGTGCTGTCAGCAAGAGCTCGATGTGGGGCTCGAACTCATGACCCTCGAAATCATGACCCAAGCCGAACCCAACTGACTGAGCTCCCCCCAGGAGTCCAATTCTTAAACTTTTTAAGGTAGTTTGAAAGTTTTCCTTCCAGAGAGGGAGGCCTGAGGGGCCCTTATTCCTGTAATTCAGCATCCCGTCCTGAGACAGAGCCCGGCAGGCCTCTCGGAAGTTGGGCCTGGGGAGCAGAGCCCCTTAAAGATCGGGGTCCAGATGGGCCTCAGGTCGGATTTTTATTCCTCCCTGAATCCACACGCAGAAGGGGCCCTCCCAGTCCTGCGGTGGAGACGGGCAGCCGTAGCCCAGTCCCCAAATAGGGAAAACATGGGGAGGAGCGCAGGGGCCATCTCAGGAGGCCCGAGAGATGACGCAACTGTGAGCAACTCTCCAGGCTCTGGCTCCGGAGCCGGGGCTGGGACCCTGGGGTCCCCTTCCGCCCACACCTTGACTGAGGCCTTGGCAAAAGTGCGGGGACGGACGGAAGTGGAAATGGGGATGAAAGGGGGCATCGTGAAAAGAAGAAACTAGTACAGAGAAACAGGAAGCAGGGAGGAAAGGAAGTGGCAGACAGGAGCCCAGGAGCCCGAGAGGAGCCGAGGGGGGGAAAGGCCGATGGCGGGCGTGGCCGGGAGGGAGTGGGCCCCGGGCTGCTGGTGACAGATGGGTGGACACAAAGAGGAGACAGATGGATGGGGGAGGGAGGAGGGAGGCTGGAGGGGCAGTGGTTGGAGGCCTTAATGAGATTGGAGCTGGGCTCGGGGCTGAGGAGAGGTGAGTGGAGAGGAAAGAAGAAGGGACAGGCCGCCTCAGGAGACAAAGGCGACAAGGCCTGGGGGCCAGGGTGGGAGAGGGCTCTGGAGGGGCCGCTTGGGGGGGGGGGGTTCCAGCCCCGGCTGGCAGCAGAGAGAGTGACAGATTGCGTGGCTCGCCACAGTGGAGACCCGCTGTCACCTTCTAGAGGCACAGAGAGGGAGACCCAGAAAGACGGACTGACACGCACGGTGTGGAGGCAGACAAGGGGACAGAAGAAAATCCACGAGGAGCTGCGGCCTCCCGGCCACGCCACGGCTCCTGCCCGGGCTCCCCCCCGCCCGCTTGCTCCTGCGACCCAGGACCCAGGATGAGGGCCGGTCTCCCACCGAGGATGACACCCCCACCCCGGCGGGGGCCACTCCAGGGAAAGGGTCAGGCAGCGCGGCACCGCGAGGGTTAACGCCGGCTGCTCTCCCTGCCAGCCGCCTGCCTGGTCGGGTCCCCAGGGCTCCCCGCATATGTCACCCCCTCTCCTGCCAAGCCCACTGCTTCCCAGCTCCTCCAGGCCCTCCCCCACCCTCAAGGACTAGGCCCCGGCCCCTGTGTCTTCCCTACACTCCAACCTCCCATCCGGCAGTCTACTTCCAATCTACCTCCAAGGCCAGGCCGTGTAGACCTGAAAAGACCGCAGGTGACCACCCGAGAAAGTGAACGCCTATAAAATGCTAAATAAAGACAAACCAAACCGTAGAGCCTGCTCCTCCCCCACCCCCAGGGCCTGCTCTTCCTGCCCTTGTTAGGGCAGACACACACACACACACACACACACACACACACACACACACACAGCTCCCTGGGGGTTCTCCTTCCCCCCCAGGCTGGGGCTGCTGGCAACCTGCGCTGACCTCAGAGCGCTCCCTGCTCCCTCGACCACGACCACCGGTCCCAGGGTGATAGAGGCAGAGGAGAAGCAGGAGGTCCCAGGGCACGCTCTCACCCTGCTCACCATCAAACCCCAGTTCACACCCTGCTCACCATCAAACCCCAGTTCAGTTCGTGGGGACGGCTCAGGCTGGCTATGTCAAGGATGGAATCCCAGAACTGAATTATCAGAGCCCGAACGCCTACGAGCAGGGAGGCTGGGGACAGGGACCCCCCTGCTCCCCCTCCCCCCCACCCCTGTTCCTTCCTGCCTTCCCCGCCCCCACCCCAGGGCCCTTCTCCTTCTGTTTCCCTCGATGTCTCCCCCTTTGGGATCCCAGCCTCCAGGCTGCAGTCGCCGTCCCTCGTCCCTCGTCCCTCGAGTTGTCTATCCTGTCTCCGGCCTTGTCTCCCTGTCTGCCCCAGTTTTTTGCTTCCTCACGACTGTGTGCTCTCTGCCTCCCCCAACCAAGTCTGTGTCTCCGCCCTGTCTTGGGGCCTCCCTCAGGCCTCTCCAGTACCATGCAGTACCTCCCCTGAATTCCCGTGTCTCTCCAGATCCGTGTTTCTCCCAGGCCTGGTCTCCCTCCCCAGCTCCCCTTTGCCAGTCTCCCCCACATCCCCGCCCACATATGTTGCATCTCTGAGCCTCCACAACCTGGCAACTCCTCTCTCGTCCTCTCTCACCCCTCTGTCTCCCCGTGACTGTGCCTGCCCCCCTGTCTGTTACCCACCTACAGTGTTCTCCCCCCTCGTCCGTTTCCTCTGTCTGGCTCCCCACATCTCCCCCTGTCTGCCCCTCATCTCCACCCCGCACTGGTCTCCATCTCTCCTCTCCCCAAGGCACTGTTTCCTGGGTCTCTCGGTCTCCCAATTTCTTGGACAGGGTGGAGGGCAGGAGCGTGGGGGCGGTAGAATTGCTGTTGCTGGGGGCTCATTAGGTGGAGATTGGTTTTTAATCAGCACCATGGCAATGATGATGCAAGAACTGAGATGCCACCTGGTCCCCTGCCCCCCAGCCCCCCTCCTCAAGCCTCCTTTCCCCTCCAGCTCAGCCCATCTGCTGGCGCCTGGGCACCTGTCTGGGCCTGCCCAGGTGGGAGTTGGCACCTCCCAGACCTGAGGGGGGGCGGTGGGGGAGCTTGGGGAGGGATCATAGGACTCCCCTTAGGGAGGAAAAGCCCAGAAAAGTTTGATCAGCAACAGGGAAACAGCGAATGCCTCCGACAACCCCCGCAGCTGGGGCTTGCTCCGAGGAAGGTCCAGACCCTTCCATGCAATAGCTCACTTAATCTCCATGGCAACCTAAGAAGCAGCTCTAATGAACCCCATTTTGCAGAAAGGGACCCTGGAGGCTCAAGAGGTTAGGTTACTTGTCCAAGGTCACCAGATGCCAGGACTTTCTTCACCGTAAGACACTGTCTCTGGAGCGCTCCTGGTTCATTCTGGATACTCGCGAAGGCTCAGTGACGACACCCAACAGCTGCGTGGAGTCCCAGCTCCTGCCACCCTTCAACACACACGCACACGCGCACACACACACACACACACACACACACACACACACACTCAGACACGCGTGCACGTGCACACACAGGCCGGAGGCAGCTGAGCTACTGAGGTGAACTTAATCAATGCCTGTTTGCATATAATTCTGTATCTGATTTTCTTACTGCTCATTTGCTGCCCTGGCACACTCCAAGCCTGCCGGGGCCACCCTGACTTCTCCCACATCCTTCCAACCCTCGTCCTTCCTCTTCCTTCAACCTGGCCTTTCCTCCTACGAGCCCAGAATTCCCAGCGGGTCAGCTTGGAAAAACTCCCTGTGGGCTCTGTGTCAGGAATCTGACCCCGCTCCTCCCCACCACGAGGTAGATGGGAGGTCGAGGGCTGGGTAAGAGGGCGTGGGGTGACTAAGTCCCAGGGCCACGTGGGAGCCACGGGCAGCCTGCCAAGGGGTCCTGTGGGCACCAGCTTTAGGAAGGATGAGGGCTTGTCGAGGACCAGGACTCTCAGGTCTTCTTTGAGGACCTAGGTTTCCCTGTTGGTACCTTGGATAGCCTTCTTCCCAGGGGAAAAGAAACAGGGGAAGGGGCTGTCAAAGTCACGCTGGGACTCAGAATAGGACCATGGCACTTAAACCTGGCTTGCTGGGGGCCTCTGTCCCTGCCGCCTCTGGTGTGGAAGACCGAGGGGGTTCATCTGTGATCCTGCCCTGGCTCTCGCCCCAGCCCCACCCCTTCCCCAGCTCTCCATTTCTTGCTTATGAAATATGCATGGAGAACAGA